>NC_073640.1:49704924-50007954 GCF_029407905.1 Bubalus kerabau
CTGAATGAGAAATAAGAAGGTCAGGAGTTCAGGGGAGTCTGGGAGTGAAAAGAAGCTAAGGAAATCTGCTCTCTGTGGCAGAGGAGTAGTAAGGGCTATGAGGATAGGAGTCAGGGGCTTGGGAAGAGTGTCTGAAGACTACTTAGGGGCCGGAGGAAGAAGGCTCTGAGGGTTAGGACCTGAGAGGGAGGTGCAGTCTACAGGCTGTGAGACAGGAGTGTCCAAGGAAGGAGGACAGCCTGAGGGCAGGGTCTGCAGGCTGGGAAAGGGCCTTGAGGAGGGGTAGGGGGCGGTGGCTGGGGTCCGCAGGCTGGGAAAGGGTCTGAGGGCTGGGGGCATGGACTGAGCTTTAGGGAAGTGTTTGTGTACTAGGATGGGGTCTATGGATTAGAAGCGACGGAAGAAAGAAGGAGTCTGAAGATGTATCTGTGGGCTGGGAGAAAAGTGTGCAGAACTGAGAGCAAGGCTGAGAAAGGAGTGGGGTCTGTGGGCACAAGATGGGTGGGAAGGGAGAATGGGGGCGGGGTTCTGTGGGCTGGGGGAGGGGCATGGTGGCCAGCTGGGGGACCAGTCCCCTCAGCTTTGCACCTACCGTTGGGCTCCGACAGTGATCACCATGTGACTGCCACGTGACCCCACGCTGACGTTCCGGAGGTCTAGGCGGCAATTCCAGGCGCATGCGCATCAGTGATCGCCAGCTATCTTTGCGCTTGCGCGCAGGAGCGTCTCTTATGTCCCTGAGGCGACCCGGTAGAAAAGACTGCAATGTCCACCCCCAGAGCTGTGGCTGCTCCCTAATGTTACTGCCTTGTTGTTTGGAATGCCCAGCCTTTCACCATCCCTGTTTTTCGCTGTCTTCCCATGCTTCTCATGTCAACCCCACGGGCAGTTTCCTGTTCGTCTCTGCCCCGGGCTCTCTTCTTTGCCCCACAGGTAGGCTCCTCAGTGTGCTGGACACCTCTCCCTGGATGTCCCCTGGGACCTTCACACCCACCCGGCCCCACACTGGCTTCAGTATCTCCTCCAAACTGCATTTCCTGCCAGATCCCCATCTTAAGAGTTGGTCCCACTGTCCCCTCTCACCCAGAGCCCTGGGTCTCACCCTGAATGTCTCCCTCATATTCTGGCTATCAGCTCCATGGCCCTTCCACTCAGTCTTCTGGTGGTTCTTTCCACTAGTCCACCCATCATGTGACAGCCAGGGGACTCTTAACTAAAGTCTTACCTGACTCTGTCCCTTCCCTATTTCAAACCTTCCTGACTCCCTAGTGAACTTGGACAGAGTTGAAGCCCTGCAGTGTGGCACCTAAGACTGCATCATCTGCCCCCGCCCATCCTTGTCTCCCCATTCCCCAGTCTGTTTGTGCACATGCCCTTGGCTTTGAATGCTCTTCTCAATATTTACTTGGTTATTCTTGGGAATTCTCTGGGAAGCCCTCTTGATCACCAGGTGTCTCCTCTGGCCTCCTTCAGCCTCTGGGCTTTCCCCAAGGTTGCCCAGATACCCCTGAGCTCACCCATCACAGCCCTGATCACCCTGGGCTGTCACTGCCTGAAGGTGGTCTGTCTACCCCTACTGGACTGAAAACCCGGTGAGGCCAGGCCTGGGGTTGTGTTGGTCTCTGCTGTGTCCCCAGCATTATTTACCTGAGAGCCTAGCTTAGAAGGAGACTCAGTAAATGCTTATTAAGAGAGAGAGTGGTTTGCTCTTCTCTCTGTCTCTCCCTGGACGTGTGGCCTTAGCCTAGCCTCTAGATTTCAGTGTTTCAGTGTCTGCTCTTCATCTGTGCTGTTTACCCGGGTGTCCACAGGAGTGAAGAAAATTCCCATGTCAGCCACTGACTGGTTGAGTACAGCTGACCCCAGGCCCTTTGCAGGATAGACTGCCTCAGGGTTGGGGGGGGGACCTCCTTAGTCTTTGATCAATGCCCTCGCTGTGCTCTAGGGTCATCTAAAGATCCTTCTTGAGCCACAGAGCCCCCAAACTTGGGCTGGCTGAGGTCAAAATGAGCCCTTCCCCAAAGAGTTGGCTTTGGTGCAAGGCAGCTGCCTGGGCAACAGCTCAAGAACTTTATTGACCACGTGACTCCTGGGGGTGCTAATGGGGGGATACCCTCAGGCCCCGCCCCAGCAGCCTCCGTCGAAGTTCTTGGCTGAGCAGCTCCTGTTCCCTGCGGGCACCCCGTAGTACACTTCGGTTCTCCTGGGCCCTCCGGATCAGGTAAGGGATCACCTCCTCCAGGGAGCCATAGGGGATGGACTTGTACACAGCATAGCCAGCCTGCCCTGGAGGGAGAGTATTGGCAGGGTGTGGGCTCAAGTTTGGCAAGAGGCTCCCATAGGCTCCATCTAGAACAGAGACTTCCATTTCTGAGAGCATGACAGATTAGGTGAGTTGGACAAAATCTCCTGCTGAAAAAACTAAAACTCCTGGAGTAAACATTAAAATAAAAATTCTCAAAGTTATAAAAATGCTGCAAAGAGAATAAAGTGAAAGTGAAAGTCACTCAGTCGTGTCCAACTCTTTGCAACCCCATGGACTATACAGTCCATGGAATTCTCCAAGCCAGAATACTGGAGTAGGTAGCCTTACCCTTCTCCAGGGGATCTTCCCAACCCAGTTTTTGAACCCAGGTTTCCTGATTGCAGGTGGATTCTCTTATCAGCTGAGTCACAATGGAAGCCCAAGAATACTGGAGTGGGTAGCATATCCCTTCTCCGGGGGAATCTTCCTGACCCAGGAATCGAACCGCAGTCTCCTGCACTGTAGATGAATTCTTTACCAACTGAACTATTAAGGAAGCAAAGAGAATAAGGAATTTACTAATTCAAGAATTAAGAGAAAATGAGGGGCTTCTCTTGTGGCTCAGTGGTAGAGAATCTGCCTGCCAGTGCAGGAGAGACGGGTTCAATCCCTGGTCCGGGAAGATCCCACATGCCACTGGACAACTAAGCCCTCGTGCCACAAGTACTGACCCCGCCTGCTGTGACTACTGAAGCCCCCATGCCTAGAGCCCGTGCTCTGCAACAAGAGAAACTGCAATGAGAAGCCCGTGCACTGCAACTAGAAAGTAACCCCCTGCTCACCACAGCTAGAGAAGAGACCACGCAGCAATGAAGACTTAGCACGGCCAAAAATAAATTTTAAAAAAATTTTTCTTAAAAAAGAGAGAGAACCCAGAGCAAAGGATTACACGAGAAGCGTTTCTTTCCTGAGGGCAAAACTGAGTTTCTGTCTAATGACTTCAAAGTTAAGGGGGTACAGAAATGGAGGCCTAAGGCCTGACCAGGATTGAGTTATAAAGGAGAGTTTCCCCAGATTAAGTGTGAACCCCAAAATCTAGACCCTAAAAGTAAGAGTTAACAAGAAGTCAACTCTCCCATAAGGAAGGTTGGCCTTGACCGTAAACAGAGCAAGGAAGGAAACAGAAGTCCATCTCTGAGAAGTTGTGGCCATGGGTTGCGTGCGTGTGTGCCCAGTCACTTCAGTCGTTGTCAGACTTTGCCCACAAGGCTATGGACTGTTAGCCCACAAGGCTCCTCTGTTCATGAGATTCTTCAGGCAAGAATACTGGAGTGAGTTGCCATGCCCTCCTCCAGGGGATCTTCCTGACCCAGGGATTGAACCTGCATCTCCTGCATTGCAGGCAGATTCTTTACTACTGAGCCACTCTGGAATCCCATTACTGTAAGTTAGTCTCCTAAAATATTTGCAGCCCCAGTGTGGATCCTTGAGATAGCTCAAGAAACCTCAAGCTGTGAATTTAGGGTACAGTGATTTTGTACCCCTTAGTGCCTGGCAGAAGAAAACATAAATCTTCTGGTCTCAGGCCCTGGGGAACAACACAGTAAAGATAACAAAGCAGACAGGAAACAAGATACCAAGATCAAAAACCAAGATACCAAGATCAAGACAAAAACAACAGCGCACAGATGCAGAGACATAGGCCCACGAGGCCCTCAGATATGGGACAGACCTCTCTGAGGGCCTGCCACTGGGCCGGCTGCAGGCTGACGGGAGCCTGGCCAGGCATCATCTGGGAATGGGAGAAGGGATCTGTTTGGGAGGGAATGAGGCTGGGGCAGGTTAGGTGGGAGGTGGGAGTAGGGGCTGGGAGGGACGGATCACTCACATACCCAGTGCCAAGGAGACATGGTCACACATCCCCAGAAGTTGTCCAAAGCAGACTGGCCCATCTGGAGGAATGCCCAGCTCCCACATGCTACAGAAAAGGTCACATCATCAATCCAGACAGTGGCTGGATCCCCCATGACACACTCATATGGCTCTTCTAGTTATTCAAATATTGAAGTATTTCCAAACTCACTGATAAATAACCATGGCCCTGGGACCTCTGATATCTCACTGGTAAGTCTCAGCTCCTTTCCTGAAATATTTGGACTTCCCTGCTGCTGCTGCCAAGTCACTTCAGTCATGTCTGATTCTGTGCAACCCCATAGACGGCAGCCCACCAGGCTCCCCCGTCCCTGGGATTCTCCAGGCAAGAACACTGGAATGGGTTGCCATTTCCTTCTCCAATGCATGAAAGTGAAAAGTGAAAGTGATGTCACTCAGTCGTGTCCGACCCTCAGTGACCCCATGGACTGCAGCCTTCCAGGTTCCTCCGTCCATGGGATTTTCCAGGCAAGAGTACTGGAGTGGGTTGCCATTGCCTTCTCCGTTGGACTTCCCTATTCCCCAGCAAATAAGGGGCAGTTCCTTGTTCAGCTGGAGCCTACAGGTGTAGCAGGGGTTAAATATTTTGAATATTCTCCCCAGACCTCCTTTGAACCTACTGGCCCCCACAGTCCCTCCCCTTGTCAACCACCCTTTGGGCGCTTATTTTCATTCCCCTACTTCATACCGCTTGGTTGCCTGGTGAACAGAGTCCTCATTGTGGGAAGCCACCATCAGGTGGCACATGGGGCCACGATGGGACACCTGGGTCAGCATCAGCTCCAGACAGCGGCTGTAACTGAAGGGAGATGAAGGATCAGCTTATGGCACCTGGTGAGTTAGGGTCAGGCCGCAGAGACCGGGGATTTATGTCCTTGAGGGGTAGGGTGCCTAAGGGCAAGGACCCTGAAGTCAGGAAGTACCTACATCCCACCTGCCTCAGCTGTGAGGCACATCTTCTTACTGAGCCTTTTTATTCCCTTTAACAACACACATTCATCTGTTAGCATTGTTGTGGGGATGGAGTGAGATGAGGGTAGACCTAAAGTCTTTGGCACAATGGCAGTCTCACAGCAAAGGGCCATGTCACAGGAGATGACATTTACCCACTGACATTCACTTCAGCAACGTCTACAGAGCAGAGTTAGCAACACCCCAAATGTCTGTAAGTGGGAGACTGGCTAAATGAACACCCAGAAGATAGTGGAGGGCCCCTGTGGGGGCAGGAAACCCCCCCCCACCTGCCATGATTGGATGGGGATGTGGGTGGAAGTGAGCTGTATCAGCCTGTTCATTTTTGTGTCATTTTGATTTTTTTTTTTTTCGGGCTGTGCAGAGAGTGGCATGTGGGATCTTAGTTCTTCAACCAGAGATCAAACCCAGGCCCCTCAAAGTGGAAGCATGGAGTCCTAACCTCTGGACCATCAGGTAAGTCCCCTTTTTGATTTTTGAATCACGTGAATGTATTATTTATTTAAAATCTCTATTAAAACGTTAATGGTACTATGCTGGAGAAGATGTGGAGAAATTGGAATTCTCCTACTGTGCTAGTGTGAGTCTAAAAGGCTGGGAAACCTTTTGGAAACACTTTGGGAAACCATCTGGCACTTCCTCAAAAAGTTAAACATGGAGTGACTATAGGACCCAGCAATTCCAGTCCTAGAGAGTTGGACTTTTAAGAGAATTTAAAATGTGAATTTACCAAAAAATATGTACATGAATGTTCAAAGCAGCACTATCCACAATTGACAAAAAGTGTAAACAATGCAAATATCCATCAATTGATGAATGGATAAATCAAATGCGGCCTCTCCATACAATGAAATATTATTCAACCATAACAAGGAATGAAGCACTGACACACACTACAACATGGCTGAACCTTAAATACGTTATGCTGAGTGAAAGAAGCCAGGTACCGAAGGTCACGTATTATGTGACTCCACTAATATGAGATGTCCAGAATAGACAAATCCATAGTGACAAAAAGTAGATTAATGGCTTCCAGGGCCTAAGGGGATGGGAATTATGAGTGACTGCTAATGGATATTTGCATTAGCAAATCAGCAAATAGAAGGGGGAAAGGTGGAAGCAGTGACAGATTTTCTCTTCTTGGGCTCCAAAATCACTGCATGGTGATTGCAGCCATGAAATTAGAAGATGGTTGCTTCTTGGCAGGAAAGCTATGACAGCCCTAGACAGTGTTTAAAAAGCAAAGACATCACTTTGCTGACAAAGGTCTATATAGTCAAGGATATGGTCTTTCCAGTAGTCATGTACAGATGAGAGAGCTGGACTATAAAGAAGGCTGAGTGCCAAAGAAATGATGCTTTCGAACTGCGGTGCTGCAGATGACTCTTGAGAGTCCCTTGGAAAGCAAAGAGATCCAACCAGTCAATCCTAAAGGAAATCAACCCTGAATACTCTGGAAGGACTGATGCTGAAGCTGAAACTCCAGTACTTTGCAAACAGCTGACTCACTGGAAAAGACCCTGATGCTGGGAAAGATTGAAGGGAGAAGGAGAAGAGGGTGACAGAGGATGAGATGGTTGGATGGCATCACTGATTTGCCCAAGTTCACTAGTCATGAACTTGGGCAAACTCTTGGAGATGGTGAGGGACAGGGAAGCCTGGCGTGCTGAAGTCCATGGTGTCTCAAAGAGTCGGACACAACTCGGCTGCTGAACAAAAACAGCTGATGGATATGGTTTGCCTTTGGCTGTGCCATGTCTGTCTGTCTGTCTGTCTGTCTGTTTGTTTTGCTTAAGGATGTGGGACCTTAGTTCCCAGACCAGGGATCGAGCCCATGTCCCCTGCAGTGGACCCTCAGAGTCTTAACCACTGGACCACCTGGGAAGTCCTGGAGTTTCTTTTTGAGATGATGAAAATGTTCTGGAATTGGTGATGATGGCTGCAAAATTTAATGAATATACTAAAAACCACTGAATTGTAGTTTAAAATAGCAAATTGTATAGTATGTGAATTATATCTCAGTAAAAAAAAATGATTCCAAATGATTAAGCCCATAGGATACAAATGTGACTAGGCTTCATGGGCTTTGGATGCAAGCTTAGCCTTCGTGGCTTGGCCACTTTCTGTGCGAGCTTGGTAAGTCCCTGTGGCTCTACAGACCCCTCCTTGTCCACTGGGAAATGGAATCAGGCTTTGAAAGCTCCATGAGAACAGAGCCTGGGGTCCAGCTGGATTGCTACCACAACCAGAATCCAACACTGATCTGAAACAAGTGATCAGCAAGTGTGTATTGAAAGAACAAATCTTTTCTTCTCAGGGCCACGAGATGGTGGCCCCAGGAGCTCAGCCATGTCTTGCCTGTGATTTGAGGTGTATCAGAATGAGGGTTCTAGAGTCAGTCTGCATGTGCTAAGTCACTTCAGTTGTGTCCAACTCTGTGACCCGATGGACTGCAGCCCGCCAGGCTTCTTTGTCCGTGGGATTCTCCAGGTGAGAACAATGGAGTGGGTTGCCATGCCCTCCTCCAGGGGATCTTCATGACCCAGGGATCGAACCTGCATCTCTTGCATTGGGAGGAGGGTTCTTTACTGCTACCACCACCAGGGAACCCAGTCTGCCAAGGCTCAAACCTTGGCACTGCCACTCACTAGCTTTGCACCCTTGGGTAAGAGATGTCACGTCTCTGAGCCTGTTTCATCCTCTGTGAAATAGAGAGAGAGCAATAGCATCTACTGCTTGGGGTCGTTTACTCCTTCATTCACCATACCTGTACCGAGCACCTCCCATGGAGCAGCAGTGTTAAGCACTGAGGACTCAGCAGTGAACAAGTTAGAAAACCCTGCCCTCCTGGGCCCATGCTTTCATGGGAGAGAAAGACAATGAGCAACTGAATGCCAAAGCTCTGCTGCCAATAAGTTCTGGGAGAAAAATCAATCTAAGAAGAGAGGGTGTGGTGTGTGTCAGTTTTTGGTAGGGAGGGCAAGAAGGTCCCCTGAGAAGGTCCCAAAAAGTAAAGACCTAAGAAGGTGAGTGACTGAGTCCTGCCATGCAGCCATCTGGAGGGAGAAGGTTCTGGGCAGTGGGAACAAGAAGTGCAATGTCCCTGGGGTCATCAAGGAGGCCAGTGTGGCTGGAGTGAAGTGAGTGAGGGGGCAGGACTGCAGGCCACTGCAAGGATCTGGGGTTTATCGAGGGTGTGCTGGGAGCTATGGGAGGATTTGAATTGAGGAGGGAGATTTGACACAGGTATTAACAGGCTCCCCACTGGCAACAGGTTGGGGAGGGGTGACAGAGAAGGGAGCAGGCTGCTGTTCAGGTAGGAAGCGACAGTCTCCTGGTCGGGGAAAGAGAGTGACCTGTAGACGCACGTAGGTTGCTGGACACTGTGGGGAATGAGCTCTAATGGAAGGTTAGATGCTAATGCTCTTCCTCTCGAGGCCGGCAGAGGATGAGATGGCTAGATAGCATCACTGACTCACTGGATGTGAATTTGAGCAAACTCCAGGAGACAGTGAAGGACAGGGAAGCCTGGCGTGCTGCCAAGCCATGGGGTCACAGAGTCAGACACGACTTAGCTACTGAACAACCACAGCAACAATTATTCATCTTAGAGGCCGGCCTGCCCCGTCCCACCTCTGACTGGTAGCCTCATAGTCAGGCTGAGTGGGATCTTCGGTTCCCTGGAGCCGGGCCGTCTCTCTCTCCTTGTCCAGATATGCCCCTCGTACCAACTTCACCCCAAAGGCCAGGCCAGCCCTGTCTGCAGCCTCAGCGTCCCGCCTCAGCCGCTCGTAGGTGTCCTGGTGGAGCACATGGGCGGCTTCAGATCAAGGCTCTGGGACCCCGGCCTGCAGCCCCTTGTCCCCAACCACACCCCCCGTCCCCGGAGTGCACCACACACCTTCAGATAGGCCTGGTAAGTGTTCCACACCCAGGGCCCCCCTTCCCCGGAGCTGTTCCAGCGCGTGGCCAGGGCAGCCACCAGCAGAGAGAGTGCCGGGTTCAGGGAGGTGTACTCAGCATCCACCAGGAGCCTCACACACTGGGCCCGGGCGTGCTGAGGGTGAGAGGGACTGCGGTCGGGCCCCAGGGGTGACCAGCAGGCAGGTGCGGTGGAGGCAGGCCTCGGCCGAAGCTGTTACCTGTACCACCCGGTGCAAGCGACTCAGGGAGGCCTGGAGGTGTCGTGTTTGCTCGGTGTTGAGGCAGGAGACCCGGAGGTCCTGGGGGGCAGCGGGGAGGCAAGGCTGCTCACTCCTTCTGGACCCTTCCAGAGCCCAAGCCTCCTCTCCCCCACCAGCAGGCAGGGAAAAAAGTTTAGAAATTACTAGAAATCTGGAAAGCAGCTGTATCATATAGATACTATTTATTGAGGTATAATACATGGATGGACGGGCTTCCCAGGTGGTGCTAGTGGTAAAGAACTTGCCTGCCAATGCAGGTAAAGAGACGCCAGTTCTATCCCTGGGCCGGGAAGATCCCCTGGAGGAGGGGACGGCAACCCACTGCAGTATTCTTGCCTGGGAAATGCCATGGACAGAGGAGCCTGGCCAGTTACAGTCCCATGGGGTCACACAGAGTCGGACATGACTGAAGAGACTTAGCACGCACACTCACACACACACACACACACACACACACACACGGGTTGAGAGCCCAGAATTTGAGTTTGAGTTTTGGCTCCACCATTCACTGTGTGGCCTTGAACAAATGTAACCTCTCTGGGCCTCAATGTTCTCCTCTGTAAAATGGGGATGATTATAGTATCTACCTCATTCAGTTGCTGTGTGGATAAAAATGGCCTGGCCATAAACAGGACAGGACAGGGCCAGCATATGATAAGCACTCAGTGTTTTTGTTGTTTTGTGCGTGCTCAGTTGTGTCTGACTGTTTGAGACCCCATGGACCATAGCCCGCCAGGCTCCTCTGTCCATGGGATTTCCCGGGCAAGAATACTGGGGCGGGTTGCCATTTCC
Organism: Bubalus kerabau; assembly: GCF_029407905.1. Classification (NCBI taxonomy): domain Eukaryota; kingdom Metazoa; phylum Chordata; class Mammalia; order Artiodactyla; family Bovidae; genus Bubalus; species Bubalus kerabau. The sequence continues at coordinate 49,715,050 of NC_073640.1, forward strand.
TACTCCAGGGGATCTTCCTGATCCAGGGATCAAACCCACGTCTCTTGCACCTCCTGCTTTGGCAGGCAGATTCTTTAGCAGTGTGCCACCTGGGGAGCCCTAAGCACTCAGTACATGTTGTTATTGTTATAATAATAGGTGACTTCAAATGCCATCTTATAATCTTCACAATGATCCTAGTAGGCAGATATTATTCCAAGCTCCGTTTTCCAGTGAGAAAACCAAAGCTGGGAAAGTGAAGTGACTTGGAATTAGCATCTAGGAACAGTAACCAGCTCCTAATAAGAGCTGTGAGTGTTACTTTGCATTAGTTTCTCAGGATGTCTCACTGCAACTCACAAGGCTCCCCTGGTCTGATGCCTTATTCTACCTCCTCCCACCCTTCGCCTCGCTCACTGCTCTCCAGCCTCACTGGCCTCCCGGCTACTCTTTGAACATGCCAAGTACCTTCCCACCTCAGAGCCTTTGCTCTGGCTGTTCCTTCCACCTGGAACACTGTTCCCCTAGATGTCCATCCACCCCACTCCAACCTCTCAGCGGGGTCTTTATTTTCTCTGGTTTGAATTTGCAGCTCCCTAGCTGGGGCTTTCCCTTCCCCTTCCTCAGCCTTATTTTTCCCTACAATACTCGTTTTTTAAAAATTAATTTATTTATCTGGCTGCACAGGGTCTTAGTTGCAGCATGCAGGATCTTTTAGTTGTAGCACTCGAGCTCTTAGCTGTCAGATTTGGGATCTAGTTTCCTAACAGGGATCTGATCTGCACCCCCTGCATTAGGAGCATGGAGTCTTAGCCACTGGACCACCAGAGAAGTCCTTGTTGTTGTTCGGTCGCTAAGTCATGTCTGATTCTTTGCAAGCCCATGGACTGCAGCACAATAGGCTTACTTGTCCTTCACTATCTCTCAGAGTGTGCCCAAACTCATGTCCATTGAGTTGGTGATGCCATCCAACCATCTCATTCTACAATGCTTATTTATACTTGTTACATATCCGCTTTGAGTTTTTTTTTTTTTAATAATTAAACATTCTTCACACACTTATGAATAGAGTGAAGAGAGGGCAGTATTTTTCTGTGTCTGTCTCTGCACCACCCTCCACATCTGAATCCAAGATCACTTCTAATAAACAGGAACCTTTCAGAAGAGCTCAAGTGAAAAGGCAACTTACTAATACAGGAAGACTCTTGGAACCCAATTTCTAATGTATGTACTTCATCTGCATTAATTTCTGTGATTCCCTGAAACAATTAAGTAAACATAATTTCCAATTTACAAATAAGGAAACTGAGACCCAGAGGGTAACCTAACCTTTAAAAAGAACGAATTTCCAGGCTGGGTGCACTTGCGCCCCCTCCCTACCACGTGACCAGCAGCCGAGCAAGTCTGCACTCAGCTTTGGTTTTTTGTCTTAACTTTTTATTGGACTCTTTTTGGCTTTTATTGTTGCTTTTTGGGGCTTCCCCAATGGCTCAGTGGTAAAGAATCCACCTGCCAATGCAAGAGACTTGGAGACACAGGTTCAGTCCGTGGGTTGAGAAGCTCCTCTGGAGGAGGAAATGGCAACTCACTCCAGTATTCTTGCCTGGAGAATCTCATGGACAGAGAAACCTGGTGAGCTACAGTCCATGGGGTCTCAAAAGAGTCAGGCAAGACTGAGCACAGCACAGCACACAGAGTTGCCTTACAATGATGTGTTAATTTCTGCTATACATCTAAGTGAATCAGCCATACATATACATATTGTCCTTTTTTGGATTTCTTTCCCATGTAAGTCACCATAAAGCATTGAGTAGAGTTCTCTGTGCTATACAGCAAGTTCTCATTAGTTATCTACATTACATATAATACTGTATATGATTGCCAGAAGAAATATCAATAACCTCAGATATGCAGATGACACCACCCTTATGGCAGAAAGCAAAGAAGAACTAAAGAGCCTCTTGATGAAAGTGAAAGAGGAGAGTGAAAAAGTTGGCTTAAAACTCAACATTCAGAAAACTAAGATCATAGCATCCAGTCCCATCACTTCATAGCAAATAGATGGGGAAACAATGGAAACAGTGAGATACTTTATTTTCTTGGGCTCCAAAATCACTGCAGATGGTGGCTGCAGCCATAAAATTAAAAGACACTTGCTCCTTGGAAGAAAAGTTATGACCAACTTAGATAGCATATTAGAAAGCAGAGATATTACTTTGCCACCAAGGGTCTGTCTAGTCAAAGCTATGGTTTTTCCAGTGGTCATGTATGGATGTGAGAGTTGGACTATAAAGAAAGCTGAGTGCCAAAGAATTGATGCTTTTGAACTGTGGTGTTGAGACCCTTGAGAGTCCCTTGGACTGCAAGGAGACCCAACCAGTCCATTCTAAAGGAGATCAGTCCTCAATATTCATTGGAAGCACTGATGCTGAAGCTGAAACTCCAGTACTTTGGCCACCTGATACAAAGAACTGACTCATTTGAAAAGACCCTGATGCTGGGAAAGATTGAAGGCAGGAGGAGAAAGGGATGACAGAGGATGAGATGGTTGGATGGCATCACCGACTCTATGGACATGAGTTTGAGTAAACTCTGGGAGTTGGTGATGGTCAGGGAAGCCTGGCATGCTGCAGTCCATGGGGTCGCAAAGAGTCAGACACAACTGAGCAACTGAACTGAACTGATATATGTCAATCCCAATCTCCCAGTTCATCCTACCCCCCGCCTTTGGTATCCATACATTTGTACTCTATATCTTTGTCTCTATTTCTGCTTTGCAGTAGGTTCATCTGTACCATTTTTCTAGATTCCACATATATGCATTAATGTAAGATATTTGTTTTTCTCTTTGGCTTTGATTTGAATGATTGTCTCTTTCAAGTAAGTGCCTCAAGGACATCTATTTTGTTTATCTTGATCAGCATCCCCACCCCTCAATGGACATGAGTTTGAGCAAGCTCTGGGAGATGGTGAAGGACAGGGAAGCCTGGTGTGCTGCAGTTCATGGGGTTGCAAAGAGTCAGATATGACTGAGTGACTGAACAACAGTCTCCACCCCTAGCATAGCACCTGGAACATAGTACATGTTCAACAGACATTTAAGGAATTGTTACACATTTGTAACAGAGATCTTCCCTGGTGGCTCAGATGGTAAAGAATCTGCCTGCAATGCTGGAAACCTGGGTTTAATCCCTGGGTCGGGAAGATTCCCCTGGAGAAGGGAATGGCAACCCACTCCAGTAATTCTTGCCTGGAGAATTCCATGGACAGAGGAGCCTGGCGGGCTACAGTCCATGGGGTCGCAAAGAGTTGGACATGACTGGCTAATGCACACAGTTCTCAGTCTTCTTATGGGGATTCCACATGAATGTGAGCTTCTGGTGACTCAGGAAGTCCAGTTGGGTTCAGAGAAAACCCAACTGGGGTTGGGTTTTCAGGGAAAGTTAAAAAAGAGGAACAGGTGGAATTCTGTTATGGCCAACAGGACTCCTTCCCAGGCGGCGCTAGTGGTAAAGGATCTGCCTGCCAATGCAGGAGATACAAGAGACATGGGTTCAACCCCTGGGTTGGGAAGATCCCCTGAAGGAGGGCATGACAACCCACTCCAATATTCTTGCCTGGAGAATCCCATGGATAGAGGAGCCTGGAGGGCTACAGTCCATAGGGTCACAAAGAGTTGGACAAAACTGAAGTGACTTAGCACACACACACACACTCATGGCCAACAGGATGGATATGGACCACATCTTGGGGAAGAAGTCTCTCTCCAGGAGGAGGGAGGAGCAAGGAGCACCTACCTGCCCAGTGCTTCTCCCCAGTCAGGAAATCGTCCCCTGCTGTGGGGCAGCGTCCGGGGGAGTTCTGGGGTGTGCGCAGCTGGTGGACCCTCACAGGGGGCCGACCCGGCCCTCATTCACCCTTCACCACCGTCTGAGGTGGCGATTACTGTCACCCCCGTTTTACGGGGGAAGCAGAGGTCAAGACACAGAGAGGTGAAGTTACTCATCTAAAGTCACACAGCTTGACCTAGGATTTAAACCTCAGCTTCTCCAGAGCCTGAGTACTTAACCGTCACCATGTACACCCACCCACAGGCAGAGAGGAAATGCTTCCCTCAAATATATGCAAAGCCATTAGGACAGTGCTCAGCACGTTGTGAGTGGTCGGTAAGTTCTCCACCGTTAATATGTTGTTCCAAACTCACCTGCTTCATTTATTTATTCATTCATTTGACATGTTTATCATATCCTGTCTAGGTGCTAGGGCCTGGGACGTGACCGTGAACAGGACAGTCATAAATTGTGCTGGGGAACCGGTGACTGTGAAGACCAAGGATGGGTGGGGGCTGGGATCTGGGGTGGGGATGGCAGGGCGGCTCTGACATGGGGACAGGAAGAAGGGACAGCTTTAGGGAGACACAGGCCAGTGTGGGACCCAGTGGGTGTGAGAAGTCTGGGGGACACCCAAGGGGAAGTTTGGTGCAGGGGGAGGGTCAGGGGAAAGGCTGGGCCTGGAGACAGGTGGGCATCATTAGTGCAAAGCGGGGAAACTGAGGCTGAAGGGGTGGGTGAGAAGGCCCTTTCAAGGGGAGTGAGGAGCAAGCCTGGGCCTCACCCTGGGGAACCTCCATATTTGAGTATCAGGCAGAGTAAACTTAACGAAGACTGAGGATGAGCCGGGAGCGATGGAAAATGAGGAACACCAGGTCTGATGGTGTTGGGGAAGACAAGGGAAGTGAGGGACACAGAAGGAGCAGGGCCCCTTTGTCATCGTGAAGATGCCAGCTTGGCAAGGGTTTTAGTCCTGAAAACTGCCCTGGGAAGAAATTACTACCATTGCCACATGCGAGTGAAAAGCTCATGAAGGGGTGAAGCTTGTTACGCTCCAAAGCTGATCCTTTAAGCACTGCTTCTATGTGTTCTGTGATGCATTAAAAAAAAAAAATACAAATTAAAAAATAAACATCAGCAGGTCCCAGGTAGTGTTATTTGGCAGTGATGGAGACTCAGAGGCTACCTGGGTGCCCATCCCAGGAGAGGTAAACCAGGCGGCCAGAAGCCCAAATTAGAAACAATGGATTAGGACTTCCCTTGTGGTTCAGGGGTTAAGAATCCGCCTGCTGATACAGCGGATGTGGGTTTGATTCCTGGTCTGGAAAGACTCCACATGACTTGGAGCAACTAAGCCCGTGCACCACAACTACTGAAGCCCAGGCACCCTAGAACCTGTGCTCCGCACCAAGAGAAGCCTCCGCAGTGAGGAATCCCACACACCACAATTAGAGTGTCCCCCGCTCTCCCCAGCTAGAGAATGTCCAAGAGCAGCAATGGAGACCCAGGACAGCCAAAAAGAAAAAAAACAAGTAGTTAAAAAAAACACAATGGATTAGATGTATACAGAGATGATTGGAGGGATCTAAAAATCAGAGTGCTCAGTGGAAAAACGTAAGAAACAGGATGCAACAGATAACATAATGTTGTTTAGTCGCAAAGTCGTGTCTGACTCTTTATGACCCCATAGACTGTGGTGTGCCAGGCTTCTCTGTCCTTCACTATCTCCAGGAGTTTCCTCAAACTCATGTTCATTGAGTTGGTGATGCTGTCTAACCACCTCATCCTCTGCCGCCTCCTTCTCCTCCTGCTCTCAATCTTTCCCAGAATCAGTCTTTTTCAACACAATGATGAATGTTACTTGTAGATGTTTAAAACTATACCCAACCCCAGATTGATAGAGAAGGGCACAAAGGGACTTTCTGCAGGGATGGAAATGTTCTGTACGTTGATAGGGATTATAGTAGCTCCAGTGTGTATTTGTCAAAGCTCATCAAAAAGTACATTTAGAATGTATGCATCTCACTGTGTATAAATTTTACCTGAAAAGAAATGACTGCTGAGCTCTAGTTGGTGATATACATTTTGAAGCATTTGGGGAGAGAAGCGTGCTGATGTCTGCAAATTACTTTGAAATGCATCAGAAAATAAGATGGGTGGGTGGATGGATAGAGGAATGGATATGATTTTAAAGCAACAATAGCAGGTGTTCACCATAAAATTCTGTTGATTTTTCTGTATGTTTGAAAATTTTCATAATAAAATGTTGGAAAAATATGCCCCCAAATAGCATATATTTGGCAAAACCACATCATGATAACAAAGAGATGTATATTATACAAGGTGAAGTGATTACTGATGGCAGGGAAGGTAGAAATAAGATACGGAAATAAAGAATAAATGAAAGAACAAATGAGTGAATGAATGAACCAAAACTCCGCTGGTCTAATCATAGCTCCTAGCTAGTTAGCATACACTAGCGTAGCTGAGTTGATTGAAAAAATATTGGTTACTTTTTTATTGGTAAAGAGCTACTGTCTTAATTGATCCTACTAGAGCTCCCAGCTCCCAGGCCCCTAGCCTAGAATCCCCAGGTGACCCATATTCCGGTTACTCTCCAGCCATGCCCCAGGGCAGTAACCCCATTTATTCTGATAGTTCTAAGCCTGGGAAGTAGAGATAGATAGTTAAATATTTAGAACATTCTGCTGGCTGGTGTCTGCTGCCTCTGCAGTCCCCACCAACCATTCCTCTCCCCCAACCTGTGGTCCTTACCTGTCCAGAGTCCATGGCTTCTGCCAGCCTCTCGGGGCTCAGCTCCAAAGAATCCCCTGGCCTTCGGACCCACGAGGTGAGCTGCTTCTGGAATGGTATGGCGGGTGGGGCGGTGAGGGGGACCTGGTGGGCAGCCGCCCCTCCCCTCCCACCCGGCCCACCCCTTACACAGAGCCGAGTGCTCATCAGCGCCGTCATCTTCAGCTGCATCAGGGCATTTCCCGTTGGGTCAGGGGTCTCCAGGAGGCCTCGTGACAGGTCCACGCATCGCAGCATCGCACTGAGGTTCCCTTCATACCAGGCCTCGCTGCCCAGCCGGCAGGCATCAGGGCTGGGAGCCCACTAGCCCCCTTCCCACCAGCCTCCCGGCCTCCCTGGGCCCGGGCCCCCCTACTCACCCTGTCTTGACAGCCGAGTCTGGCTCCTCCTCAGTGGGCACTGCCAGCAGAGGCCGCAGGCCTAGGTTCTGGAGCTGTAGGACACAGCTCCTCACCTCCTCGGGGGTCTCACCAGCCACAAACTGCCCGTAGATGGATGCTCGGAGAAGCGCACCGGAGAGCCGGGAGCCCAGGAGTCGCTGAGACCAGGCTTGGAGCTGGGGTGACAGGGAGCAGGGGCTCAGAACCAGGCCCCAGGAACTTCCTAGGCTAGTTCCCCCAGGATTGCTGCTCACCACCAGGCCATGGGTGACCAGAGGCGGCCAGGCACACAGCCGTAGCACCAGCAAAGCCCGGGTCAGTTCTCCCGTGCTCTTGAGGTGGAAGGCCCCACCATCAAAGCTGAGGGGCTGCAAGCTCCCCGGGGAGGGGCCAGCTCGGGAGCAGAGCACACGACAGGTCTGAAGCATCAGGAACCCTTCACCACTTCCACACTGGAGCAGGGGGCTTTGGAGGCAGCTGGTCCACCCAGTGCCCCTTGTCCGGCCAGGGACAGTGACTGATTAACCAGACAGTAGCCAGGGAAAGGCAAATCTTTAGGATCACAGACTCCTTGAAGGGCAGTTAATTATTAACTTATAGGGACATAGTTCAGAATAATGGGGACAGGAAAGGAAAGCCCCCCTCAAAACCTCAATGACCCTCAGTATAACAGCTCACAATTGTTAGTCACCCATCATATGCCAATGGGTATTAAGTCAGAGTGCTCTGGGAGCCAGGCAGTGTGGCTTTGTGATCTTGGGAAAGTTATTAAACATCTCTTGTTGCAATTGCTTCATCTTAAAGTGGGAGAGAGTGTAGTTTGCAAATACACATAATCTTTATCTGTTCTATATTAAGCATATATCCTAGAGAACTTGAACATGGACATCAGGAAACATGTACAGGAAGAAATGTTCACAACAGTATTTTTTTCAATAGCCCTAAATGGAAGCTACCCAAATTTCCATCAGCTCAAGAATGGAGAAACACACTGTGGTGGATTCATATGACAGACTACTATACAGCAATGAAAAAAGGATAAACTACTGATGCATACAACAACACGGATGAATCTCACACATATGTTGTGTGAAAGAAACCAGACACCAAACAGGACATGCTATCTTATTCTAGTCAATAAACTTGAAAGTAGGGATAATGAAATGGCAATATAGTGTGTGGGGGGATGGGTGCATACATGGATGGCAAAACTATAAAGAAAAGACAAGCAAGGAAATCATTATCACAAAGATCAGAAAGGGATCAGAGGAGTTGTAACCTGGTGGGGTCTCATGGGGGCCTCTGTGCCCTTTTTTCATAACCTGATAATGATTCACAGTTGTTCATATTGTAAGGGTTTTAAAATATATTCTTATTTTCCCTCCCACCCACTATCAAGATTGAAGTGGGGAAGTTTGCTTAGTATTTATTTGGCTGTGTCGGGTCTTAGTTGCAGCACTTGGGACCTTTAGTTGTGGCATGTGGGATCCAGTTCCCTGACCGAGGATGGAACCCGGGCCTCCTGCATTGGGAGGGTGAAGTCTTAGCCACTGGACCACCAGGGAAGTCCTTAAGCTTTTCTTTTAGTTACATGTACAGTTTTAAAAATTATTTAAAAATTAAAATAGCACAAAAGGAAATGAAGTGAAGCTGTCTTTCTCCAACTTCTCAATCTCAGTCCCTCAATTTCATGCCTCCAAGGTAATGAGGTATCCTTGGAGAGGATCAGTTCAGTTCAGTTCAGTCGCTCAGTCGTGTCTGACTCTTTGCGGCCCCATGAATCACAGCACGCCAGGCCTCCCTGTCCATCCCCAACTCCCGGAGTTCACTCAGACTCACGTCCATCGAGTCAGTGATGCCATCCAGCCATCTCATCCTCTGTCGTCCCCTTCTCCTCCTGCCCCCAATCCCTCCCAACATCAGAGTCTTTTCCAGTGAGTCAACTCTTCGCATGAGGCGGCCGAAGTACTGGAGTTTCAGCTTTAGCATCATTCCTTCCAAAGAAATCCCAGGGCTGATCTCCTTCAGAATGGACTGGTTGGATCTCCTTGAAGTCCAAGGGACTCTCAAGAGTCTTCTCCAACACCACAGTTCAAAAGCATCAATTCTTCGGCACTCAGCTTTCTTCAAAGTCCAACTCTCACATCCATACATGACCACAGGAAAAACCGTAGCCTTGACTAGACGGACCTTTTGTTGGCAAAGTAATGTCTCTGCTTTTCAATATGCTATCTAGGTTGGCCATAACTTTTCTTCCAAGGAGTAAGCGTCTTTTAATTTCATGGCTGCAGTCACCATCTGCAGTGATTTTGGAGCCCCCCAAAATAAAGTCTGACACTTTCTCCATCTATTTCCCATGAAGTGAGGGGACCAGATGCCATGATCTTCATTTTCTGAATGTTGAGCTTTAAGCCAACTTTTTCATTCTCCACTTTACTTTCACTTTCATCAAGAGGCTTTTGAGTTCCTCTTCACTTTCTGCCATAAGGGTGGTGTCATCTGCATATCTGAGGTTATTGATATTTCCCCTGGCAATCTTGATTCCAGCTTGTGCTTCTTCCAGCCCAGCGTTTCTCATGATGTACTCTGCATATAAGTTAAATAACATTTGGAGAGGATAGTTTGTGCATAAAAATGCACCTATATAACTCCTTTTTATATATAAATGAGAAAATATTATTTGTCCCTTTGCACATTGACTTTTTTTTACTTAATGTATTTTGAAGAATTATGCTCATCTCAGCACATATAACTATATCTCAAGTTTGAAAGCTTTTATGTTATTTCTTCCTTTAATCTTTTGTAGATTTCACCAGTGAAGCCATCTGGTCCTGGAGCTTTCTTTGTGGGAAGGATTTTAATAATAAGTTCAATTTCTTTAATAAAGATAGGGCTCTTCATATTTTCTGTTGCATCTTGGGTTAGCTCTCATATGTTGTATTTTTCAAAGAATTGGCATTTCATCTAACTTGTCAAAGCCCTTGGCACAAAGTTGTCATAATATTTTCTTTATACCCTTTTAAGGGTAACAGAATTTTTTAAATATCATTTTATTTATTTATTTTTGGCTATGCTGGGTCTTTGGTGCTGCACAGGCTTTTCTCTAGTTTCAGTGAGCAGGGGCTACTCTTCATTGCAGTGCCTGGGCTTCTCTTGTTGCACAGCACGGGCTCTAGGGTGTGTGGGCTTCAGTAGTTGTGGCTCACAAGTCCTGGAGCACAGGCTCAGTAGCTGTGGTGCACGGGTTTAGCTACTCCAGGGCAAGTGGGATCTTACCGGACCAGGGACCAAACTCGTGTCCCCTGCATAGGCAGAAGGATTCTTAACCACTGGCTCACAGGGAAATCCCAAGAGAAGATATTTTTTTTTATTTCTCAGCTCGCAGGTCTTACTTTTTTCCCCCTTGCTTATTCTTAAGGAGATAGGACCAAACAGCAGATGAGTTGTTTTCATTTGTGGATCTCAAAGGTTAATGGTGATAGAAGGAGATTATTGAACAGAAAAATAATTTGCTCCTTTCTCAAATTAGGCATAGGTGAGCCACACTTAAGTTGAACTAGTGATGTGTGTGGTTGTCTTCTATTTTCTATTTTGGAAATAGGAGGAATTTCCTGTTAGCAGGAGGAATAAAACCCACTCTCTGACTTCTGGCATTGTGTTAACCAATCAGGAGAATTTAGTTCTTCTCCCAGGGTAGAGATGTGGGGGGTGCACTGGGGTGTGGTGATGAGATTATCAGTCTGATGTTGATATTTACATGTGTGAAAAGTACAGAGTGTCCCAAGATGGGGCAATCCAGAACTAGGGGTGAATTCTTTAGGGTTATTGAGCAAGAGGGATGAGAAATGGGAAGTCTCATCAGTAGTTAACCTTGAGGTCTGTCCTAAGAGAGAAGCTTCCAGTAGCCTTGGAGGAGCTTAAGTGAAGCTCCCAGATGGTCCTTCTGTGGGTGATGGTCCTTCAGGGTGAGAGTGAAAGAAGCTTTAATACTAGCTCAGAGGCGGGGCAAGAGTTCTAAGTGGGAGGCCCGCCCTCAGAGTCCTCTCATTGGCTCTGACTGGACCACCTGGTGAACCCTAAGCCAATCACTGGGCTTGGAAAATTAGACACTCTGGTTGGCCAGTTCTGAGAGCTATGCCTATTGGTGGAGATCCAGGTAGAGCGGGAGCTTGGTACAAAATATATCCGAAGTAGGGGACCTAGGCACTGATGCTTCCCAAGAGAAGACTACATATCACCAGGAAAAGGGTGAATAAACTCTGGATGACAGAACAACTGAGCTCATGAGTGATTCTGATGGTTCTGGGAGAGAATACATAAACTTAGAAAAGAGATTGGCATGTGGAAACAGCTCATAAATGCTGTTCATCTGTTGTTGTTTCAACTGTTCAGTGGCTTCCTATCACCCAGAGAATAAACTACAGTCCTTCATAATATATCTTTGCCCATCTCACCAACCTCAACTCCTACCACTCCCTGTTATTCTCCAGCCTCAATTTTAGGAAAATCCCTTCCCAAACTGTTCCTGCGGTCCTCTACGTCTGGATGCCCTACACAGCTACTTCGCCTTTAATGTTGGGGCTTAGTGACCACAACATGCAGAGGACACTCTCTACCACGACACAGACAGTCCGAGCTCCAGATTCCAATACACAACCAATCTGGTATATTGATTCTTCTCAAACGGGCCGGTACTGCCCCCTGGTGGGAGTTTCGGGAAATTGCCTGGATGTTCTTGGTTACCGCATGAGCGCGGAATTAATGCTTTCAAATTGTGGTGTTGGAGAAGACTCTTGAGAGTACCTTGGACAGCAAGGAGATCAGTCCGTCCTAAAGGAAATCAACCCTGAATATTCATTGGAAGGACTGATGCTGAAGCTGAAGCTCCAATACTTTGGCCACCTGATGCGAAGAGCTGACTCATTGGAAAAGACCCTAATGCTGAGAAAGATTGAGGGCAGGAGGAGAAGGGAGCGACAGAGGATGAGATAGTTGGATGGCATCATTGACGCAATGTACATGAGTTCGAGCAAGTTCCAGGAGATGATAAAGGACAGGAAAACCTGGCATTCTGCAGTTTATGGGGTTGCAAGGAGTCGGACATGACTTATCCACTGGAGGCCAGGGTCAAGGCAGGCTGAACACTGCGTCTGCATCCTCAACAACTTGAAAACATCTTTAAAAGCATTCATATGGGTACAAAGAAAAGTTTATAATTATCTAAAATTAATATAGCACAAATACACATGCATGCATATTTTGGGGATGGTTTAAAGTATACTTTTTTCTGAAATGAAACTATCATGAATAGAATGACAAATATAATTTAGTATTTGTTCAGAATGGTACCAAGTGTTGTTCGCCATATCAGAAAAATCATAATACCATCTATGAGATATACTGTAAAAAATTTAATGTATAATACAGAGAAAGAAATATGCATATAATCTCAAGTATTCAGTGTGATAAATTTCAGAAAGTGACAACACCTGTGTAACTAGCAACCAGGTCAAGGAACATTATCAGTCCCCTAGAAACCCTCCTTGGGTCCCTTTCAAGTCACTGTTTCCCTCTCCCCCAAAGGAAACCAGCTTTGTCATAAATCAGTTTTGACTTTTTAACTTTAAAGTGTCAAAATCATACAGTATATTCTCTTTTGAGTCTTTTGGATTCAATATTGTGTTTGTGAGATTCAACCATGTTGTCAGTCAGTAGTTCATTTGTCTTCATTGTCATAGTATCTGTTGGATGAATATACAGTTTAATTGGGCTTCCCTGGTAGCTCAACAGTAAAGAATCCACCTGCCAAAGAAGGAGACGTGGGTTTGATCCCTGGGTCAGGAAGATCGCCTGGAAAAGGAGATGGCAACCTACTGCAGTATTCTTGCCTGGAGAATCCCATGGACAGAGGAGCGTGATGAGCTACAGTCCATGGGGTCACAGTCAGACATGACTTAGAGACTGAGCATGCACGCATGCGTATGTGTGTGTTCAGAATTAGTAGATACAGCCAGTTTGGCGAAATGGTTGTATTGATTTACACTCCCATAAGCACATGCTTTTTCCTGACCATTTTTGTTTAGTTTTGTTTTTCTTTTTTCTTCCTGTCCTCAGGCACACGGAATGAATTAACCACTATCCTTGGTTCGTGATGCAATTTGATCCATGCAAGTTCCCTTCTCTGATAATGAGAAATCAGCTGTCATTAATACATTGATTTTCTTTTATGAATATCCCTCTGTATTTAACTGATTTCCCACTGTTACTGCCTCCCTTGTCCCAGGTACTAGCCCTTTGCATTACCCCAGGGCTCTAAGAGCCTGCACTAGGCAGCCTTCTCATTGTGCTTGGGTTCTGACACCTTACCTCGGGGGGTGTCATGGCTCTCCACGCAGCACACACATGTGCATGCACACACACAGACACACACTCATGCAGTCTTTGAGATTGCTTTAGCCTACAAAATACCATTAGGACTGAAAGCTCTTATTTTTTTTCTCCTAGTTTATTTTTTTTTAAATACATATTTATTTATTTGGCTGCCCTGGCTGTAGGTTGCGGCACCTGAGATCCCCAGTTTTCCTTACGGCACACGAGACTTTTTTTTTTTCAGTTAAGGCATGTAGGATCTAGTTCCCTGACCAGGGATTCAACCCAGGCCCCCTGCCTTGAGAGCACAGAGTCTTAACCACTGGACCACCAGGGAAATCCTTCTTTTACTTTATCTTTAATCCTTCCTTTTCACAGTTTTATTGCCTTTTTTATTCATAATCCTAATGACTTTCTTTACTATGTAGTTGGATTTGTATATTTTGTTAGTTTCAAAGACCATACTTCTGGATTTAAAAACAAGAATCTGCATTTTTCCTTAATTTATTTAATTTTCTTATTCCTTCTTCTTCCTTTGGGTTTATTCTATGGTTCATTTATTAGTTTCTTAAGATAGTCACCTCATGACTTTGGAGCTCTCTCCTTTTGTAGTATAAGTATTTAAGGGTTAAATTTTTTCCCAAAATTCTGCTTTCAATGCCTCTCACAAGTTCTGATAGGGAGTATTTCCATTTTCTTCCAGTACTAGATAGTCTTCATTTCCCCATGATTTCCTTTTCTTAACCTAACTTGAGCCCATCCAACTTGGTCTGTCTGGAATGTGGAATAAAGGCACCGCATTTCAGTCAGGCGAGCGTGTGGTGCTCTAGAACTGGGGCAGCCAGTCTCTGGACAAGCAGTAATTATGGACAAAGAGGGAAGCTAGGTATCTATAAGGAGAGAATGAGAGGAATTTGCTGAGGGATGCAGACAAGAGATGATGAGATGGAGGGAAGATCAAAAGAACTGGTCAGATCTGCACAACCCATGAGACGCAGTGGTACTTCCTATTCTTTGCCTCTATGACTTTGTCATAAACCTTTACAATGTACTTTTAAACATCTTTTTTAAAAGATTTTCTTATGTGCACTTTTACATTTTAAAAGTCCTTATTGAATTAATTGCAGTATTGTTTCTGTTTTCTGTTTTGGTTTTTTGGCCACACTGCATGTGGGGTCTTAGTTCCCTGACTAGGGATAGAATCCAAAATACCTGAATTGGAAGGTGAAGTCTTAACCATTGGACCACCAGGGAAGTCCCTGCAAAGTACTTTTTAATCCTAACTTTAAAAAAAATAAAATCCTAACTTTCATTTTGATGTAATATTAGGGCTGCAGAAAAGTTCTAAGATGGATACAAAGAATTTCAATACATTTCACCCTCATTCCCCAAACGTCAACATCAAACCGCATACCCCGCTCAGAGGGCTCAAACATAGCTTGTACACACCAGGACCCAGAAAAACTACAGAGACTGAGACAGAACTGTGTTTGAGTGCCTCTCTGTGGAGGTATGGGTCAGCAGTGGACTGCCACAGAGGCAGGGCCTCTGGGTGCAGCAGACTTGAGTATGGCATAAGCCCTCCTGGAGGAGGTCGCCATTAACCCTACCATAGAGCTGCCAGAATTTACACAGGACTGGGGAAATAAGACTCTTCGAGGGCACAGACAGAACCTTATGTGCACTAGGACCCAGGAGAAAGGAGCAGTGGCCCCACAAGAGACTGACCCAGACTTGTCTATGAGTGTCCAGGAGTCTCCTGCGGAGGCGTGGGTCGGCGGTGGCCTGCTGCAGGGTTGGGGGCACTGAGTGTAGCAGTGCCTGCATGGGACCTTGTGAAGGAGGTTGCCATTATCTTCATTATCTCCATCATAGTTTGAGTGAGTGAAAGTCTCTCAGTCTGACTCTTTGCGAACCCATGGACTATACGGGATTCTCCAGGCCAGAATACTGGAGTGGGTAGCCTTTCCCTTCTCCAGGGGATCTTCCCAACCCAGGGATCGAACCCAGGTCTCCCACATTGCAGGTGGATTCTTTACCAACTGAGCCACAAGGGAAGCCCATCATAGTTTGGCCCCAGGTAAATAACAGGGAGGGAACACAGCTCCATCCATCAATAGAAAATTGGATTAAAGATTTACTGAACATAGTCCCGCCCATCAGAACAAGGCCCAGTTTCCCCCTCAGTCAGTCTCTCCCATCAGGAAGCTTCCATAAGCCTCTTATCCTTCTCCATCAGAGGGCAGACTGAAAACCACAATCACAGAAAACTAACCAGTCTAATCACATGGACCACACCCTTGTCTAACTCAATGAAACTATGAGCCATGCCGTGTAGGGCCACCCAAGACAGACGGGTCATGGTGGAGACTTCTGACAAAATTTGGTCCACTGGAGAAGGGAATGGTAAACCACTTCAGTATTCCTGCCTTGAGAACCCCATGAACAGTATGAACAGTATGAAAAGGCTTTATTATAGTGCCTTTTAAAAAGTATTTATTTATTGACTGCACCAGGTCTGGGACATAGGATTTTCGATCTTCACTGCAGCATGTGGGATCTTTAACTGTGGCCTTGTGGAGTCTTGTTCCATGACTGGGGATTGAACCCAAGCCCCCTGCATTGGGAGCACAGAGTCTTAGCCACCGAACCACCAGGAAAGACCCTATGGTGCCTGTTTTTAAGGTCACTTTTGTTGGGGTAAGTTTAGGTACCATAAAATGCACCCATCTTAAGCATGGAGTTCAGTGAGTTTTGACCACCACAGTCATCACATAGAACATTTCTATCACCCCCTCAGAAGTTTTCTCATATGTTCTGTAGTCAGTTCCTTCTCACGGCCCCAGGCAACCACTAATTGCTCCGTCACTGTAGATTAGCTTTGCCGGTTCTAGAATTTCTATGAGCAAAACCGTACAGTATGCATTCTTTTGAGTACAGCTTTTTCAATAAAGTCTGTTTATTTTCTAGAGTCTATTTATGTATACATATGTGTCATAGTTTATACATCGTGTTGTAGATAACTGTGGAAAAGCGTAAAACAAGTAGGATATAACAATGGCTCATAAATTCCACTTATTATTATTTCAGATTTAGTTGAACTCAAAATGAACTGAGTTTTTAGTATGTCTTTTCCCACTTCTAAAATTTTTACTTTAAAAAGCATAAAGACACTTTTCATTATTGAGATGTCTTTTACAATTCCCTGTGTCCCTACAGAGAACTCTAAAACCAAGCCTAGGAGGAGCCTTGTTGCTACTTGGACCAGCTTGAACCATCTGTCACTTACACACACCCCTCCACTTCTCCTGAAAAAGCCCAGTCTCTTTGTGTCCAATGGAGCTCACCTCACAGGCTCAGCCTAGCCCGGAATAAAAAGGACAATGGGCATGTCGTGTCTTGCAGGTGTAGGAAAAGGGTGTTGAGGAGGTTCTCACACCAGATGTCCCCTCAGCTCAAAGGGTATAGCATCGGGTTCCACAGGGTCCAGATCTCCTGCCACCTGATCATAAATTCCTCTTGCATCCTCATATCTGTCCCCAGGCCAGCAGAAATCACAGGAGTCCTGACAAGCAAAGGTGGATTAGAACCATGGAGAGATGCTATGGGTGAGTCATGTTTGCAACTCTGGGGGATACACCTTCCTGCTCTACTTCACAGGAAAGAAAAATGTTTTAGCTTCTAATTATAAAGGCAATTCCAACATATACAAAGAGGATAGTGATTATAATAAACCCCTGTGAACCTATCACCTAATTTCAACCTTTGGTCAATCTTGATTTATCTTTATCTCTATCTTCTCATCCCTTGCCCCCATTAACTGGAATTCTTTTAAAGCAAATCCAAGATAATTCATGATTTCATGTCAAAAAGCAATTTAAATGCCATACATGTGAAACTTTTCTTTTTGAATATGGAACGCATCACAAATTTGCATGTCATCCTCACACAGGGGCCATGCTAATCTTCTCTATATCATTCCAGTTTTAGTATATGTGCTGCTGAAGCAAGTATGTGAAACTTTTAAATTAGCCCACGATATCATCCTAAAGGAAATCAACACTAAATATTCACTGGAAGGACTGATGCTGGGGCTGAAGCTCCAATACGTTGGCTACCTGATGTAAAGAGCCAACTCATTGGAAAAGACCTTGATGCTGGGAAATATTGAAAGCAAGAGGAGAAGACAGAGACAGAGGATGAGATGGTTGAATGGCATCATCAACTCAATGGACAAGAGTTTGAGCAAACTCTGGGAGATGGTGAAGGACAGGGAAGCCCGATGTGCTGCAGTCCATGGGGTCTCAAAGAGTCAGACACAACTTAGCAACAGAACAACAACATCAGTTTGGGAATTGTGGCATGTGAGTCTTGATTCTGTTGGTTTTATGAATGTCCAAAACACTACCTCATCAAAATAGAAGAGATAAAAGGCCGTGTAGGGTGGTCCTTACTGAAGATGTGCTTTGCCTTAGATTTTGGGAGAAAATGGTTGTTTTTGATCAGCAAACTTTAGAGCAAGCAGCTAAATATGGCTCGTTGCATGTTTTTGTATTGCCCAAGAATATTTTTTATATTTTTTAATTGCTGAGAAATATTTGTTAAAAAAGAGTGATACTCGTGACGTGTGAGAACTATATGAAATTCAAATTTCAGTGTCCAAAAATATAAGATTTATTGGAAGTTAGTCATAATTATTTATGTATTCTCTATGGCTACTTTTATGGCAGAGTTGAGTAGTTTTTAGGAAGACACTATATCCTGCAAAGCCCAAAATATTTACTATCTAGCTCTTTACAGAAAAAGTGTGCAGGCTCTATCTGTGCTTTTAGAGGGCATGTGTGTTCAGCACCATGGACAGCATCGCGTTCTTTCCACAGTGGTGGGGAGGACGGTACCCCGTTGGGAACAAAGTTACAGAGGGAAGTCTTTGGCCCACAGGTGCCAGAGCATTAGTCAAGGCCACACAGAAAGTCAGGGGTTCTGCCCCATCTCTTTCTGCGAGCCAGTAGGTGGGGCTTAGTTGGTGGTCAAGGTGCTTGTTTGTGGTTTGTGCCTGCCCAACCACCATCTTCACTTCCCTCTGGGTTCTGCATCTCTCTCCCACTCTCAGTTCAGTGGATTGAGTGGGGCTGGCCTCTAACCCCAGATGCCATGTGTGGACACTGCCCCAGAGTTGTCCAACTAGTATATATTCTATCTCCTGCCTCAGTGAACCAGCAACATTCAGCAACAACTATGTGAACCAAGCTAAACCACTAAGAGTCCGAGTTGGGGCTTTGGATCGATTGGATAAGAGGCATTCTCTTTCTCTCAAGGTTTATAATCTAATAGGATAGAAACCTGGATTTGCTAGGGATTGTATTTAGAGAGAAAATTCTGGGTAGGCCTGAAGACAATTCTGTCTCTTGACTTTTCCATTGAGTGGGTCCAAAAAGTATTTCTATCTCTCTGCTGTAACCAGTATAGTGGAGATGGCTAGTTATCCAACCAAATGCACACCTTCCTTCTTCCACAGTAACAGAATCCTAGTAGGGCACAGAGCTGCCAAGTAGACTGCATTTCTCAGCCTCCTTTGCAGTTAAGGTGTGGCCATGTCCATATTCTCACTAGTAGAATAAGAGCAGTGTGTACATTTCTGGGCCTGGACCATAAGTCAGGGTTGTGCCTCTACCATGCTCTCTTTTTCCCTTTCCCACAAGCTGAAACCCCCAGTGAACTGGCCCATCCATGTAAACTTGTTCAACTCACTAGAGGATAGCAGAGGAACACAATGGAAAGAGCATGGGTTGCAGAATAACCATGTGCAGCACAGCCACTCCTCTCTGACTGCTACGCGAGAAAGAAATAGATTGTCTTGTTCAGGCCACTGGATTATGGCCAGGCCTCTTTGCTACAGCAGCTAGCTTACCTGAACTAATACAGGCAGTAGGAGGGGGATCTCTGGCACTAACTAGGAAATATTTCTGTGGATATAAATCTCCTCACCATTTGTACTTCATCGTAGAGGGGTCCCCAGGCCCGAGATGGAGCATACACTCTTTCCACCTCATCATACAGGTGCCCAGGAAAGGCCATATTCTCCTCCTCAAGAGCCCTGAGACCTGGAATTGGAGTGGGGAGGGGGAGTGATGATCAGACAGCTAGGTCTAGATGTCAGGAGTATCAAAGGTGGGGAGAGGATGTTCCACTGTGCACACCACTCACCTCGGGGATAAGACACCTCCTCCATCATGGGGGGCAGCTGGGGGCTGAAGTCCCTCATGGAGTGGTAATATGGCTCTACATCTGTTGTGCTAACCTGTCCACAAGCCCCCCACCAATAAAAAAAAATTAAGTGTTTTCCATCCTCTGACTCCATCATTCCTGGAAAGGACAATGATTAACCTAAAGCTAATGGTGGGATTTTAGTCACAGTCAATTCCCTGTCAGTGGGGTGTCAGGACCACCCCCACTTACCGTGGAGCTTCGAGTGTCCCGATCTCCAGTCCACTGGCTCTCCTCATATTCATTCCTGACGCGGTCTTCCTCTGACCTTCCAGGATGGAGGCATGGGGAGGCAGTTGGGCACTGACCCTTTGACAGCTGTCACGCTCAAATCTCCTCCCCAGAGTCTTCCTTACAGACAGATATCCCCACTTACCCTGTCTCTGTCTTCTCAGAAATGCCTGAGGGAAGTAGGGGAAAAGGGGTCAGAGATACACCACTTGAGCCCACTTGGCTCTGGGACACCTTCAGTATGCAGCAAACCCAGAGTTCCCATCACCCTTGGACCTCTGTCCCAGCAGGAGAAGGGTCTCTTCTCACCCTCAGCAAGACGCTTCAGTCTCCGCTGCCAGAGGAATCCCCCGACACAGGAGGCATTAGAAAGCAGCAAAAGACCTCCAACAGCAAGCAGCACAGGCAGCAAGGGCATCTCCGAGGGTCCTGTGGGGTGGAAGTTACCCATTAATGAGCCCAAACAATTGGTTTCAGACTTCAATTGAGGTTCTCTGAAAAAGCCTGTCCCTGACCAAACAAAGCCCTCCTCCTAGGTCAGGGAAGCAGATGGGCAGGGGTTTCTATGTCCATTCCTTTTTTAAAAAATTTCTTGGCTGCACCACAGGGAATGTGGGATCATAGTTCCCTGACCGGGGATTGAACCCACACCCCTTGCATTGGAAGCACAGTCTTAACCACTGGGCCACCGTGAAGACCCCATGTTCACTCCTTTTGCCACCCCAGAGCAGGTGGCTCCTTTCTCAAATCAAGCCATTAGCAGTGCTACTGCTAATGCTACCTTTGTCCAAGCCCCATGTATGGACTCAAGGAGGAACTTCAGGTCCTTACCTGGGCATTCAAGATCTTCTATGATCTGGCCTCTTCCCACATCTTCACTCTTGCCCACCAACTATTGACCCTCCAGCCACACAAAACTAACCACTGGCTGTTTTCAGAATCATTGAGGCAAATCCACACACCTAAGCCTTTAAATAGTAGAGTGTCTGTCTTTAAATGTCCTTTCATCTCAAGCAAGCTTCTATTCTTCTTTCAAACTTCATCTCAAATGACTTCCTCTTTGCACAAACTTCCATCTCAGACAACATCAGAATCCTCTGCTATATCCCTGAGGATAAGACTAAGTCCCTCTCAGCAGCCATCTGCTCAGCACCCATTTCCCCACCTCCTGCTAACAGGACTCATTTTCTTTTGCCAGTCATTACTCCCTGCTCTCAGTCTGGTTGGCTCCACAGGACTCCATGGAGGACACATGGCCTGACCTTGGCTGTTAAGAGTTCCCATCTCCATTCCTACAGTGATCAGTTCAGAGACTGGCATCTGACCCAAGGTAGATTTTTGGCAGAACACCTAGGACACGCTTCGGCTAGTTGCTAAGAAGTGAAATAAAAGTTGAAGGTGTGGGAGGACTTCTCTGCCTTCTTAAGAGAAAAATCTGAGAAAGAAGTCATCAGAGTTGAAGGCAAAGTTGAGAGAGTGGGAAACTGATCCTTGGTGAACATTTTGAGTACCTGAATCCAGCCACAATTGGAGTTTCAATTTCATGAGCCAAGCCATTCTTTTTATTGTCAACAACAACTGAATTTCTGTCATTTACAACCTTCTGAGACTCTAAAGGGGATTGATTATTTGCAAAATGGTCATGATTGTCTCACTATATGCATAGTCTGAGAGCTTTCCTGGTGGGTCAGATGATAAAGAATCTGCCTGCAATACAAGAGACCTGGGTTCAGATCCCCTGGAGAAGGCAATGATTACCTACTCCAATATTCTTGTCTGGAGAATCCCGGACAAAGGAGCCTGACGATGTACTGTCCATGGGGGTCACAAATAGTTGGACATAACTGAGCAACTAACATGCATACTCTTAAGACTTCCCCCTACACTAACTCTGAGTTGAGCCATGCCACTTGCTTCAGCCAATAAGACACAGTGAGAAGCTCAAAGGGAAGTCCCTCATGGTCCAGTGGTTAAGACTCCACACTTGAAATGCAGAGGACGTGGGTTCAATCCCTGACTGAGGAGCTAAGATCCCACATGCCTCATGGCCTGGCCCAAAATTTTTAAAATAATTAGTATTTAAAAATTAAAATAAAAAAATAATCTGAAGCTTGAAAAGTGCCTATAAATTGGAACTTTCGCTCTGTTTTTGCTTTTAGGACTCTAGTGACCACCTCCATGTGAACGAGCCAAGGAGACACATGTGACCTGGTGATCTCCAATGTCCCAATTACAAGTCAGATTGCCAGACGAGTGAGGAGAGGCTATCCTAGATCAACAGGTCCCAGCAGAGCTGCCAGCTGACCATAGCCCAGAGCAGAACTGTTCAGCCACTCACAGAATCATGAGAAATCATGTTTGTTGCTATAAGTGGCCATGTTTGGGATAGTTTGTTATGCAGCAAAAGCCAACTGACACAGGCTCTGCACAGGGAAGAGAGAAATTTTATCACATGCAGGTAAATTAGGAAAAAAGAAAATTTATCACACTCAAGTAAGAGGAAGAGCTAAGGATATGAGTGAGGGCCTATGGGTCTGTCTTAAGGGACGATAGTCATAAGGCAGAGGGGGTGGGATTAGAGACCAGAAAGTTGTTTTCAAGAGGGAGAGGGCTATTTGGGGATTGAGGACTTACCTGCAGGCTGCTCTGTGGGTAGCTGGTAGTCGGGTTCTCGAGAAGGTTGGTCTAGACCTGGGAGGTGGAGATAGAGAATGAAAATTAACATCAACAAACTGAGATAAATCTTAAATATTTCTACATCTCCTATTAAGCTTTGCAACCCAGTTTTGAGACTTACAGGAATTAATTTCTGACTTTAGGAATATTTCAAAGAGAACTGGAAATTGCTGATGATATTGATGATACTATTAATAGGCATTCTAAACCTAATGCTAATAATAAAATATTGTTGATGAGTGCTTTATGGTGTAGAAGGCTCCTTTAACCTGAAGTGTCAATTTGGGGGATTAATTTTTAAAAATGCAGGGTTCTCTGGATGCCTTAATATAGGTATAAGTTTTAGAGCAAGGGTGAATATAGTTCTACTTTATGCTTTAGTGCTTAAAGGGAAAACTGGAACACAGAAAGAGGAGGCAACATTGTAGGGATGGGAAAGAGTCCTTACTTCCATGAGGAAAAAGTCTGCCCTATCAGAAAGGAAAAGGGGGAAAAAAGCAGGAGGAGAAGGGGATGACAGCAGTTGAGATGGTTGGATGGCATCACCGACTCGATGGACATGAGTTTGAGCAAGCTCCGGGAGTTGGTGATGGACAGGGATGCCTGGTGTGCTGCAGTCCATGGGGTCGCAAAGAGTCGGACACGACTAAGCGACTGAACTGAACTGATTAGAAAGGAAAAGATAGAAAAAGGGAACTTTCATGGGGCAAAGTAAACAAAAAGTGAGTGGGGGCATTTCTTTAAATTAGCATCTACATAGCACTAGCTTTGTACAGGGCCCTGTTCTAAGAGCTTTAGATATATTAATTTATATATTTCTTACAATTGTCTAAGATAGACCTTACTTCAGAAACTGAGGTACAGAGACTGGAGACACACTTTATCTTTACAGACTGAGGCTCAAAGGTTATACTGAGTCTTCAGTAACTTGCCTAAGGTCTCACACCTAGGAAGTTGCAGACCTGGGACTTGAACCCAGGTTTGTTGGAACCAGGCTCTGTGTGATTGGCCACTGCACTGTAGTAGTCTACCAGAGTCCAGATGTTCTCGTTCGTATTCAAGGAATTAATCTGTGTCATCAAAGTTGCTGAACTTATTGACATAAAGTTGTTTGTAATACTTCCTAATTTCCCCTTAATGTCTGTAGGATCAGTAGTAATGTTCCCTTTTTCATCCCTTATATTGGTTAAGAGTGGTGTCTTCTTTCTTTTTTCATCTTGATTAGCTCTATAAACATTGATCTTTTCAAAGAATCAGCTTTTGATTTCATTATTTTCTTTTATTGTTTTTCAATTTTCTAATTCATTAATTTCTGTTCTTTATTATTGCCTTCCTCTTGTCTACTTTGGGTTTAGTTTGCCCTTCTTTTTCTAGTCTTTTTAGGATGGAAACTTAGTCAATTTGAAGACTTAAAAAAATCTGAGAACTTAATGCTATAAATTTCTTGCTAAGCACTGCTTTAGCTGCCCCTCACGATTTTCATTTGTTTTCATTTTCATTCAATTCAAATTCTCTTTGAATTTCCCTTGTGTCACTACTCACATTCAGACAGTATAGTCTAGTGGCAAAAACTAGTCTCTGGAGTTCATCTGCCTGAGTTTAAATTTCATCTGTAGCTCCTTCTACCTGTGAATTTTGACAAGTTGATTAACCTCTCTGGACCTCAGTTTCTCCATCAGCAAAAAGGGAATAATAGTATCGACTCCACCCTAAAAGTCCTCTGAGTAATTCTGCAAATTGTGCAAGAATGTCCCTTCCCACCTGGGGTGGTGATCGAGATCTGGGACC
This sequence comes from Bubalus kerabau, assembly GCF_029407905.1. NCBI lineage: Eukaryota > Metazoa > Chordata > Mammalia > Artiodactyla > Bovidae > Bubalus > Bubalus kerabau. The sequence continues at coordinate 49,739,384 of NC_073640.1, forward strand.
CTTTGTCAGCTAGTCCGCTGTCACCCAGGGCATTGCTGGCCAGCAACCAGACCCTGTATCGTGTAGAAGGCTGCAGCCCGGTCAGTGTGAAGGTGGTGGCCTGGGGTGGTAGGACATCCATGTAGAGGAACCCTGGAGTCTCCAGAGCCTCATACCTGCATAAAAGGGAGGGCAGTCAATCAGGAAGGTACCCCAGCCCTATTGGCTACAACCCTTTCCTTTCATGATAGAGACCTACCTGATTTGGAACCTCTGTGGCAAGCCGCCATCAAAGCCAGGCTTCCACTCCAGGCCCACTGAATATGGGGTCATGCTCACAGCCTTCAGTCCTGATGGCGGATCAGGGCGGCCTTTGAGGTGAGGGATGGGGGACATAGAGGATTCAGAAGGATTCTGGAAGATTCCTTCCAGATTCTTGCTAAGAATGATTTCAAATATATAGTTGAGTCTCATTATTCTTGGTGGTTATGTTCTCTAAAGTCACTGGGAACATTCAATTAGCAAATACCAAGCCATTGCTTCCAAGGGAGATGCAGGCTTAGACTCCCACGAGCCTCCAGTCACAACATTTTCATCAACCAATTAATGCATGATATTGTATTATGCATGTTTCTGCTTAAAGATATCTTATTTAATATACCTGTTGATTCATTAACATTGAATGAATTGCTGGAACTCAACACCTGTTCAAAGCTTACCAAACACACGTATTTTCTCCAAATGGCACATCTCAGCCTTCCTGAGCTTAGGAACACCAGACAGCACTTTAGTGCTGTGCTTGAGGGCCATTTTATATAGCAAAATGATTAACAAAAAGCACAAAGGTGCAAAAAGTGAGAGCTGTAAGAAGGCAGAGTGTTGTCTTGTTCCACCTCTGCTGAGAGTGTACTCATTGGGTGACTCAAATTTTTCATCCCCTCTTTACAGTCCCCTGAATGTCTGGGAAAGCAGAATGAGTATTGATTTGGGAGTTATGAATAAGTTCTAACAAGTAGGCAAAACTGTAAATACAGACTCTGCCAATGATGAGGATTGACTGTATGACACATGTTTCTTGTAGTGGACTTTTGTGTCTATCTCATATCCATTCCCCTCATTTCTTCTGGTTACAGAACACTGAATACCCATTGGAGAGTCACTTGCCCACATTCTCAGGCCATGTGCATCTGATGGAAGTGACTCCCCTCCTTGTAGGATGGACACATGACTGGGTCTGGCCAACAAGAACAACAATCAGGTTGTCTTCCTTTCGCCACCTGATTGGTCAGGAATGGGCTGGGAGTCAAGGGGAGCCAGTGGATCTTAATTCTAGTACTTTCATACCACTGTTAGGAAGCCTTACAAGATAGCCAACACAGAGAAAAGTAGTCCAGAGAGATGGAGAGTTCTTGATGACAGCTGACCTAGATCCAGCGACTCCTGAAAATCTACTTTTCAGTTGCATTGCATTCAGTCACTCAGTCATGACTCTTTGTGACCCCGTGGACTGTAGCATGTAGCTCTTCTGTCCATGGGGTTCTCCAGGCAAGAAAACTGGAGTGGGTTGTCATTTCCTTCTCCAGGGGATCTTCCCAGAACAGGGATCGAACCTGTGTCTCCTGCACTGGCAGGTGGGTTCTTTCCACTGAGCCACCAGGCTTGGGGCAATAAGAAACCCCTTCCATTTTTTCCTTTGATGTCAGTTTCCATAAAAAATCCAGTCTCCAATGGGACTTTTGGAACAGGCAAAAACTCCATCCTCATTCATAAACACTTCTCAGGTTTCAGGAACACTGTCATTCTGGGACCAACCAGAGACCGGGGGATTGACTTAGGGGATTACCCTCCCAGCAGCCTCCCAGCCCTCTCCCACCATACTGATGCTGACGAGTTGAATGTTGGTGTGGTCCGAGCCGAGGGGGTTGGTGGCTATGCATGTGAAGAGGGCATAGTCCTGGGCTGCAGACACGTTGGCAATGGTCAGAAGGCTGCTGTGGACGCCACCCTGGTGGTATGTGTGCTCTGTGTACCTGGAGCGGAGATGCAGCAGGGACTCAGGGAGGGTGACTGGGGCTGGGGGATCGAAGTTAGGGCTGGAGTGCTACCTGGTTCGGCCTGGACTCACCTTGGATCCTGGAGATCCAGAGGGACCCCGTTTTTGGTCCAAGTGAAGACGATGTTGGGGACGCCTCGGGCACGACAGTGAAGGGTAGCAGAACTAGTGCTGTCCCCAGCTGCAGCCACTTTTGTTAGGGGAGCGGGATGCTCCACATGGGGGGCAACTAGAGGGGTTGGAGGTCAACATGAGGTGTATGGAAGGACATGATATGTGGATTTAGTGGCAGGCCTTGAAGTTAGGGCTTTGGTTGTTACTCACATCTGACAACAAGACGGACCAGCCCTCGGGCTGGAGGTGCCACCCCATTGTCCACAATGCATTGGTAAGCACCAGCCTGGGTCAGCTTGGCATGGTGAATACGAAGACGCCCTGTGGATCCCTTTGACATCTTCTCCATGTCATCCAGACTCTGGTCCTCCCCTTCTTCTCCCTAGAGGTCCAAGACTTGGGAGATTGTCCCCAGGTCCAGCCCCAGCTCCATTAGCCCTCAAACTGGGTCCCCATCTGCAGCCTCTATCTCCCAGCCACACTCTTCCTAGCAAAGAAAAAAATTTCCCTGTCATTCCACCCAATCATTCATTTATTTATCCAACCATTCATGCATAGATCCATCCGTTCAGCCACCAATCCAGTCAACTACTCATCCATCCATTTACTCAACCATTCTTGCTTGGAACCTTCTATTCACCCATCCATCAATGTATTTAACCATCCGCCTATCTGTCAATTCATTCATTTATCCATACATCCATCAATCTTCCCTTCCATTCATTCATCCATTCACCCATCATTCATCTAACCATTTGGTTCCTTCTACCCATCCATTCACCCTTCTATCTCTCTACTTATCCACTCCATCTATTCACTCAAACACATGCACATCAATACATCCATGCATCTGTTCATCAATTTATCTAGCTGCCTATTTATCCATCTCTCCATTGGCCTGTGCACCCACCCGTCTATCCATCCATTTATCCATTTTCCTTCCATAGACATCTTTTCCACCGATGGTGTATCTACCCATCCATCTACTCTCTAATCTAATCAATCTACTCATTTCTCTCATTCAATCATCTAATTGCAGAATTTATTGATCCATTTATCCACTCATTCACTTGATCATTTGTCTATCTGTTCTTCCATCCATTCATTCATCTATCTACTAACTCATCCACCCACCACGTATCCATCCATATATCCAACCATGTACCCCCCACCCACCTGATTATCTATTCACTTATGCATTTATCCATCTACCATTCAACAGTTAGTTCTTCGAGCATGTCCTGACAACTACAGTTATATAGGGTCATAAAGCCCCTCCTCTCGAGGAGCTTACAGTCAAGAAATCACATCTCCCAGCCCACACCTCTATTTACCAAAGGTTAGATCCTCACCAGCCTCTCCCAGTTGAACATCTCAGGAAGGATGGGATTGGCATCCACAGTGCAGACTATGTCCACAGAATCCCCAACATTCACCTCAGTGGGGTCTTGGAGAGCTCGGATGGTGGGAGCATCTAGGGAAGGCAGGAGGTTGGGGAAGGCATTTGGGCCCAGACAGGCCATGGTGGAAGAGGGCTCCAGGTGGGAGGGGTGTCTTAGAGGTGCCCAGGAAAGTTATGAGTGTGATCAAGTCTGCCTTTAGAATAAAGTTCTCCGTGTTAGTGAGGTTGTCCCCACCGTCTACTATGCTACTGTAGTGACAAGAGTAGGTCCGATGGACTTCCAGAATTGCGTGGATTGGCTTGGCTTCCTGACCGGAGTAGGTGGGCAGAGATTCTACAAAGGGTCTCTCTAATGGGCACGTTTCCCAAAGTGGGCGTGGCTCCGTCACGGTAGGGTCTCCCAGAATAGGGAGGTTTCCAGGATGGGTATATCCCTTGGGTGGACGGAGCTTCCACAATGAGGAAACTCCACAGCGGGCAAGACTCCCTGGGTGGGCGGGGCTTCCGTGATGGGCGGGGCTCCCAGAGCTCCTTAGTTTCCTACGGTGATGAGGGGTCTCACATTGTACATCCAGTCTCACGAGAGCTTCCGCCGTGCCCTCCGAGTTCTGACAGTGCAACTGGTAAAGGCCATCGTCAGCGCGGGTCACATTCCATAGCTGCAGCGCTCCACCAGACAGGATACGATGCCGAGGGCCACCAGCTGTGGGAAGTAAAGGTGAGGAGCTTGCTAAATCCGCCCTCAACCCCGTCCGGGAGTCCTGGAGACCTGCGCCCCTCTCCATGCCCCCTCCGTGCACCTGGGCTGAGTCGGTAGCCGCGGAAGGTCCAGTTGAAGGCCTCCGGGGCGGGGTTGGCAGACACGGAGACGGGCAGCAGTGCCTCGCCCTGCTCCACCGCGGTCACCACAAGCACCTGCTCCCCCAGGAACTCTGGAGGGTCTGCGGACGAGGAGGCCCCGCGGGGAGTCAAGATTATTAAGGTTCGGGCCCGGGGATGGATTTGAGATCAGGTGCAGGTATAAAGGGTTAAAGTCGAGGTCTCGCCGAGATTTTAAGCTTGTGGACAAGGGAGCAATTAGGTTTAGAGCTGAGATGGGGGGTTAGGTTCAGAGAGACCAGAGTCAGACTGAAGGATGGAAACAGGGTTTGGGGTACGGGTCAAGGTCAGGGGTTAGGATACAGGACAAAAAAGGAAGATGGGGGATGGGCAGGATAGGAATCGGTGCAGGTCGAGTGTCAGGATAAAAAGCAGGAAAGTTTCTGAAGTTAAGAATGAAAGTCAAAGACAGTATCCAAGTATTGTACTATATTGAATTGTATATTGTAACCCAAGTATTGTAGTATAGGGTCAGATAGGTATCAAGAGGGATGCCAGGCCTGCGCACATACACAGCACGTTGAGGCGGTAGAAGGCGCTCACGGTTTCCCGCAGCTCGGTGCTGTGGGCGCTACAGGTCACGCGGTGGCAGTGGTCACGGGATGAGAGTCTCAGAAGGACGCTCCTAGCGGCGGCGGAACCTTTGAATGGAGCCCGGCGGGGCTGGGCGGCCACACCTTCCAGCCTGCAGACCGGGCCGGGAGCGGGACCAGAGCTAGAGTCTGGGTACTGGGTGCCGGGTACCGGGCAGGACGGCAAGTCGGGCGGGGGCAGATTTCTGACTGTAAAGGAATGCGATCAGAACCGGGGAGGGACGGGGGTTGTCGCACACTTACCTCTCCCCCTCCTTGTCCCACGACAAGTTGACTGGAGGGTTGCTGCTAACGCTGACGCACGTCAAGTTTAAGGCATCCCCGGGGCGTAGCGTCGACGCATTGGCCAGGATCGTCACATTCGTCGGGGGGACTTCGGGAACGGGTGGGAGGAGCGAGGCTCAGAGGTGAAGAGGAGACCCGGCCGGTTTCCGCCAGGCGGGCACTCAGGCCCCGCCCAGCCGCGAGTGCGTCCTGGGCTCTTCAGCATCCACCCCTCCCCCAGCCTCCTCCACTCTCCCACCCCACCAGCCAAGGCTCCCTCTCAGTTCCCCGCCGCAGCAGCCCTCCCAGCCCCGCAGTGAGCCTCCTCACACTGCACCACGAGCTGCGTGGACGCGCTGAGCTGGCCGGCTTTGCACGTGAACTTGGCCTGGTTGTCCGACGGACCCGTGATCAGCACCAGCTCTCGGGAGAAGATGCTCCCCGACTTCTCCACACTTCCCAGCTGTACCCGCCGTGGTTCCTGGGGCGGCCGCGGTTCGGTCACGGTGCGCGAGTCCTAAGGGCCGAGACTGACTGGGGAACCACGGGGAGCCCTGCCATCCCCGCCTCCCGAAACGTCCCCATTAGGTGGGCTGCCTCCAGCCCAGATAACTAGCGCTGCTGTGTGGTGAGGAAAAGGCGCCCCCTTCGGCGAGCATCGGCTAAGGCAGAGGAATGGGGACTAGAATTGAGCAGACCCCACCCGGCATCTCTCCCGTCTACTGGGTCCCTGGAGCCCCGAGATTTTGCAGTCTGAACCCGCCTCCAGTCCCACGCTTCACCCGCAACTCCCGCCCGGCTCCTCTGCTCTCTGGAGGCCTGCAACTGTCGGTGCCCTCGGCCGACCCTCAGCCCCACTCCTCGAAATTCATTCCAGCTATATTTACCAAACCTCCTACACCGGGAAACTCCCTTGGAATTCCCAAACCTTTCCCAGAATTTCTTCATTTTTGCCTCTCCTTAACTCTTTTTCTTAAAATCCAAAGCTTCCTCAAAGATTTCGCTTGATCTTTCCCTTAATTCCATTCCCTGGTCACAGATTTCTGAATCCACTAATGTCTTCTTATTATCCTAGTCCTTTACTTGAATCTTTTGTGTTGCCCCAATTCTTGGCATTTCCCCATCCAATTAAACGAGAGTCCCTTGGACAGAGATCAAACCAGTCAATCCTAAAGGAAATCAACTTTGAATGTTCAGTGGAAGGACTGATGCTGAAGCTGAAGCTCCAGTACTTTGGCCACCTGATGCAAACAGCCAGCTCATTGGAAAAGACCCTGATAATGGGAAAGATTAGGGCAGGAGGAGAAGGGGGTGACAAAGGATGAGGTGGTTGGACAGCATCACCAATTCAATGGACATGAGTTTTCGCAAACTCTGGGAGATAATGAAGGACAGGGAAGCCTGGTGTGCTGCCGTCTGTGGAGTTGCAAAGAGTCGGACACAGCTGAGCGACTGAACAACAACAAAATGAAATTGAATTTCATTCCTAGAATTCCTAGTCTTTCCCCCAGAATTTCCACTAGATTCCCAGTTTCCTAAGATTCTCCAAGAATTCAGTCAGAATTCTTAAATTTTAATGAAATTTCATTTTCTTACTCCCAATCCCAAGAATTTGACTTAATATTAATATTAGTGATTTTTCAAATGTTCTATAGAATTACTAGTCTTTCCCCTTTATCCACCTTTGTCTTTGTTTCTGGAATTTTTAGTCTTTCCCTAAAATTCTAGCCATTTTACCTGTATTCCAAGGTTTCATCAGAATCTCCTTTAGTTGTAATGAAATTTATTGCATTTTCTCTAGAATTCCCATTCCTGATCCAGAATTCTTTAATTCTAGAATTCTCACTGTTTCCCCAGAATTTCCTCAGTTTTCCTAAGATTGGATTTAATTCTCACGGCGTTTGTCTTTTCAGTTCCCTGCTGAAACTCAAAATCTCCGGTATTTTTCAAGAAATTCAGGTTGCCCTAGACTCTGGAGGAGAGAAAGAGCTTCATCTTTCCCCCATGTTCCTGGCCACCCCACAACCCTTCTTGCTGGGCACCAACCTTGTACCAGGTGAGGGAAGGGTCTGGGTTGCCTCCAATGGCCAAACACACCAGCCTCACCCGGTTCCCAGCCCGGAGGCGCTGCCCCTCTGGGGGGCCCTCAATCCACAGCTTCTGGGCAGGATCTGTGGGGAAAGCCAGGTAGAGTGACTTCTCTCTGGGCTGGGGCCTGAGGCTGAGGGTCTTGAAGGCTTGGGGTTCCCCCGGGCAAGGGTGGAGGCTCACATTTCACATTTAGGGTAAGCGACTTCTTGAAGGTCTCTTTGGTGAAAGCCTCGCTAAAGGCCTCACACGTGAGGGTCAGACCGTTGTCCTCCCGTCGCGCCAGGAATGTCAGGTTAGACATGGAGATGTGGCCACCATGCAGGCCCTGGCAGGGATCGGGCTTCAGATTTGGGGGGCTAGAAAACCCCCATCCATGATACCAGCCCAGGTCACAACAGGGACCCATGAATCATCTCCACTGACTCATCTGTTAGACCCAGGGGGCCCCAGACGCCAGTCCAGGCTCCCCAGGGATCAAGGCTTCCCAGATGCCAGACCCCTCCTCTCCCGGATCCAGGAGATGTGCCCTCAGCTACCTCCACCCTCGGACCCAGGAGCCTGACCCCCGCCTCACGTCCATGACCGTCTCCTCGCTGGGCTGCAGCTGCCGCCAGCCCAGCCACCATCGCAGGAGGACCCGCGGGCGACTGGACTTGGTGATGCAGGAGAGTGTCACGTTCTTGTTCTCAGACTGGGACGCAGATCCCAAGATAGTAATGGCGCTGGGGGGAACTGCAGGGATGAACGGAGGAGAGACACTAAGCTGGGCTGGAAAGCTCACAGATCAGCCCAGATAGACAGGAGACTGGGGACAGATGATGAGGTCTTTGGCATCCGACCGGCATGGTTTGGGGGCACAAACAGATGGTTCCCTGGGGCATAGACTGACAACAGATGGGCAGCTGGCACCAGGACTCACAGGTGACCTGCAGTGTGACCCCACGTTCCTGGATCCCTGAAGATACGCTGTTGTAGGCCTCGCAGCTGAGCCTCGCCCCATGGTCTTCCGGCCTCACGATCATCACTAAGAGGCTGCGGGCCACCGCCTGAGCATGTTCTGTGCCCCACGCTGTGGACACGGGCTGGCCATTCTGGAGACACGGACAGACCTGGGCCAGCTCGGGGCCTGCGCCTGGCCCCCACCCTTCCCCCCACCTGCATGCTGCCTCTGCCCTCACCTTCAGCCACTGCAGTGTGGCTAGCGGATTCCCCCCTCGGGCCGTGCACGACAGCTCCAAGCTCTGCCCTGCCCTCACCTGCCCCTCGTCCAGGCCTGGCCATTCGATGACGGGCGGCCCTGGGGGGACTGGGGAACAACTGTCAGTGGGCCTGGGGAGTCCATCCATTCTTTCCAAGCCCCACAACCTGCCGCTGAACCCCCATGTTTCCCCCTTGAGAACCTGAGCCTTCCATAATCCCTGTGCTCCCCGGGCCCCCCATTTCCTGTTCCCCAATAGCCGACTCAGTTCTCCACTTACACAGAACATTCATGGTGAATGACGCCTTGATAGGGATATCCAAAGCTGGGCTGGATCCTTCACAGACCAGTAACTGCCCATTATCTGAGCTCTGGGGTGTCACCCTAGGGTGGGAAATTGGGGTTCTTAAGTCAGTTGTCATCTGAAATTTGGGTAGTCAAGGTAGAGTCCCTACACCTAGTTTAAGTCTCTGTGGTGATTTCCTTTAGGATCTAGAGCTCCGTGGAAGAGAGCTGAGGGTCAGCAGTGAGAATGGAGGTCCCAGAGGCCCACACCTGGCCAAAACCTTTGTACTTGATACTCTGGAACTAGGGTTCCTATGAAGAAGTTTTAGAGCATCCAGGTGGGGAATTGGGTCCCAGATGTACCTACCTGACCCAAGTTCCCATGCATGAGTCCCTAGGATATGGGGTTTTCATAGAGAAACTTGGAGGATCAGGCTGAGTGGGGGGCATCCCAGTTTCCATACCTGGCTGTGGCCTCCGTGGTGAAGAGTTTCTGCTGGGACCCCTCATTCACATTAGCAGAGATACTGGAAATTGTTTGTCCACCTTGGGGTTAACAAGAAGGCTAGAGGAGTGGCAGGTTTCCCCCAGGGTAGATCCTGGAGGCCTGGCCTAAAAGCCTTCAGGATGAACATACAGCCCCCTGCCTCCTGGTTCTGGAGGCAAAACACCAGCTTCATTCCCTCTACACATTCTGGTTTCCTTGAATCCCGGAGGCCCCAGGACTGGGTCCTGGGTCTCTCCTGTCCCCTCCCCTCCTTGCCAGGTTGTATCACCCACCCCTAGCTTCTCGTGTCTGCACCAAAAAGACACACATATCTCTGTCCGGAGCCTCAGCCTCTTCCCTGAGTCCTGGTGCAGCAATTACGAAAATTCTCAGTCCTTTCCCTGGATGTCCCCTCCCACTCACCGGGGCCCACACCACCCTCAGCATCTCCCCACGCCTGTTCCTTCATCCCATCTCAGGAGGGCCCTGATCACAGATACACCCTCTCCCCACTCCAGGGGCTTCACACTGCCCCCACCAGTTCACCCACACTCACTCAAGAGAAAGGTGATGTCAGGTGCTGGCTTGGCGTCCCCAGACACACAGCTGACCATGTACTCCTGCCCAGCTACCCATGTGACTGTGCTCCCTGCTTCAGGGGTCAGCTGAAGCACCTTGGGGGGCACTGGTGAGAAAGGGTCTGGGGTGAGCTGGAACCACCCAGAGGGATATAAGGGTTTGGGCTTTGAGTCTGAGGAAGGGGGGGCGAGGCTGGAGGCTTGGACTCCCCAACTCTGGAGATGGTGAGGGCGGAAGTCCAGACTCATGGGTCCTGGGGGGGTCTCTCATTCATACCCAGGATGGAGAGGATCACTCTGGGAGACACGAGCTCAGGGCCTGTCTCTGAGCGGCCGACCTGGCACTCATACTCTGCATCATCGCTGAGGTCACACGCTTCAATATGCAGGTGGAATTCACCTGTAGGTAGGACCCAAGGTCAGGGCCGAGGTCAGCCTCGGCTGGTGGCTCAGGATCTCAGGGTCTGGCCCCTTACCTTTAGCAGGGTCTCCCTCCAGGCGATACCGCGGGAAACTGGGGATCCTAGGATCAGGGCCGAGGAGCAGCCCGTCTTTGGCCCATTGCACTGTGCTGCCAGGGGCGCGGACCCCGCACCGCAGTTCAGCAACAGCCCCCTCCACCACTGTCAAGTTTTCGGGCACAGCCCAGAAGCCTCGGGGGGCTGAGGCCAGGATTGGCACCTGGGTCAGGCCTGGGGACACAGAGATGTCAGTAGGAGAGGGCAGAGAGTCTGGAGAAGGGGCCACGGGAATGAGGGCCACCTGGCTCTGGTCACAGCCCAGGCTCCCACTCACCTGTCCTCAGAAGCCCCAGGAGCAGTAGTGCAGCCTTGAAGTGGGTGCTCAGGGCCATCCCAGGTCCTCTATCTTTGGTGTCCGCCGTATCCATGCCCACCTCCTGTGTCTGCCTGCCTTTCTCTGGGTCTCTCTTTATGTCTGCCCCTTACTTTTCTCTTTGTTTCTCTTTTTCTATTTGTCTCCTTCTTTCTTTCTCTACTTCTGTCTTCCTGCCCTTTCTCTATTTCTGCTGTCCCTCCTGTATTCTATCTCACGCGCCTTCCTGCTTTAAGGTTCTCTTTCTCTCTCTCAGTCTCTATCTCCTTTCCCAAAGTCAGTCTCTGTTGCTCTTTTTTCTCTCATGCCACTCCCACCCCTGGTCTCCACTCACAGCCCCTCAGGGAGGACCCACCGCTGAACCCGGCAGGCCCCGTGAGCCCAGGAGAGCGAAGATGCAGTCAGTGGCAGAACTGGGCCTGTTCTCAGTCGATCTCGTCCTCACACTGCTCATCCTCACCTCCCCCAGGCACCCTCTTGAGTCTCCAGCTTCAGGCCTCTGCCGGAGGGCTCCTCCCAGCACAGCTGGAGCAAGAAATCCCCTGTCAGCACATGCCAGGCACATCCCTTGGTCCCTCCCTAGCCCCCATGACCCCAGGGGCCTGTCTTGGCCAGGGGTAAATGGGAGCAGGTCAGACCCAGGAGGTCCCAACACAGCACGGGGAGCAGAGAGCTGGGCCTGGCCTGGGGGTAAGACTCCCCCACTTTTCCTACCGTGGTACCTGACCTTCAAGTCCCTTCCTTACTTTTTTTTTCTTTAATTAAAAAAGTTTAAAAAATAATTTTATTTGTATATATTTTGGCTGTGCTGGGTCTTCGTTACTGGACAGTTTTAGTCTAGTTGCAGACAGTGGGGGCTACTCTGTAGTCATGGTGCACAGGCTTCTCATTATGGTGGCTTCTCTTGTTGCGGAGCACAGGCACTTGGGCATTCGGGCTTCAGTAGTTGTGGCATGCGGGCTCAGTAGTCACCTCTCCTGGGCTCTAGAGCACAGGCTCAGTAGTTGTGGTGCAGGGGCTTAGTTGCTCCAAAGTATGTGGGATATTCCTGGATCAGGGATCAAAGCTGTGTCTCCCGCATCGGCAGGTGGATTCTTTACCACTGAGTCACCAGGGAAGCCCCTCTTCCTTCCTTGAGTAGACACCTCCCTCTCAATGAGATCATGAATCTCTGCTGAGGAGTGTGCAAGTATGTGTGAGAGACTGGGAGAGTGCATATATCTGTGCACACACATGTGAAATGCACATAAGTGAACATGCCTGGGGAAGTTGATAGTGAACTGTGATCTGTGAAAACTTGTGCAGTGTGTGTGTGTGTGTGTGTGTGTGTGTAAATGCCTCAGGTGTAAACGTGCTGGGCAATCAAAGTGGGTGGGAATGAAAGGTAGGGTCCGAGGCCACCAGCACTGAGCCCAGTGTGCGAACGCTTTGGCAGGGGTCTTGTGAGTTCTAGTTTACATAGCTTCCCTCGGTCTCTTTCTGTCTCTTCTCTCCTTCTGGATGTCTCTGTCTCTCTCCCTCCCTCAGTTCATCTTGATTTATTCTCTTTTCTCCACCACTTTGAGACTGTCTCTCTCTGACCCGGTGTCTTTCTCCCCATCTCTCTCCGTTAGGTGGTTACCTCTCAGTCAGCCTTTAACTCTGTCACTGTCTGTGCCTGCACACGTCTCCGTTTTTCTCTTAAATAATTTATTTGGCTGTACTGGGTCTTAGCTGTGGTGTACAGGATCTTTAGTTGTGGCATATAAGCTCTAGTTCCCTGACCAGGAATCAAACCCAGGCCCCTGCATTGGGAGCAAAGAGTCTTAGTCACTGGACCACCAGGGAAGTCCCATTGTTTTTCTCTTTCTGTTCTCATCTCTACCTCTTTCCCACCCGATGCTCTGTCTCTCACACACACCAGGAGCTCAATAAATATTTGTTCTCAGTCAGCGTTGGACTACGCCTCTTTCTTTTATTCGTTTCTCCGTCTTTGAGTCTTCCTGACTGTCACATATTTGAATTTTATAACCATATGCTGGTTGGCCTGCCCTCCCCACCCCAGTGTGCGCCTATACACCCACATGGGATAAGCTTCTTCTGCCTGCTGATCTCCTGCAGGAATTGGAACTGCTCGCTTTCTCTCTCTCTCCCCTCCATGACCCCCATCTGGTCCTTCTCCCTACACAAGATGAGGCATCTGGGCTGAGCCCCCACAGCTCCATCCTTGACTCTAATCTAGTCTGTCTTCTTCCCTCCCATTATTAACTCCTTGCCCTCCTCCCACGTTTCCTCTCCCAACTGGCCTCACGCCTCCTGGGGAATGGGCTGGGTGCACAGCTGGAGGTTCTGTCATAGGGCTGTCACCAGATGGTGTCCCTCAGGGCCCGGCATAGGGCTGTCCATTGCTGGGACCTCTAATTAGCACGAACCTTCCACCCTCCACCTTGGATGTTTTCCTTCTCTAGATGCTCCTGGGACCTCAAACTCTCCATCTTTCCATGCCTGTGGCCCCCAGAGAGCCAGGAAGGGGAAGTGAAGTCAGGGGCCTGGAAAAACAGCCTTTCTACCTGACTTCCACTCCCAAGACTCAGGAGTCCTGGCCACAAGCCCAGCCTATTTCAAAATCCAAGGGCTGAATCCCCAAAACAGAAGCCACTCAGACTCCAGAGTCCAGGTCACTCCTTCCCAAGGACCTGGGGGTTCAGGCCTGCAGTCCTTTCCCCCTAACCCCATACACACACACACACACACACACACACACACACACACACACAGGACTTAGGGCAGATGTTCACTGTCGGCTGATTTTCAAATCCTCCTGGGCCTGTGAGGGGGTGGGAGAGAGATTGGTGGTTAAATCCACTGACTCTAAGACTTAAGAGCAGATTTTCTGACCTCAGGTCATCCTTTCCCAACTGCACTCTGCTTCAGGCAGAGGCCCTAGTTGAGTTCCCAAAGCCTCAGAAACTCGGGGTTCAGGCCATTAACTTCTCGCTCATCAGAGGTCTGAACCCCTAGGCTTAGCATCCTGGGTGGGGGGTGGTGTCCATGTCCCTGCTATTTAGGGACACAAGAATCTGAGCTCAGAACAACGGAGTGTAGATCCCCAATCCCTACAGGTTTAAGAATGTCATACCCAGGGTCCCAGGCCCCCAGTTCCCCTTCTGTCCGCTTCGGGTTCCACCCACCTGCCCCGCCAGCTGCGCAGCGCACCGCCGGCCTGCAGCGTGGGAACGCCCCAGCTGGGCGACATGCAGCCGTCAGGACAAGCTGCGCGGTTCCCAGCCTCCCTGCCTGACTCAGCCCGGGCACCGCCGCCTCCCAGCCGTCGCCCGGCAACCACTGCTGAGTGGGGCGAGGGGGTGGTCCAGAACTGCAGGGTCCTGGGAAAGGAGGGGCGGGGGTTGGGGGCCTGGATTCCTGGATCTTAGGACGAGCTGTGATTTGCAGCGGTAAAAAGGCAAGCATTGAAGGTCTTTTGATGTGGGGAGAACTGAACCCTCTCTTCTCGGGGGTCCCAGCAGCCCCCCAGGCAAACATGGTGCCCTCTTCTTGACCCACAGGCCCAGAGGAACCCCGGGCCCCGCCTCCCCAGGGCGCGGAAACTAGCGAGTCCCCAAGGGTTCCCATTTATAGCTGCGTTTCCACTCAGCGCGGTCCCTCCAGGACCCAGGTTGAGCAAGTTTCTTCCACTCCCTCTATTCCCTCCTCCTCACCCCCAGCCATCCCCCAACCCCGGCAAGGTGCAGGTGTCCAACCCAGACGGTACCCCCGCCTTCGACCCAGGTGTTCCAGCTCCCAGACCTTAAGGGGGCTGGAGTGTCCACCCGCTGGCGGGGACGCCGCCTTGAGTGCCCCCATTCATCCGCGTCGGGCCGCGGGAGTTTCTCAATGGGAAGAGGGCGGGCCTCCCAGGGGGCGGGCCGGGGCGGGGCGAGTGGGAACCAGCCCTCCAGGGTCTCTCGGAGACCTGGCGCGCCGAACTCGCAGGCGTTTCAGAGCGGCGGAGCCTGCGGCCGGCCGAGCAGATGAGGGGACCTCCAGGTCAGAGAGAGGGGAGCTTCTAGCCTGGGGCGAAGAGTCAGGAGCGGAGGGGACTCCAGGCCAGAGTGGTGGGAAGTGTGCTCCGAGAAAGGAACTGGCAGGGAAGCCAGTGCTACAGCAAGTCTGCTGGATCTTGGGGGACACACTTAGGATGCTCGTGCCCGTACTCCTCGTCCTCTCCTTCTGCCTCATGGGAGATGCAGGTACCGCGAGCGGCCGGCGCAGATACATACAGGAGAGGGTCGTTTGCCAGCTGTCGCTTTGCTGGGATAGATGGGGCTGAGGGTCCAGACTCCTGGGTCTGACGGAAGAGAACTCTGGGAGCCTGGGCTTCTGGGTCTGAGGGCAGAGCGGTTTGGGGACTGGATTCCATTGAGAGCTCCTGAATATGCTAAGCTCAGCTCTGCTCCCTCGCCCCACTCTCCTAGGCCCGGCACCCCACTTTCTGCAACAGCCAGAGGACCAAGTAGTTCTGTTGGGAGACGAGGCCCGGCTGCCCTGTGCCCTGGGCGCCTACCGGGGACTGGTTCAGTGGACTAAGGACGGGCTGGCTCTAGGGGGCGAAAGGGACCTTCCAGGTGAGGCTTTACTATCTCTTTAGGGAGGGGCTGGCTCCAGGGTGAGGATGCTGGGCTTGAGCTACAACTGAAATTTCTAGTTTGACATTTTCAAGTTTAGGAAATTAATGGGCTCAGGGAAACATTTGGGTGTCTTGAATTTTCAGGAACTTTGGAGCTGACCCATAGGGTTTGGAAATTTTTATTTTGATTGTAAAATAGTGCATCAGTGCCAAATAGCACATAAAACATAAATGGAAGATTTGTCAAATAATTATAAAATAGATATCCGTGTAACGACTACCCAGCCCTGTTGCCAGCTCCCCAGAAGCCCTCCTTATTCCCTTCTCTCGTAGCTCACTCCCTCCCTACTACCTACAGGTAGTATCTACTCTGATTTTTATGGCAATTGTTTTCTTGCTTTTTCTCCCCCTGAATTTATCATCCCCTTAAGTTTGTAGCAACACTGGACTGGAAAGGATTAGTGTCTCTCTGGTCCAGCCCCCACTTTCCGGTGTGAGATGCCTGGGGATGGAGGCCTGGGACCAGGTACTCAGAACCACAGTGTGACTGCCTCTGTCCCTGACTCCAGGCTGGTCCCGGTACTGGATATCAGGGAATGCAGCGAGTGGCCAGCACGACCTCCACATTAGACCCGTGGAGCTAGAGGATCAAGCATCGTATGAATGTCAAGCGACACAAGCCGGCCTCCGCTCTCGACCAGCCCAACTGCATGTGCTGGGTGAGGACTCAGCCCACTTATCCCTGGGGAGCCCCAGGGAGGGAAGGTCACCACCCTGGGGAGCCAGGAATATCAGAGTCTGGGGAGAATGAAGGAGAGGGAAGTTAGAGCTGGGAAGATCAGGGTCTCTAGGACCCGGATCCAGCTCTGACCCCAGATCCACCCTACAGTGCCTCCAGAACCCCCCCAGGTGTTGGGCGGCCCCTCTGTGTCTCTGGTTGCTGGGGTTCCTGCGAATCTGACCTGTCGGAGCCGTGGTGATGCCCACCCTACCCCTGAGCTGCTGTGGTTTCGAGATGGGGTCCGGCTGGACGGGGCCATCTTCCGCCAGGTTAGGTCCAAGTCTCTGTGCCAGCCCTTCCTTGCTCATTCAGGGAAATTCAGGGGTCCACTCAGACCACAGGCTCATGCAGAGGAGAAGGGCATGAGAAGGCAGAGATTCAAGGCTTGGGATCCTTGGTATGTACATAAGCATAGGGACTCTAAGGCTAGACTGTGCGTGCAAGCTAAGTCACTTCAGTCGTTTCCGACTCTTTGTGACCCCATGGTCTGCCAGGCTCCTCTGTCCATGGGATTCTCCAGGCAAGAATACTGGAGTGGGTTGCTATGTCCTCCTCCAGCAGATCTTTCTGACCCAGAAATTGAATCTGCATCTCTTATGTCTCTTGCATTGGCAGGCGGGTTCTTTACCACCAGTGCCACCTGGGATGCCCCCATAGGGCTAGACTACCTGGGTTAAAATCCTGGCTCAGTCACTTGTTAGCTGATTGACCTTAACCTCTCTGCCCCTCAGTTTACTTATGTGTACAGTGGAGTTAATAGTAGTATGCACGTCTAGGATTACTGGAAGATTAAATAAAGGAATATTTATAAATGCCTGGAAGAGTGACTGACATTATGTACTACCTAAAGGTAGATGATGGAGAAGGCGATGGCACCCCACTCCAGTACTCTTGCCTGGAAAATCCCATGGACGGAGGAGTCTGGTAGGCTGCAGTCCATGGGGTCGCTAAGAGTCGGACACGACTGATCGACTTCACTTTCACTTTTCACTTTCATACATTGGAGAAGGAAATGGCAACCCACTCCAGTGTTCTTGCCTGGAGAATCCCAGGGACAGGGGAGCCTGGTCGGCTGCCGTCTATAAAGTTGCAAAGAGTCGGACACGACTGAAGCAACTTAGCAACAGCAGCAAAGGTAGATGAAATCATCATTATTATTCACAACCTACAGACCCCTTTGAAGGAAGGAACCATCGGGTCAGTGGAGAGCATCTTGTCTTTGACCCCTTCCAGCCATGATGATGGAGCCACCTTGGTTTGCCGGGCCCGCAGCCAGGCCCTGCCTGCAGGGAAGGACACAGCTGTCACACTAAGCCTGCAGTGTGAGTGCACTTAGACACTGGGCTTTGAGCTTGAGGTCCTTGGAGAAAGAAGAACCTGGGATCTGGATTTCAGGGCATGAGAAAGGAGGGGGCTGTGTACCTCAGTTCCCTGGGGGGATTGGGAACTGGAAGCCTAGACTGCTAGCTGAAAGGGAGGAGGGGACTGGGGATCAGACTCCTGGGGTGGAGGAGCTGAGAACTGGACTCCTAGGTCATCCATGGAGGTGTTCCATGTCCTTGCCCACTACTGACCATTGACTTACCCCTACAGACCCCCCAGTGGTGACTCTGTCTGCAGAACCACAGACAGTGCAGGAGGGAGAGAAGGTCACTTTCCTGTGCCAGGCCACAGCCCAGCCTCCTGTCACCGGCTATAGGTGAGGACCCAGGTCATTTCTCCCCAGCCTGGAGGACCAGCTTGGGGAGGACTGGGGCTAGGACCTGAGTAGGTGTGCCTGAGAAGCCAGGACAACACTAACACCCCACCATCTTCACAGATGGGCAAAGGGGGGCTCCCCGGTGCTCGGGGCCCGCGGGCCAATGCTGGAGATAGTGGCTGACGCTTCATTCCTGACTGCGCCGGTGTCCTGCGAGGTCAGCAATGCAGTGGGTAGCGCCAACCGCAGCACAGCGCTGGACGTGCAGTGTGAGCCGGGGCGGGGCCGTGGGTGTGGCCAAAGTGGGGTGAGCAAAATGGGACAGGGGCTACCATGAGGCGTGGCTACGCTGGGGATGGTGGGCCCGATGTAGGATTTAGGCGGGATTTGGCTGTGCTGGATCAGTGCCAAAGTGGAGCAGGGGCGGGGCGAGAGTGGGGCTGAGGCTTGTGGGCCGGACGTGCGCGCCGAGTTAACTGGGGGCTTCAACCCAATGCGCCCTTGTGGGTGTCGTTTCGGAGTGTCTGCTCTGGAGTCAGAAGTTGCATCCCTCCCTGGTCATGTGGCCCCTCTTCGGTCTCCTCCAGTTGGGCCGATTCTGCAGGCAAAGCCGAAACCCTTGTCGGTGGACTTAGGAGAAGACGCCTCCTTCAGCTGTGTCTGGCGCGGGAATCCGCTCCCACGGGTAACCTGGACCCGCCGCGGGGACGCACAGGTGAGGCCAGATCTGGGGCTTGTGGCCGAGGCTGGCGTAGGGGAGGGACTTCCTCCCAAGATCGTGCCCTTGACGCCCCTTCCCTTTCTCAGGTGCTGGCCTCCGGGCCCACGCTGCGTCTTCCCGCGGTGGGGCCCGAGGATGCAGGGGACTACGTGTGCAGGGCCGAGCCGGGGCTCTCGGGCCGGGGCGGTGGCTCTGCGGAAGCTAGGCTGACTGTGAACGGTGAGAAAGAGGTGCTCCCTAGTGGACCCGGTGGGTTCTGGGATAAGAAGTGGGCAGAGGGGATGAGGTCTAATGGGAGTGGGAGGGGCCATGAGAAGGGGTGGCAGGTGCCTGGGGATTGCAGCTGGACCTACAAACGGCTAGCCTCAGTAGGGTTCACGTTTGTTGAGAGGAGTGGGATGGTAGGTTGAGGTTAGTGGGGAGAGCTGAGGCCTGACCCCGCCAGCTTGAGAATGGGCTTTGGGGAGGGCGGGGCCTCTCCTCTGACTGGCCCGCAATCTCCAAACCAGCTCCCCCAGTAGTGACCGCTCTGCACTCTGCGCCCGCCATCCTGAGGGGCCCCGCCCGCCTCCAGTGTCTAGTCTTCGCTTCCCCCGCCCCAGAAGCAGTGGTAAGGAAAGTCCCCGTTCTCATGACCCATCCGGCCACCCGGACCTCCTAGACAGACTCCCCAAACCGCTGTGGTTACCTCTGACTTTTCCCAGACCCTGCCCACACCTTCCCGCCCTCCCGAGTCTCCTCAGTGACCTTCCTCTTTTGTGCTCCCAGGTCTGGTCTTGGGATGAGGGCTTCCTGACGGCGGGGTCACGGGGTCGGTTCCTGGTGGAGACCTTCCCAGCCCCAGAGGGCCTCGGGGGACAGGGTCCAGGCCTGATCTCCGTGCTACACATTTCGGGGACCCAGGAGTCCGACTTTCACCGGGGCTTCAACTGCACTGCTCGGAACCGATTGGGTGAGGGAGGCACCCAGGTCAGCCTGGGCCGTAGAGGTGAGATTCTGGGCCTGAAGACCCCAAATCTGAGGTTTTCAAACCTTCAAAATGCCAGTTTCCAAATGGAAGACCCTCAAAGGCAGAGCCTTCAAACCTTGGGAGCCTCAAAACTAGGAGTCCCTTGAATCCTGAGATCTGGCCCCCTCAACAATAATTAAAATACAGAATCCTAAACGGAAAGACCTCTCACACTTAGGGGCTCCAAAGAAGGCAACTTCCAAATATAGAGAATTGCAAAGTAAAATACCTTCAAACTTTATGGCTTCTTAAAGTCAGGGAATCTAAACTTATGAAACCCCAAGTTCATGTGCTCTTAAACCCAGAGTCGCCAAGCTAGGGGACTACTAAACTTGGGACTCCCCAAACTTGATGACCTTTGACCAGAGGTTCCCTTACTCAAGCCCTGTTCCCCAGTTCCTGCTCAGTCATCTGCTCAGCCTCCTCAGGAACCCCCTCCCCTTCTTCCCACAGACTTGCTGTCCACTGTGCGGATTGTGGCCGGAGTGGCCGCCATGGCCATGACTCTCCTTATGATCATCACTGGGGTGGCCCTCTGCTGCTGGCGCCACGGCAGGGGTCAGTGTCTGAGCCCCGACCCAGACCCTGTACACTGGCTGCTCTGGCCTTGGGGCTTGTCCCAGTCCTGCCTCTCCAGACCCACTTTGGGCTTGGCTCCCATTCAAAGCCTGGTTCCCAGCTCAAGCTCTAACTCCATCTCCTCAGGGTCACACCCTTTACCCTCCTCGGTCAGTGGTCTCTTTGATTCCCAGCCTTCCAGCCTGATTTGCCCCAGTCCTCTCTCCTCCTGCTCACTGGTCTCCACAAATCGTGACCCAGCCCCATCACTTACCTTTGCCCCCGCCTCCAATGTCCCTGGCCTCAGCCTCTTTCTCCAAGCAAAAGAACCTGGTGCGAATCCCAGGGAGCAGCGATGGCTCCAGTTCCAGGGGCCCTGAGGAGGAGACAGGCAGCAGCAAAGACCAGGTAGGATGTGAGGGTCCCCAGACCTGAAGGCACCTCAAAACCCAAATAATAACCCAGTCCCAGTTGTGATCCCCGTCCCAATCAGGCCCTCCAAAAACTCAAACAGAGCCCTAGTCCCAACAGTGACCCCTAGATCCAAATGTCCCCCAAATCCAAGTATGCCCCATCCCAATTATTCCCTAGCCCTGTCCCTAGGGCTCCTTGTTGTCCTATGTCCAGACCCCAGCTCCCAGGTGCCCTTCGCCCTTCCTCCCTGGCCTCAGATGTTCAACCGAGGGTCTCCGGGGTCTGGCATCCCCTGCAGTGTAGTCTACACTCCCTCTCACTAAGCACTATACCCTAGGGCCCCGTCGTGCACACGGACCACAGTGACCTGGTTCTGGATGAGGAGGGGGCTCTGGAGACCAAGGTGAGTGCTGGGAAAAGAGGGGCTCCCTTCACTGTGTCTCCAGCTCTCTCTCCACTTCTGTTCCCTCCTTTTTCATTCTGGCCCCTAGGTCCCTCTATCCACTTCTTATTTTTTTAATATTATCTATTTGTTTGGTTGTGTTGGGTCTTAGTTGTGGCATGCAGGATCTTCGATCTTTGCTGCCTTATGCAGGATTTTTTTTAGTTGTGACATGTGAGATCTAGTTCCCTGATCAGGGATCTAACTCTGAACTGAAACTCTGCCTTGGCCTTCTGCATCGGGAACAGGGAATCTTAGCCCCTGGACCAGCAGGGAAGTCCCCCTCCACCCATTTCTTGCTGCCTCCTGGGCTGTCTCACCCACCTCCACAGTCTCAGTTGGTTTGTCTGCTGACTATGCCCACATATCTGCCCCAGCCTTGGCCTGCATCTTGAGTCCCAGGTCAAGGATATACCCTGCCTGTGCTTTCCCCATCAGAGGCCCACATCCCACATCAGGCCTCCTAGATGCCTCTCCCTGGTTGCTTCACCCAGGCCCCTTCTGCCTACCAGGTTCCACACTAGCTTTACATTTCCCCAAACTTGTCCCTCCTTTGGGGCCCCATTTTTTGGGGGCCCCAGTGACCCCAGTTCCCAGTACAGAGCCCTTCTCTCTCTACCTAGCAGATGCTAGTCTCTTGGCCTGAAACACTCCTGTCTTCAGGTGTGCATGTGTGCTAAGTCGTTTCAGTCCTGTCTGACTCCTTGCGACCCTATGGACTGCAGCCTGCCAGGCTGCTCTGTCCATGGGATTCTCCAGGCAAGAATACTGAAATGGATTGCCATGCCCTCCTCCAAGGGATCTTCCTGACCCAGGGATCGAACCCACATCTCTTATGTCTCCTGCATTGGCAGGCAGGTTCTTTACCTCTGGCGCCACTTGGAAAGCCCCTTTTCTTCACATACCTACCTAATTCTCTCCATTATTCCTCTGGTGTCAGTTCAAACATTTCTTCTTCTTCTTTTGTTTTTAAGATTTATTTATTTATTTATTTATTGGCTGTGGTGGGCCTTGTGTTGCTTCCTGCAGGCTTTTCTCTAGTTGCAGAGAGCGGAGGCTACTCTCCAGTTGTGGTGTGTGGGCTTCCCATCTTGGTGGCTTCTTATATCGCAAAGTTCAAGCTCTAGGGCGCATTGCAACACATGGGTCCAGTGGTTGTGAAGCACAGGCTTGGTTGCTTCATGACACATGGGATCTCCCTGGACCAGGGATAAAACCAGTGTCCCTTGCACTGACTGGTGGACTCTTAACCACTGGACCACCAGGAAAGCCCTCAAACATTTTTTGTGCTGGAAAACTTTTGCTTCTCTCCTTCTATCCCCGATCATTCTGTTTCACCTGTCACAGCCATGACCACTGTAATCTAGGCTTCCCCACCACAATCTGAAGGTTCTCCCATCACTGCTCCAGTCACTCTGCCCGAATTTCCTCCATTGCATCCCTGACCCTTCCTGGTTCTGTCTGGTGACTCATCATTCCTCCTTTGACCTGCGATCTCCATGAAGATGGGACTAGGTCTATTCTAGAGAGAGATGTCTCCAGCAACAGCACAGGGCATGACATAGAATCAAAGCCTCGGGGCTGTTGGGCAAATGCATGAATGGATGTCTTGATCTCCATTTCTCTCTCTTGTTCCCTCTGCATCTCCTTCCATACCACCATCCCTTGGCAAACCTCTGTCTCTGCATTTCTCTGTCCATCTCTTTCTGTTCTTTCATCTCTTGTTACTGTTTTTCTGTCTCACTTTGCCCTTCTACCAGTCTATATGTCTCTGGATTCTCTGCCTGCTCCTCCTTCTATCTTTTCGTCTCTCCCTAGGTCTGGTTCTATCTCAGTGTCTCTCTCTAATCACTTACCCTCACCCCTGTATACCCTCACATACCTTACCAAGTCCCATTTTGTCCCCTCAGGACCCAACCAATGGTTACTACAAGGTCCGAGGAGTCAGTGTGAGCCTGAGCCTTGGAGAAGCCCCCGGAGGAGGTCTCTTCCTACCACCCTCCTCCCCTCTTGGACCTCCAGGAACCCCTACCTTCTATGACTTCAATCCACATCTTGGCATGGTCCCCCCCTGCAGACTATATAGATCTCGGGCAGGCTATCTCACCACACCCCATCCTCGAGCTTTTACCAGCTACATCAAACCCACATCCTTTGGACCCCCAGATCTGGCCCCCAGCACTCCCCCCTTCCCATATGCTGCCTTCCCCACGCCCAGCCACCCACGTCTCCAGACTCATGTGTGACATCTCTCCAGCTGAAGAGTCCTGAGATCTTCAACTTGCACAATGGATTGTCCTGATTTCTGAGTAACCAGAACAAACTGGCAACCCTACCCTTCCAAAATTGAACCTTGAGGGGAGGGAAAGATCATTGCAGTTGCCTGGGTCATTGCGAGAAAGCCACTGGGCTTGCCTCTTCCTCTTTATAAAAGAGATTCAAGAGGGCAGATGGGCCCTTTGCAGAGGGATGGGGACAGGGGTAATGGGAGTTAGGGACAGAGGAGGAAATTGCTTCCAAACATTGAAAGAAGAGATTTCAAGATGGCCACCCACATTAAGAAGAAAGGCAACATAAAGCAGATCAAGATACAGGACCTGTCCTTGCTGTCCCTGAGGGGTACTTTGTTTCACCCATGGAATTGCTGCCAAAATGGCCGTTCATTCCCTGGGAATCCAAGATGGCCACCATCTTGATTCTTTCTACCTTCCTTAAAGGCCCTGGAAGAACCGGACCCAAGGAGTAAGGACAGGGTGAGAGCTGTTGTGGTGGTGGGAAGGGGGGAAGGAGTGGTGTTGGAATCTGGGAATGAGAATATTTATGTTCAATTAAAAAAAAAAGTTGCAAAGTGAATATCTTAGAAATCCCCTGGCGTTATTACTGTCTATCAAGGAAGGGGTCCATCAAACCTGCCCCAAGGCCCTTCCTCTTACCAGAGACTACGAAGTGGCTGTAGAAAAAAAACATGAGCCACCCCGCAGCCCTTTACTATCCACTGAGCACTCGTGCTGCAGTCCATGGGGTCTTAAAGAGTCGGACACGACTGAGTGACTGAACTGAACTGAACTGATCTGAGCACTCTAAGCTCGTCTAAGATACATCTAGACAAACATATGCAGATGCACACACATGACAGGACTGCCCTGGTCTGCTTGGGGAAGACAATTCTACACTGTATTTTGGGAAGAGAAGGAAGTGAACCCTGAAGGGGAGGCAGCAAAGGAGAGGCTAGGGGTGGGAAAAGAGAACTATCCTGATCCTCAGAGCAAGAATGGGGGTTGACCCTCATCTTGAGGTGATGGGTACCTGACTCAGCTCTTAAAGAAAGGGTCTGGGGGCTTTGGTTCATGCATCCTTGATCTAGGAATTAAAGGTCTATGTGACTAGGGCTCCTGGAAAGCAGAGCAGAGAAAACTCATTGATCTTAGGGAGAAAGGGCCAAGGGCTTGGTCTCTGGTTCAGAGAGAGAAGGTACCTGGGACCCAGACTCTTGGATCTGAGGGAGAAGAGGACTGGGTGTCAACTGCTGTGGGGTTTTGTTTGATTGTTTGTTTTTTTAAATCAAGCCATTTTATTGAAGGGTTTCGGAGGAGGGTCGAAAGGCTGGGAGAACAATGAGATCTGATCTTTTCCTGGCCAGAATCTCCCCAGCTTCACAGTCGTTTAAAGTTCAACTGCTGTGTTCCTGATTGAGGAAATTTTGGAGGCCTAGGACCTCAAGAGGGGACCTCAAGAGGATTTGGGGGTGGGGTCGGGGCTCCTGTGCTGGCGTCCCTGGAAGAGAAGGAAGACGTTTAGTGGGGGTCTGGGTCCGAGGGAGGAGAAAACTGGAGGTGACGGTCTTGGGGAACTCAAAATCCACAACTACGAAGCCTGTGACCCAGACTCCCCGGTAGGCCCTTCCATAGGCGGGACGCCTGGAGTCTCAAGGGGGCGGGGGCCTGGCGCAGGCTCCCACCCGGGGGTTCCAGGCTGCTCAGCTGTGCGCAAAGCTGCCATGCTATTGTCCTGGCCGGGAAGGCGGGGCCGGCGCGGGGCGGGGCTGGCGGCGCCGGCGCAGCTCGGGGGCGTCGGCGGAGGAGGCGGCGGCCGTGGCGCTGGGAGCTCCTGTCACCGCTGGGGCCCGGCTGGGCGGGAGTGCTGGAGACGTGAGGGCTCGAGGGCCCGGACATGGGGCCCGCCAGCCCCGCCACTCGTGGTCTGGGCCCGCTGCTGCGGTTGCTGCCACTGTTGCTGCTGCTTCTTCGCATGCAGCTCGCCGAAGGGAACCTGGCCGGTGGGAGCCCCAGCGCGGCCGAGGTGAGGCCCGGCCGGGCCCTAGGGGGTGGGGGAAGGGGCGGGACCGGGCCTCTGGACCCCTGGGCGGGTAGGTCCGGAGCAGAAGGCGCAGTCTTTTCAGCCAGGTGGCCACCCCCCAGGCGCCCCTAATAGCACTAGGCATTCAGAAACCCGTAAGTCCAGGCCCCAGCGTCGTCCCGAAGTCTAGCCCCTTCAGACCCTCTCGACCTAGGTGACTCAGCCCCAGCCCCTGCCCATCTGAATAGGACCCGCCGGGCAGCAAGGCACCTAGAACCAAGAATCTGGGCCCTTTTTATCCTCGGGACCCATATAAAGGCTCCCGCAAGGCTCCCAGAACCCAGAAGGCTAGACCCCCAGTCACCAACCCCCCCTAGCGCAGGATGTAGCTCTCCATCCCCCAAGGACTTAGTGTCCAGGCCTGCAGGGCCCTGAAGCCAGGCCTTGTGGTCTTTCCACTCGAGAATGCGAGCGTGAGCCAGGGGCGGAGGGAGGAGGGGCCAGAACGCCTGGGTTCTGGCCTTCTCCCCCTCCATTCAAGTTTAACCCCTTCGAGCTCCAGTGCGGCTGCGCTGGGATGAGGGCGGGGCTTGTCTCCGCGGCAACAAGGCCGTGAGAATCCCGGGAGACCCCGAGTTGCCATAGCAACGGCAGAGCTGGGGCGGCCCCCGGCCCAGTGGGAGCTGTTTCCCAGGGAACCGAACCTCCACAGAGGCGGGTGCGCGGTGCTTTGATGGAGGGGGCTGGTGCTGGGGGTGTGACCATCTGGGTCCTAGGGAGCAAAGGACCGGGGGACTCACATGTCAGCGTCCCCCGTTCCCTCGCTGACCCCTCCGCCCCCACCCCCAGGCCCCAGGGTCTGCCCAGGTGGCTGGACTATGCGGGCGCCCAACCCTTCACCGGGACCTGCGCACCGGCCGCTGGGAACCAGACCCACAGCTCTCACGACGCTGTCTCCGGGACCCGCAGCGCGTGCTGGAGTACTGCAGACAGGTAGGCGGGACCGAGAGGGGCGTGGCCAGCAAAAAAAAAAAAAAAAACGGGTCCAAGTTGGGACCAGGTTGCCCTTAAGAAGCTAGCCGTGCAAAGGCAAGGTCCGAGGAAATGAGGGGTTCAAGAAGGCATGGGAAACTAGGGCACATGGCCAACAAAGAGGCAAAGTAAGGATAGGACAGGACCTGTTTTTGAGAAACTAGGTCAAGAAAAGAGAAGAACCGTGCAAACACGGCCGGCTGAGGACAGTGTCCAGTGATGAGATGGAATTTAACAATGTGGTAGACACTTTAAAGAGCAGGTGTAGTTGGGCGTGGCAAATAAGAGGCGGGGCTAAGACATAAAGACCTCGTGGACTCGAGTGGGAAAGGGGTGGAACCCAATGGGAGAGTGGAAAGCTAGGAGGTGTGGCTATGAAAAAGCAGGTCTGACACAAAGAGAAAGGATCCTGAGAGACCAGAGGCGAGGCTTAGAGAAGGGTGGAATCTATGGGGAGATGAACTTGATTGGGGGAAGGGGCATAAGCGACTAGAAAAGAGGTGGGCTTAGAAGGACAGCTTTGGGGTAATGGAGGGACCTTCATAAAGAAACCCGACAGGCAAAGGGGCGGAGCCTAAGGATGGAAGGGAGAGGTACTTAGGGGCGTGGCCAATGGCTTGTGGGGCTTAGATACCTAAGTCCTGTTCTACAGAGAAGCAGGGCCTAGGGAAGAGTGGATCTTTCGAATACTAGAGCCTTGAAAAGGGACA
Organism: Bubalus kerabau; assembly: GCF_029407905.1. NCBI lineage: Eukaryota > Metazoa > Chordata > Mammalia > Artiodactyla > Bovidae > Bubalus > Bubalus kerabau. Next base: position 49,766,409 of record NC_073640.1, read on the forward strand.
CGCCAGCGCAGGAGCGCACGTGGTAGGGACGGGACAGAGGGCTAATCGCCCTGACTCGGTGCCCCTAGATGTACCCGGAGCTGCAGATTGCTCGTGTGGAGCAGGCGACGCAGGCCATCCCCATGGAACAATGGTGCGGGGGTACCCGGGGTGGCCACTGTGCCCACCCCCACCACCAAGTTGTGCCTTTCCACTGCCTGCGTGAGTCACAGGCTGGGGGGTTGGGGAACGGAAGGTGGGGGGTTGGGTGGCAGTCTCCAAGGGGTGAGAGTCTGGCCCTGGTCTCAGGCTCACATTAGGGAGCTAGGTGCCTGAGTCCACAGTGGGACAGAAGCCTCTGAGGATAAAAGATATGGATTATGGGGTGGGGGGGTAGGGGGGTAGGGCTAGTGGCTGTGGGAGTGTCTCACACCGATGCCGCCCCATTTTCCAGCTGGCGAATTCGTGAGCGAGGCCCTGCTGGTGCCTGAAGGCTGCAGGTTCTTGCACCAGGAACGCATGGACCAGTGCGAGAGTTCAGCCCGGAGGCAGCAGGAAGCGCAGGAAGTAAGGACCCAGCCCCTCATCCTCCCACCCCTCCCTGAGAACCCAGGATTCCAATCCCCTAACACCCTCCTCCTCCACAACCCGAGTCTGAGCCTCAGCCCCCTCTTCCCAGTGGGACAGAACCAGGAATCCAGGCTCCAAGCCCCATCAGCTCCTAAGACTCAGGCATCCAGGCTCCCCCTCCACCCTTCCTTACTCCCCAGTCCTGGTATCTATGCCCACTCTTCCCACAGGCCTGCAGCTCCCAGGGCCTCATCCTGCATGGCTCAGGCATGCTTTTGCCCTGTGGCGCGGATCGGTTCCGAGGTGTGGAATATGTGTGCTGCCCACCTCCAGCGACCCCCAACCCATCTGGGACAGCAATCGGGTAAGTGAGAGGGAACCCTCCAGGCCCAACCCTCCAGGCTCCTGAGGCAGGAGATGGAAGCCTGGGGACCTGGGCCCAGGTGCTTATTTCCTTGGGTCTTCTGCTCCCTCAGTGACCCCTCCACCCGGTCCTGGCCCCCGGGAGGCAGAGTTGAGAGGGGTGATGATGAGGAAGAGGAGGAATCCTTCCTGCAGCCAGTAGATGATTACTTTGTGGAGCCCCCACGAGCTGACGAGGAGGAGGAGGACAGAGTCCCACCCTCAAGCTCCCAGACCCCTGCAGGGGTCAGCAAAGGTGAAGCCATCTCTAAACCCCATCCTCTCCACCCTAGAAGGAGGATGATTTAAGAGAGCTTTGGTGTAGGGGCATTTGAGAAGGGACCTGCTGGGGAAAAGCCCTGTGGGGGGAAATGGGAGGGATGGGAATGGCTTTGGATAAAGTAGAGGTGGAAGGGCCACCCTGTGAGGAATGCAAAGGGTAAGGGTGGTTTGGGAGTACCCAGAAGTGGAGGAGCCATTTGGTATGTCTGAAGGATTATTTGGAGGAAAGCTTGGAGGTTAGTGCGATAGATTCCTAAACTTCACAAGAACAGGTCCAATTCAGAACCACATCTCCTGTGATGCCAGGCAGCAGCTATGGTTGAAGTGAACACAGGGGGGTCTCCACTGCGCTTTAGGAAATGCAGTTCTCTGGGAAGGGAAGCTGACCTGGAGCTGGGCTTCAGGCTGACTCCTGGATTCCCGGCCTTGCAGTGACTCCCACCCCAAGACCCACAGATGGTGTGGACGTGTACTTTGGCATGCCTGGAGAAATCAGTGAGCATGAAGGCTTCCTGAGGGCCAAGATGGACCTGGAGGAGCGCAGGATGCGCCAGATTAATGAGGTGATGGTACTGCAGGCCCCAGGATCCCCCATAACACAGAGCTCCCTAATTACCAGGAAATTGCTCAGGGACACGTTGAGACTACCTCTCAAGGTTCCCCCAGCCTCTATCATCCCCCAGCCCTCCACCCACTCCTAAGATGACCAAGGATCCCCAAGCCACCTAGAGTCCCATTGAGACACCACCAGATTCCATGGAAACTCTGATGCATGGTACTCTTCCACTTTAAATTCCTTCTGAATCCTCTCTCTCTCTTGGTGATCCAAGAGGCCGTGGTACTTAAGGGATCTGGAGACTCTGAAGAAGGATGGGATGTGGGGACTTAACTGGGTACAGCAGAGTGGCTTCTAGGATCCTGAAGCTCCCCTTGTCCCCAGGTGATGCGTGAGTGGGCCATGGCTGACAACCAGTCCAAGAACCTGCCTAAAGCCGACAGACAGGCCCTGAATGAGGTAGGACAGCCTCTAGAGTGTCCTACTTGGGTACTTGGGCCTGTCCACTACCTGGGGCATAATGAGCTTCAGCCTGGCTCAGGCTTTTTCTGGCCTCATCCAGCTTCACCCCTTCCTACTGATATGGGCTTCTCCTGGCCCCACCCCTACACTTGACTCCCCCCCTCTTGGCCTACATCCAATCTGACTTTGCTTTCCTCTTCTTCCTCCTCCCACTGGCCATATCTTACCCTGTCTTAACTTGATCCTAACCTCTGAGGGCTGGCTCTGGAGACCTCTCCCAAGCTGGGGCCCTGCAGACACAGCCAAGTCCTTTTCAGCCTCTCTTTGATGCTCAGCCCTGCCCCCCCCTACCCCGACTCTGGTCCTGTCCCTCTCATTTCTCTTTTACCCAATCCCTCCTCAGTAGACCCAGCCTCATCACTCTCCCACCCACCTCTCTCAGCCTCACCTTGGCACAGCCCTACCCTGTGTAGACCCGGCTCAGCTTAGCCCCATTCCCTGACTCCTGCTCCAGCTCCACTCAGGCTTATTTAGTTACAGCCTGTCTCCAGGGGGCCCTGCCCAGGCCTAAGCCCCACCTTTCCTGCAATACTTGGTCCCTTTCAGCTTCACACAGGCCAGCTCTCTTCCTACACTCTTCCTACCCATACAGGGGGCTTCACTGGGCTCCCAGTAGAGCTGGTTCTGCCCCTACTCTACCCGGTTCCTCCATCCAGTCTCCTGTCTTCCAGTCCCACCCCAGGTCGACTCTGCCCAGGCCTGGATCCACGGCACCCCACCCCACTTATGGTCCAATAGCCCTCCCTTTCCAGACTCCCTTTGACCTGGGTTTCATCCGGCTGTGCCTCTCACCTGACCCTGTGCCCACCCTGTCACCAGCACTTCCAGTCCATCCTGCAGACCTTGGAGGAGCAGGTATCTGGTGAGCGACAGCGTCTGGTGGAGACCCATGCCACCCGAGTCATTGCCCTGATCAATGACCAGCGCAGGGCCGCCTTGGAAGGTTTCCTGGCGGCGCTGCAGGGGGATCCGCCTCAGGTACGGGAGCCGTGGGGGGTGGGCGGAGGGTAGAGGGTGGAGAGGGCTGGGACGGGCCTGGGCAGCCTCCATCCCTTCCACAGCCAGAGCGGGTCCTGCTGGCCCTGCGGCGCTACCTGCGAGCTGAGCAGAAGGAGCAGAGGCACACGCTGAGGCACTACCAGCACGTGGCTGCCGTGGACCCCGAGAAGGCCCAGCAGATGCGCTTCCAGGTGCTCAGCTCTTCCAGCTCCCAACTCTGCCATCCCTCGGACCTTGGTCTCTTGGACCCCATCCTTCAGATGCTTCCCTGGCCCCTCAGATCCTCTTTCTTTTTTAGCAGTTCATTTATTTATCTATTTCTTTTGGGCTGAGCTGGGTCTTTGTTGCTGTGCAAGGGCGTTCTCTAGTTGTGGCAAGTGGGGGCTACTCTTTCTTGTGGTGCTCGGGCGCCTCACGGCAGCGGTTTCTCTTGTTGTGGAGCACAGGTTCTAGGCGTGCGGGCTTCAGTAATTATAGCCTGGGGGTTCAGTAGTTGTGGTTCACCAGCCCAGTTGCCTCATGGCATGTGGGATCTTCCTGGACCAGGGAGCGAACCTGTGTCCCCTGCATGGGCAGGTGGATTCTTAACCACCGGACTACCAGGAAGTCCCTCAGACCCTCTATCTGCCCCCTTGGACCTCCTTCCTCTCCCTGGATCCCCCCCTTCTGTGCCTGGGACCCATTTTAATCCCTCAGATCCCTACTTCCTGACCCTGGAACACTGCCTCCAACCACCCCGTGTGCCTCTGACCCCTTTCTTGTTTTTGAATTCCCACTTCCTGTCCTTTGGATTCTTATTTCCTGTCCTAGAATCCCCCTCCTGTGCCTGGAACCCTGTTCCTGTCCCTCTACGCTCCTTCTTCCCTAACTCTGCTTGTTTCTCCCTAAAACCCTTGTTCAGTGCCTTTAGATCCTAATTCTTATTTTTAGGATACTCTCTTCCTGTCCAAGAATACTGATTTCATGCTCTTGAGCGCCAAGCCTTGCCCTTGAACCATATCATCTCTAACTTTTTTTAACAAATTATATTTATTTTTAATTATAACAAATTATAATTTATTTTTAAATTTTATGTATTTATTTTTAATTATAGCAAATTATAATTTGTTTAAATATAAACAAATTATATTTATTTAATTTTTGGCCACACCCTGTAGCACATGGGGTCTTAGTTTCCTAACCAAGGATAGAACCTACATCTCCTGCATTGGAAGACACGGTTTAACCATTGGACCACCAGGGAAGTCCCCACATGACTCTCCAATTCTACTTCCTTCTCCAGAACCCCCTCAAACCTTGCTTCCTACTCCTCAGACCCTACTTTCTACCTCTCCCCCAACTCATCTCCACTTCCTGTCTTCTATACCATAGTCGTACCCTAGACTTACTGTGCCTCCTGTGCCCAACTTTTCCTAGCAGCTACTCCTTTTCCTTCTTCCTTACTTTCCTTCCCAAGACTCTCACATCCTATCTCCTGTACATCTTTTCCTTTTCATTGTGTTTTGCTTCTCCCCATCCAGTTTCCTGCCCTCCATGGCCCAATTCCTGGCCCCTGTACCCCCTTCCTGTCCACTGTAGGCGCTACTATCCCTGGGACCCTCCTGACCTTCCTCCACCCTGCCTCAGTCTCCCCTTCTGTAGCCTACATGGCTCAGTTCATCCCTCACACTCACTCCCCAACAGGTGCAGACCCACCTTCAAGTAATTGAGGAAAGGATGAATCAGAGCCTGGGGCTGCTTGACCAGAACCCCCGCCTGGCTCAGGAGTTGCGGCCCCAGATCCGTGAGTGCCTGACCATGACCCCCAACCTTTGACTCCCCTGCCATTTCAGTTATCTATTCCTATGTAACAACCACCCCCACCCCCCAACCCCGACACACACACACAAACTTAGTGGCTTAAATCAGTCATTTTCACTGCTCATGATTCTGCCATCTGGGTTGTGCTGGGTACTGCTTCCGTGGGTCTTGTCGGTAGGTAAGCATGTCACTATCTTGGGCTAGCAGGTCAGCTAGGAGCTAGGACTCTGGCATGAATGAGCCTCTCTCCCTCCAGAGAGGCCTCTCTTCACCATGGAACCCCTTCATGTGGTCTCTCCAGCAAAGCAGGTGGACTTCCGAGGTGGTTCAAGCTCCCCAAAGCACCGAAGTAGAAACTGTCAGGTCTTCTTAAGACCTGGACCCACTTGGTTAAAGCAAGTCACAAACCCAACCCAGATTTACACTGTGGGATCTATTTAAAAGCATGAATTCCAGGAAGTGCAACCCCCCCAGAGCCCCTGTTGTAACTTCCTCCTGGATGTCCCTAATTCTCCTGCTCTGTAAGGAGGCCATTCTCTATTTACTTGGCTACACCCTGTCTTTGTTGTGGCATGCAGGATCTTTAGTTATGGCACGTGGACTCTTAGTTGCAGCATGTGGATTCTAGTTCTCTGACCAGGGATTGAAACTGGGCCCCTACTTTGGGAGTGTAGAGTCTTAGCCACCGAACCACCAGGGAAGTCCTGAGGAGGCCGTTCTCTTGAACTTCAACCTCGCTTCTCCAACATTCAGCTCCCTACTTTCCCACATCTCACGTATGGCTCCCCCCAATCATGCCATTGTTAGGGTGCCATTCATTCACCCTAACAGGCACCATCCTGTTTTGTGGGTCCCCGTGTTCATGAAATCACCCCCTCTCTGCATGTTCCACTCAGAGGAACTCCTCCACTCGGAACACCTGGGCCCCAATGAGCTGGAAGCCCCTGCCCCAGGGGGCAGCAGTGAGGACAAGAGTGGGCTACAGCCCCTGGATCCCAAGGGTGGTGAGTTAACCCAAATGCACATAACCCCAGACTTTGGGGGACAGGGCCTCAACCTCAGTTCTAATCCCCTAAAGTCTGGAGGTGTCTTAGCCACCGGGTGAGCAGTAGAGGGTGGGAAGGAATGTCTGGGGTTGTGGAGGCCTCTGGAGGGTCCTAGATCCTCCTTCCTCGGCCCCTGGAAGGGGGTGTCCCCACACTTTCTTCAGTGATGCTCTCCTCTCTTCACGGTTCCACCTGTCTTGTCTCCTCTGGCTGCCAGCAGATACCCCCATGGCCCTTCCCAAAGGTGAGTAGCTCACAGAGTAGCCCCTGGTCACCACATCCCTCTGAGTCCTGGAGCCCAAAGTGGAAAAGGGCCCACATACTGGCAACCCCAGGCCTCCTGGGGTGGGGTCTGGTGCCCCTCCAACCCCTTCCTCAGGCAGGGGTATCACCATTCTGGACTCTCAGGAATGAGATAGGATTTGGGGGTTAGGGTCCACAGAACAAGATGCCGCGTCCTCTGGGAAAGACAAGATGACTCCCCTGGAGCAGTACGAACGGAAGGTAAGCCAGTCAGACCTGTGGGCACCTGAGGCAGGGCAGGAGAGGGGCCTGGATTCTTAGGTCTTCAGGAGGAGTGCGCGGGGGGCTTGAATTCCTTGGCCTCGGAGGGAAGAAGGGACTGAGGACATGGACTTCAGGGTCCTAGGGGAGAAGAGGGCTGGGGGATGCCCTCCTGGGCCCAGGGGAGGAGGGGGCTGGAGCCCAGACTCCTGACACCTCCTACTCCCCCAGGTGAATATGTCCATTCCAAGGGGCTTTCCTTTCCACTCATCGGAGATTCAGAGGGACGAGCTGGTAAGAGGAGGAAATATTCAGGGTACTTGGGGGGAGAGGTCAACAGTCAGTGGCTAGACTGTGACTCCCAAAGCCACACAGGGCCCTGGTCAGCCTCAAAGATGACCCCAGTGCCCTCTCCTCCCACTGCAGGCCCCAGCTGGCACAGGTGTGTCCCGAGAGGCCGTGTCTGGTCTGCTGATCATGGGAGCTGGCGGGGGCTCCCTCATCGTCCTCTCCCTGCTGCTCTTGCGCCGGAAGAAGCCCTATGGGGCCATCAGCCACGGAGTGGTGGAGGTAAGGGGCACAAAGACCTGGAGTGGGGAGGAGCCCCAGAACCCGGGAGATCTGTGGTTGGGTCCCTACAGCCCACTCTCCCACCCCTGCCCCCATTGCAGGTGGACCCCATGCTGACCCTGGAGGAGCAGCAGCTCCGTGAACTGCAGCGTCATGGCTATGAGAACCCCACCTACCGCTTCCTGGAGGAACGACCCTGAACCAACCTCCCTTCACCCCTTCAGATGAGCCCAGACCTTCCCTCTTCCTGGAACCCCTGAACCCTAACTCCCAGCCTGGGGGAGAGGGTGAAAAAGTTCATTTCAGACCCTTTGTGAGGGGGCTGGAAATTCTTATTTCCCCTTTCCAATTCCAAATTCCATCCCTAAGAAATCCCTGGGTATTCCCAGCTGCCCTCCCCACCTCCTTGAGACCTCCTCACTTTAATTTATTTTGTATATTAATTTATTGTCCTTAAGGTGACCAGCAGCTTGGTCCCAGTGTCTGTTGTTCCCTGGAATTCATCCTCCCATGTGTCCTCCACTAATATCCCAATAAAGTCCTCTTCCCCACCAGGCCATCTTTTGTCTGTCTGGGGGAATCAGGGTGCAATCAGTTCTGGACATTGGTGTGCAACCCCGCCCAGACCTTCACATTTTTAAACTGTGTGCTCAGTCGCTCAGTCGTGTTGGACTCTGCAACCCCATGGACTGTAGCCTGCCAGGCTCCTCTATCCATGGGATTTTTTAGGCAAGAATAGTGGAGTGGGTAGCCATTTCCTCCTCCAGAGGATCTTCCCAACCCAGGCATGGAACCTGCCTCTCCTGTGTCTCCTGCATTGGCAGGCGGATTCATTACCAACCGGGTAGATCTTTAAATTTGGGCGGGACCTTGGAAGGGGGCGGGGTCCAGAATCTAGGATAGGCTCTCCCGCCCACCCAGGAGCTTTCCGTGGTACTGAATGGACTGTCCCTTCTAGGCCAGTATCAGCTAGGTTTCAGGCTAGACCCCAAGGAGACTTTGCAAATTTCCCCTGCCTTCTACTCATACACAGTCACATACAACATCCATCCCTGACCTGTGAGCTCAGTGTGGGACAGGGAATCTTGAACTGTACTTTCCATTCCTGAGTCTTCATCCCTTCTTGGGGAGGCGATAGGAATCCCCCTGGAGTGCGGAAATTCAACCACGTGTCCCAGTAAGGCTCATGTGTTGTCTGCGAGTGCCTCCCATTTTGTGACATGCCAGAGCTATCCCTCTATACAGTACTTGTTTCAAGAGGGTTGGTATGAGGATTAAAAGGAGTAATGTTTGTTGAGACATTGGAATTGTGCCTAGCATTTTGTAAGTATTTGTTGAATAAATTCTAAAATGACATGAGAGCAAACTCATAGCACCCTGTGGCAGGCACTGACCCAAGGGCTTCGCATGCATTGGCACACTTAATCACCCCATGAAGTAGGCACTACAACTATCCTCATTAATAGATTAGGAAATGGAGGCAAAGAGACGTTTCATCACATTCTCAAGGTCGCCATCTAGGAAGCGTTGGAGCTAGAAATTCAACCCAGAAAACCTGGCTCCAGTGCCCACACTCTTGGCCATTTTGCTAACCTCCTGGCTAATAATCCATGTATGTCCCATATGGTGTTCAGGTTGCTCACTGCAAAATTTCAAGTGGTACCATTCATCTCCTAGACATTGCAGATCGCATTTTTACCACAGCTTCCCAGCAGATGGCAGTAATAGGTTGTGTCCCAACATCAGGATAGCACAATTTTCTGACAGACCTAAGGGAGGGAACAGTATTTCTATTTTCCCCAAAGGACCAATGAGCTCACGGTGGTGAGCTCTACATAATATATACATATAAATATAGGTCAAGTATATTAAATATAGACGTGAAAAGTATTGGGGAAAGATGTCTACATGATGCAAGCTGGACACAATGTTACAGTCTATTAAGCAGCAGTTTCTGGGACTTCCCTGGCGGCCCAGTAGTTAAGACACCGTGCTTCCACTTCAACGGGCACGGGTTCGATCCCCGGTTGAAGAACTAAGATCCCACATTCCTTGAAGTGTGGTCAAAAAAAAAAAAAAAAAGAACCCAGTTAGAAACATCGTTCTGACCTGGTTTTAACATCAGGTCAGAAATCTATAGCTAGCACTACAATCAGGGGAAAACCTGCCTTTCTATTTTCACAGCCAAGGGTGATCAACAGGCTAACAATGGGTAAGGAGCTCTGAGCAGGTGGCATAGAAAATGAAAGGCCATTTTGCTCAATATGCTCAGTGCGTAATTCCTTAAGAATATTTGCATTTTAATGGATATATTTAAGAGTAATTAGTTTAAAAACAGTTTTATTGAAATTCCAGCAGGAAAAATAACTTTACTATTGCTTATTTGATGCTCTCGTATCCCTAAACCACTCTTATTTTCCCATTTAAAGCAATTTAATTCTTCTTTTAGTAAAGCCGTTTTCTTAGAGATATGTTGGGCTTCCCAGGTGGCTCAGTGGTAAAGAATCTACCTGCCAATGCAGGAGACTCAAGAGGTGGGTTCAATCCTTGGGTCAGAAAGATTCCCTAGAGAAGAAAATGGCAACCCACTCCAGTATCCTTGCCTAGAAAATTCCATGGATGGAGGAACCTGGTGGGCCAGAGTCCATAGGTTCAAAGAGTCGGACACAACAGAGCACACACAAACACATACAGACATGTTATCGTTAGTGGTGTCTGTGTGTGTGAATGTGTGTGTTTTGAAACATGTTGGGATACATATATGTCAACAGAATCTAAGATACTATCAAAAATAATATCATTATTTTGTGTACCACAAAGGAAAAATATGCTGACATTAAACTAGGTCACATAATTGACTGTAAGATGAATTCCTATTAAGTTCTCCCTAGAATTGATGAAATATGACATATTTCTATGCATTTTTCATGGGTCAGCTGCCAGTATGTGAGTACACACAGAGGCACACACGTGCTGGTCCAAAGCAGCTCATGTGGGAGACTTGCGCTGGCACCGCCAATGACCCCACCTCCCAGTCTTCTTGTCCTTGGGTAGTACCCTCCTCCCCACAGCTTGGCCACATGACGGACTCTGAGCAGTGTGGTGTCAGCAAGCATAATGTGAGCAGAGGCTTGTTCTCTTGGAGCTATCATGTGAAGGGATCCTGCTACCCTCCTGGAGGGACCAGAGAGAGATGCTCGGTTCACTCTCAGGGGTTTCAGCCATCTTGACCGAACTCAGACATGTGAGTGCCATTGTCCAGTCCAAGCAGGCCTCCAGCTGACTGCAGCCACATGAGTGACCAAAGCAAGACAGCAGAACTGCCCAGCTCAGCCCAGACCAGACTGCAAAATCATGGCCATAAAAAGTGGTGGCTGTTTTAAGCCTTAGGTCTTGGGGTAGAGACACTGGGCTTGGATTGCTGTCCGTGAGAGGCTCCAAGCAGTGGGGGCTAACGTGGGTCAGAGGGCTTTCTGAAGGGATGAGATTGGAACGGAGGCCAGAGCAGAGGCTGTGGGGCAGATATGAGAAAAGGGCATTGTGGAGGCCTTCTGTCTTTAGTTAAGGTTTCTCCAGAAGCAGAGGCTGAGGCAAGGATTTGAGGACATGATTACCTGGAAGGGGTGGAAAACACTGGTGGGGGAAGCACGAAGTGACACAGAAAAGGAAAAAGCTGCCATGAAAGGGCATGTTAGCAAGCCAGAACCACTGGGTACAGAACTGGAGGTTCATCCCGTCAGGGAACTTTGAGAGCCCGTGTAGAACACACACAGTCATCCCCACTGATGTGGTGGGCCTGGAGCATTTACATACCATCTCCCTTCAGTCAGTCACTGGTTGAGGGCTACTGGAGTGGGAAGAGGCAAAGCGGGTACCAGTGGTCTGAGAAGGCCCGCAGGCAAAGACTTGCGTGCTGGCCCTGGCGGTCAGACCAGGCGGGGAGGGTGACAGGACGTGGACTTGGCCCCCCCACGGTGTTTGCTACAACACCCCACCCAGACACGCTCACCCAAACACAGCTCCTCAGTCACTTCCCTGCACCAATGATGAGCGATTAGAGAGTAACGGTTCCAGTTCAGGTGGAGTTTAATCGGGAGCTTCAGAGAGGGGAGGGGATTCACTGGAAATACCGACCTCTGGGGCAGGGGCCTGGTTGAGTTCTGACTTAAAAAGACCTAGGGGAACCTAACTTAGCAGAGTCCTTCCTATGTCTCAGGGTTAGGGACCTGAAGGGGCTGGGTCCTGGGGAGTTCACTGGGTCATCTTGGAGCTCTACTGGGATGGTACCAGAAGCTGTTTTTGGGGACACTCCAAGTAACATGTAAGGGAGTTATATCTGGGGTTCCAAATGTAAAGAGCTGAGTTAGCAGAGGGGACCCCGAAAGATCCTGCTGGGGAAAGGGGGGGTCTAGGGTGTTTCACAGAAACAATCAAGGGGCCTCGATTTCACAGAAATCATCAAGGGGGCTCCTTGTGGGTGGGAGAGGGGTATCATATACTGCCCCAAATATTGGGGACTGTTTACCCCCTAGCAGCCATTTTGGGGTTTTAATGTAAGACCCCAAAGACTGGACATTTTCTACATACAGTATCACGGATTTGCAACATTAGCATACGCTGGTTGTCCCACAGGACGGTGGGGACTGGAAAATCAGTCCAGGTTCTGGGTTTGCGTCCTAAGAGGACAGGCCTGGGGGTGCCACTCGGCTCCTCTTCAATAGCTGCCGGAGCTGTGGACAAAACAAGATGGGGAAGAAGTTTGAGAGGCTGCAGGGAGAGATGGGGCAGGCGCACCCTGTGAAGTTGGCAGTTAGAGAGAAGTGAGTCGACCAGATGGGTTTGAAGGTCAGATGTGTGGGAATGGGGGTGAAGCCTCGTGCACACAATGAATCAAGGTTCCTGAGCAAAGGTGTTGCTGGCTGGGAGTTCCCACCTTGTGATTAGCATTGAGGACTGGAAGTCCAAGGGGAGAAGCTAGGAGTCAGAGTCACATTTGAGGGTCAGAAGTCCCACTCTGAGGTCAGGACTAAAAGTCAGGGGGCTGGAGGTTATCCTGGGGATCAAAGGTCACGCTTTAAGGTCAGGATTCAGGGTTAAAAGTAGAGGTCATACTCTGAGGTCAGGGTTTAAATAGATATCAGGAGGAGTCACCTTATCAGGCAAGAGAGCAGACACTGAGGTGCAAGATCACTTTTGTTTTTTGGCTGTGCTGCATGGCACGTGGGATCTTAGTTCCCAGACCAGAAATCAAACCCAATCCCCTTGCAGTGGAAGTGGGAAGTCTTAACCACTGGACTGCCAGGGAAGTCCCTCAAGGTCACATTTTGAAGTCAGGGTCGGAGAAGGGTCAAGGTCACCTTCTGAGACCACAAATAACCCTCTAAAGTCAGAAATGGATGGGGTCAGAGGTTCACCCTGCAGTAGGGGCTGGCTCAGTGCTCACCCCCTCGGGGCCCGGCCCAGGCCGTAGCAGGTGGACAGGCTGCTCGTTCTCCAGGTTGCGCAGTGTTGGATCCGCTCCAGCTGCCAGCAGGCACCGCACAATGGCCTCCTGGGCCGGCCCAGGGGGCAGGGCGGCCGCCATGTGGAGGGCGGTGTTCCCATGGGCCTGGAGACAGTGAGGGGAGGACTGCTAAGGATGCACTCAGCTGGCCTGGGCTCTCAACCTAACACTCTCTATATTGCCACATTCACGTCCCACATGTCCCCTCTCACGTCCCAGAGCCCTGCTCCACACCACATTCCACACAGCCCTCTGTCTATGTCCAACATGTGCCTCTGGTCTAGGTCCATATCCCTATACATCGTCCCCTCCACAGCCACAGCCCACAGGACCCCCAGCATCCAGCTGCCTGTCTCTGCCACATCTCACCCAGTCTGCACATTCCAGCCCAAGCCCCTACCTTCATGTTGACAAAGGACCGCGGGTCTCCCCGTGGCAGTGCCAGTAGCAGCTGAACCAGGGTCGGGTTGGCAGCCTGCACAGCCAAGTGCAGAACAGTCTTGTTGCTCTTGATTTCCTGTGGAGAGGGAAATGGCGGAGGTCAGGCCAGTCCTCATACCCAGGCCTCCAGCCATGGAACCCAAGAGCCTTTAGAGACTCTGTTCCTCTTTTGCAAGCACCCATATGTACATCGGAGAAGGCAATGGCACCCCACTCCAGTACTCTGGAAAATCCCATGGACAGAGGAGCCTGGGAGGCTGCAGTCCACGGGGCCACTAAGAGCTGGAAACGACTGAATAACTTCACTTTCACTTTTCACTTTCATGCACTGGAGAAGGAAATGGCAACCCACTCTAGTGTTCTTGCCTGGAGAATCCCAGGGACGGGGGAGCCTGGTGGGCTGCCGTCTGTGGGGTCACAGAGAGTCAGACACGACTGAAGCGACTTAGCAGCAGCGGCATGTGTGCATTAAACAGTTGTATGCACTGTGCACTCTACAAGAATACCAGATTTAAGGGGGTGCCATTCAGATCATGGAGCAGAGGTAAAGACTTTGCCTGCCAATGCAGGAGACACAAGAGACATGGTTTTGATCCGTGGGTTGGGAAGATCCCCTGGAGGAGGAAATTGCAACCCACTCTAGTATTCTTGCTGGGAAAATCCCACGGACAGAGGAGCCTTGTGGGCTACAGCCCATGGGCTTGTAAAGAGTTGGACACAACTGAGCAATTGAGCGAACACAAGCTGTCATTAAGACAGTTTTCCAGCCCAGGTATCATTGAGAAAAAGACTCCTTTTCTAGTCCTCCAAAGGAGCTCTCTGGATCTCTGGACTAGCAGCTGCCCTGGTCAGCCCACATTCTATTGAACACCATAAAATGCACCAACATCCCACATGGACTATTTTATCTACAAGGATGACAGTTGAGAAGCATTTATCAGTGGACTCCTAAGCCTATATCTACTTCCATATTGAGTAGCTCTCTTCATATTTTGAAGCAAATAAAGACATTTTCCACAATGAAACTTTATTATGTGCCTTCAAAGAATCCCTAATGATAATAAACATGAAAAACTATGTGTTTAGACATAGAAAACATACTTACTAAAGGGAAACAGGGTGGGGGAGGATAAATTAGGAGTTTGGGGTTAGCAGAAACAAACTACTACATATAAAATAGACAAACAAGGTCCTACTGTGTAGCACAGGGAACTAGACTTAACATCCTGTAATAGACCATAATGGAAAAGAATATGAAATAGAATATGTATATATATGTACAAATAAATCACTTTGCTGTATACCTGAAACTAACACAACACTGTAAATCAACTATACTTCAATAAAAAATTTTTTAAAAAGGAAAAGAAAAGACATATCATTGCAATGTGTGGGCTTTATTTGGATCATAGTTTTTTTGTTTTTTTTTTTAATGAAAAAAACAAATGTATGTTACTGTGCTTGCATGCTCAGTCACTAAGTTGTGTCAGAATCTTTGTGACCCCGTGGACTACAGCCTGCCAGGCTCCTTTGTCCATGGGATTTTCCAGGCAAGAATCCTGGAGTGGGTTGCTATTTCCTTCTTGAGGGGATCTTTCCAACCCAGGGATCGAACCCTCGTCTCCTGCTTGGCAGGCGGATTCTCTACTGCTATGCCACCTGGGAAGCCCATATGTTACTTTAGAGCCAAACAAAAATTTGAACAAAAGATATTTGATATTATGAGATTGTTAATTTTTTTAAGGTGGAATAATGGTACTGAGGTTAAAAAGAATTCTTATCTTTTAAGACAAATATTTATGGGTATAATTTTACCCATAAAATTATAAGCTTGGATTTACTTAAAAATAATACAGGGAAGTAGAGAAGCAAATGGAATAGGACTAGCTTTGAGTTGCTGGTTATTTATGTTGGGTAGGTGGAGTTTATTATATCAATATAATTTTCTGTACTTTATCCGTGTTCAAAGTTCTTTAAAACAAAAAAAATCCAAAATAATGAGTGGATGTGTAATTCTTTCAGCCAGCCTTTGAAGGAGCTACTGTCAGGAAGGAGGAGAATATATGTAGTAAGAGCTGGATTACAGGGTCAGGCCACCTGGGCTTGAATTCCCTCTCTGACACTTAGAAGGTACAAGATTTTTGAGTCCTTGAGCCTCAGTTTCATTATCATTAAAATGGAGAAGGCAATAATAGCACACACATCAAAGCATGTTTGTGAAGATTCAATTAGCTAATCGGTGAAACTCAGTGTTTAATAATAGTTAAGTGCTTGATAAATATAAGCTAAAATCATTAATATTATTCCCAGCTGACAACTGAGACACAGAGAAGTGAAGTAACATGTTTAAGTTCACGCCACTGACAAGGGGCAAGTCAGCATTTATTTAGCTTTCTTGGACATTCAAGAGCTCCCATCCCACAAGCCCCCCTGGGGGCTAGCTGTCCACTGCCCAGCTCACCTGGCTGGTGTGATCAGCACCCATGTGCAGCAACATCTTGACGCAAGCCAGTCTGTCCTGGGCCTGGGTACTCAGTACTGGGGGATATAGGTCAGGTGGGTGCATAGCCACGTTGAGGGCCAGGATGGCTGTGTGGAGTGGGGTGAGGCCTGCAGAACAGAGACAGTGAGGACTCTATATCTGGAGCACTCCCCTGACCCAGCCCCACCTGCCACAACACCCTGCCCACCATTCAACTTACCCTCAAAGTCTCTGGCTTCTATGTCAACTCGAACCCCTGAGTTAATTACAGCCTGGAGGAGAAGGCAGAGAGCTGGCTTAGAGTCTCTCCAGGCCATGTAGCCCTGAAACTCAGGATCTAGGCAATCTAGCCCATCCCACTCATCCCATCTGCCAAACAGACATACCAAGAGGACTCTTGGGAGCCCATACGTAGCGGCCACGTGTAAGACAGAACGTCCTCGATGGTCAGTGGCGTTGGGTTCCGCTCCCAGGTTCAGTAGATCCTCCACAATCAGGGGTTGGTTGGCAGCAGCAGCCACCAGAAGAGGGGTCTGCAGGTGTCAGGAAAGGTCAGTCTGGGCCCCCCATCCTCTACCCTCTGAAAACCAGGGACCCAGGCCCTCAGCCCTTTTGTCCTCAGATCCAGGAGACCAAGCCTCCAGCCCTCACCTTGCCCTTATGCTCACGAATGTCTAGATGTCTGTATGCTTGGAGCATCTCAGCTGCGGCGTATGCTGCCCAGCGCAACCCCCGCGCGGCAAACAGGTGCAGGAGCCTAGGGACAGGTGGGGGGCAGCAATGAGCACAGCACCCCAGCTGAGCAGGGAGCCCGCAGACTCCACTCCCCTGTACTCACGTGTCTCCCTCCTCATCCTGCGCCAGCAGCTTTTGGGGCCCTAGAGCCAGCATGTGAGCACGGGCGGTGTCCAGGGATGGTCCAGTGACCACAGGAGGCAACTGTGGAGGTCCTGAGGGGAGCCCAGAAGCCCTCCAGGATCCTGCCTGTGGCAGGGAAGGGTCTGCATAGAGCCGAGTGTCCAGGGGGTCCTGAAGGGTACAGAGGGTGGGGAGAGCCAGTCAGCTGAGAATTCCCTCTTTCCACCACACACATATACATACAGAGTGCTAGGCAGAGTGGCTGGATGTTCCATCTGCGGCCAGTAACCCTGGACCTTTGGGCCTCAGTTTTGCCCATCTGAGGAATGGACATCTCAGAATGCTGTGCTGCATAAGGACAACTGGGCATCTCAGGGACCCTTCAGCATCCAGTTCCCATTGTCAGGCTCACCTCCATCCCCAGGGGAAATGAACACGACCGCCCTGGGTCCGAGGGTGAGTAGAAGTCAGGAGTCAGAAAACTTTCAGCAGCAGAAGCAGGATAAGAGTAGAGGCTGTCCGTGTAGGTAGCATGCTTGTTGGGGTCCCAGTCTACAAAGCCAGTGGGGGGCGCCAGGCTGCCAAGTCCAGAACCCACAGTCTCCTGGTGTGCTGGGAAGTGAGTATGGCCTGTGTGTGAGAGGAGGAGGAGGGGCAGGCCCGGTTACCAGAGTCAGGGAAGTAGCAGCCCAGACAGGAGCTGTATGAGGGCCCAGCGTCCCCAGGATACAGAAAGCTAGTACTTCTGGGGCACCAAAAGGCTGGAGGTTTGGACTGTGGGGGCCTAAATGCCTGAACACTGAGTGAGGGCCTAGACTTCAGGCTGGGAGCCTGGACCCCAGGACTACGTGCATAAACTACTGAGCTCCAGAGAATCTGGGAGATGAAACTTCTACCAGGTCTCAGCAAGAATGAGGGCCTAACACCTAAGTTCTGGAAAGTTCTAAGAGCAGGGATGTTTGAGTCCCTGGGGGAACCAAGTGAGTTTCCAGACTTACCAGCTTCACCCTCATTCACAGATGAAGTCAGGGGCTGGGCCAGGGGAGGTGGGAACTGTCCCTGTAGAGGCCGAAACAAAAAGAAACAAGGGGGAATTTATCCAGCAGACTTCTCGGTACCCATTCCCCACCTACAGGGCATCTAAGTCAGGACTACATCTCTAGTCAGCCCTGAGGGCCCTTGCCCACCAGGACATGACCTCATGGGAGTTGTAGTTTATAGGGCGTCCTGGGGCTCACCGGTAGCGCACAGGCGTCTGGCTGCTGCTGGCGGCGCCTCTGTTCTTCTAGTAGTTTCTTCACTGTCTGTGACGGGCAATGGCTGCGCTCATTCCGGCTCACTGCAGGGTGAGGAGGGAGGGAAGTTATCAGGGGTCTTTAAGTCACCCAAGGGCGCGGGGGAGTGGATCTGAACATCCTCCTCGCCCTCCCGCGCGGAAAAAACTGGCACACTGCGTCGCCTGAGAACTCCAAAGCCAATCTAAGATTTCGGGTGCGGCGCCGCAGCCGCCTCCGCCGTTTCCTTCCTTTTGCTCCGCACTTTCCCCTCTGACCCAACTTTCCACCAGCGTCGTGGAAACTAAGGAAGGGGGTGGAGGGCGCCCTCTGCAGCCCCCCTCCCTCTGACCGCCACTTCCGTGAAAAATCCCACCGCACCCTACCCCCATATCTCTCAGTCCTGAGGAATTCGGGGGGATGCCGGGCTTCCCTTCACAGAGACGCACATGCAAGTTCCCAAATCTCTCTGCCCTAGAAGCTGCCCTGATACTTTTCCTCGGGAAACCAGATATCCGAGTCCCCAGCCTCTCTCCCTGAGGAACTACGAAGTCGACAGCCCCCTGGCTCTTCAGGGATCCGAAAGTTCGGACCTTGCCCCCTTCTTCAGACCCAGGAGTCCAAACCCCACCCCACAGGAGTCTGGGAGACTCTCAACTGCTACCCCAGGACCCAGGAGTCCGGGCCTCAGCCTACTCCCCTCTAGGACCTGGGAGTCCCAGTTTCCAGACTCCTTGTTCATGCGACCCCAGAAGCCTGGGCCCTCGGCCCTCATCCGGTTCGGGCGGAAAAAGGGTTAAGCGCGGGAGGGCGGACTCGGAAACAGCCCAGACGCGACGCGCTGACGTCACGGCGCTCACGCAAGGGAATCTTCCACCTCCCGCTTCCTCTCTACCCCATACACCAGGTGTCCGGCTCCGAAACGCGGTGCGTGGCCAAGCGTGGCGCTCGTAGAATCCCCGCACATGGGGAATTCCTGCTCAGCCCGGGGACCCGGGCCGGGTGGCGATTCGGGAAATCCCAGGGTGGGAGCAGGGTCACGGGCCGAGAGCATCCCTGCAGCCAAGCCTCGGACCTTGCCTATCCAGACCTTGGCCAATTTCAAACGCCCCCAAGGACTCAATCCAGCCTCTTCTAGAGTATGGCGGCTGGGTCGCCAGCCCCTCCTTCTAGGACCCAGGCAGGGCTCGGGGCTTCCCAGCGTTTTCACTCCCAGGACCTAAGATTCCGGATCCCCAGTCCTTTAGCTCTCCGGACTCGGAGCCCAGAATCCCAGCCGCTCCGGCATCACGACCCAGGACTCTGCACCCTCTGCCCCCTGCACACATTGGGTTCTCACTCTCAGCTTGATGCTAGATCCCTCACTCTTGATGTCCATCTCCGTCCCTCAGAACCTCAGGAGTCCGTTCCCCAGCCCCTCTCTTAGGGGCCGAGCGTACTTCACCTCCCCGCCCCCCAGTTACCTCGGGGATTGCGTGGTGCTGATTGCGGGCCCCCAGGGCCCCGGCCTCGGCGCTGCGCCAGCCTCGCTGCTTCCCCGCGGAGCCGCCGCCGGGTCCCCGATATTGGACCGGGTCCCCCCGCGAGTTTTTAAACGGAGGTTCTGGCCCCGCCCAGTCCTGGGCAGGGCCCCTCCCACAAGCCCGGGAGTCCCCTTGGTGCGCTCGAGCGAATCTGGTGTCTGAATGGGCGGAGCTCATTTTGAAAGCCCGACTCCGAAGTCTCCTGGGAAAGAGGAATTGGGAACCCTATCTTTGGTCTGAGGGAGAAGGTTCCTGGGGTGGCGGACTCCTGAAGGAGGAGGGAACTGGGGACCCGAATTCCTGGATCTTTGTCCAAGTGGATGTTGGAGGCCTTGACTTCAAGGCCCTGGGCTGGTGGAGGGTTGGAGGACGCTGCCAGTAATACCAGGTCCAGGGAGAAGGGGGCTGGGGTTCTGGACTCCTTGGTCTCAAGGGAGGAAAGGTCTATAGGTAGAGTGATATAGATGGACTCAAATTTCCCCTCTTCCCCACATCACCTTCTTTTTCAGAGGCCGGTTCTCATTTGTTCATTCGTCGTTAAAAAGAATTTATTACTGCAAGGGAGGCACTTTGCTGGGTGCTGTGGTGTAGCTGTGAACTAAGCAGGCAGGAATTCCCAGCCCTAGAGCAGACTGTCATTCCAGTGGGAGGCTCGTTTCTCAGTTCCCATCTTGGTGACCATGTAAATCACATTTCTCCCCTGCGTTCAAGACTGTGCTCTCCTAGTTCTCCTCCCTCACTTGCTGCTCCTTCCGTTTTCCTGCCTGTTTACTCCTCTTCACCCTTTCTTGGTGCTGGGGGAGGTAGTGTTGCTCCTCTGTCTCTACTCGCTTCCTTGATGATCTCATCCAGTCTTATGGCTTTAAATACCATCCATGAGCCATCAGTCCCCAAATTTACATCTCCAGACCAGACATCCCGTGAACTCAAAAGAGGCCGCTATGGTCATTCAGCTTCTCCACAGGGAGCTCTATCAGGCATTTCCAACTCAGTTTGCCAAACCTGGGCACTTTTTCATCTAAACCTACTTCCCCTCCTTCTCCATCCTGTCAAAGGATTCTCTGTCCTTCTTAGTTGCTCAGACCAGAATCTTCGGTCATCCTGGATCCCTCTCTCTCATACACACTCATATCCACTCCATCAGCAAGTTTTGTCGTCTCTACTTTAAAAATCTTGCCAGAATCTCCCCAGTGCCCACACCCTGGTCTACCTGTCATGTCTCACCTGGACAATCATAGCAGCCTCACTGGTCTCTCTGACCCTCCCCCTGGTTTGTCCCTGAAGGCAGTCAGAGGGATCCATCACCTCTCCCCCTCCCACACAGACACACAGGAAGCAGGTGGCCTTGTCACCAACAGGGTGACATCCGCTATTGCTGCCTCTCCACTCCCCCATTGTTCCTCAGGACTTCTCTGGACCTAAGCCCTTTGAGAGGTCCCTTCCAGCCCCCAGCCCACCATGGTCCCACCAGGCAACATCCTGTTCCTGCTTTTGCTCCCAGGTGAAGCCAGTGGTTACGGGGGCTGGAGGGGGTGGTGTTAGAGTTTTGTGAACAGGACAGTTTGGGGTGGCATCTGAAGGGAGGGGTGCTGAGGGCGGGTCCTTCTCTCAGTGCCCTTTCCTTTCCAGAAATAAATTTCTGGGCCGCTTCTTTGGGAAGGGAAGCTGAATTTGGATGGCTGCCTGTCCATCCCCTTCTATTGCTGGGTCTCTGCCTCTACTTCTGATTTCCTGTCTCTCTCTGGGTCTCTGGGTGCTCCCCTCCCACTTGGCCCCTCTTCTCATTTGATCTCTCCGGAGTGGAGGTTATTTCTCAGGGCATCTCCTTTCCCTGCGCCCTGTTTTGAGAACCACCTCTGCCCACTGATCTGCCTTCCCTCTCCTTTCACAGTGGCTACAGCTCAGATGACCCCAGGTGAGAAATCAACACCCCCTCCCCTTCATGGCATCACTTCAGGTCCTCCTTCCATTCCTAAAGTGTGGCCTGTGAGTCCGGAATCTCACTTCTCATCCTCTAGTTGGAGCCGCCAGAGGATCTGCAGCCCTCTCTGGGTCCCCACTTCACCATCCTCATCACCAAACTGAAGGCCCAACAATGCGCCAACCCCCCGACCTGTCTTCAGGGGTACTCACTGTGCCCAAAGCACAGTCCTGGGAGCCCTAGGACATCCCCAGCTTCTCTCTGAATCTCCATCACCCCTCTCCTTCCCCAGGAATTCTGGGACATCCATCCCCAAAGGGATTTCCTTTGTATCGTATGCCTGAAGCCCAGCCTTGAGCGTCAGGAACCCCCTCAGCCGCCTTCTTGTCTTGGTCCCCACCCTTTAGGTTCCTGTTCCGGATGTGGGCCCCTCTCTCTGCCACTCCTGGCAGGCCTTGTGGCTGCGGATGCTGTTGTGTCACTGCTAATTGTGGTGGTGGTGTTTGTGTGTGCGCGCCTACGCAGCAGGCCCACCCAAGGTGAGAGTAGGGACAGGGCTGGGCCTAAAGGGACAAGATGTCCCCAGGGAGGGGGTCCCCAGGGTGGGGCCCCCCTTGGGCAAGCCCTCGAGGTTCCGGGGAAACCCTGGGGGCGGTGCTTGGGGGAACTCCTGAGAAAACCCCTGAGGCTGGGGGTCCCCAAGGGGGTGGAAATGTGGGTGGGAGGTGGGTGGTTAGGCCTCGTGTTTGCTCTCCCCCACCCCCAGAAGATGACAAAATCTACATCAACATGCCTGGCAGGGGTTGACTTCCCTGTAACTGCAAGTTTTGACTTCTGACCCTCTCATCCTGCATGTGGGTGGCAGCACAAGAAAATCCACCCTGGTTTGGGGCTGGAATAAAGCCATTGAAATACCTCTTGTTCTAATTCTTTCTCCAAGGCTCCTTCTCATTTATCTGTTTTCTGGGTCCTTGATCCCCCCAGGACTCCATATATCCCTACCCCATCAGCCCAGGGATCTGGAATAACTCAGCATTGTTTGTGTGCTCCAATGTTTATTTGGGGGCAGTAGTGGGGAGAGGTCTGACATCTCATGGAGGCCACTCTGTGGATCTGTGTCTTGATGGGATTAGGAGTAGAGTGCTGAGCAGGCCTCAGGAATGACTGGATCCAGGCATCAGGTCGTTGACTGCCCTGCTTTGGACTCATCTGTAATATGGCCTCTGTGTGTTGAGGTCGCTGTAGACATCTGTCCTCTGGCCTTGGAGCTCCTAAGGGATGGACAGGGTATGGACCATCAGTGAAAGGACCACCAGGGTGTGGACCAAATAAACTGAAAATCTAGCTTTCTTCCAGGGGCTGGCAAGGCCCCTGGCAGCTTTTTCAACTTTGTGGCCATGAAAGAGATCTGGGATTTTATTCAAGGGCATTCAATGTTCCCCTCTTCCCTGTGCCTCACCATTACGCCCCAGGCAAGGGGCCTTTGGGTGTGCTTTTCTCTCTGCCTGGAACACCAGTTCCCCAGATATTCCCATGGGAGGTTCCTTCTCCCGCTTCTAGTCTCAGCTCATGGAATTTTCTCAGAGAGGCATTTCTTTTTTCCTTTGACCACATGGCATGTGGAACAGAGATCAAACCTGGGCCCCCTGCATTGGAAGCACAGAGTCTTAACCACTGGACCACCAGGGAATTCCCTGAGAGGCATTTCTTGGTTTCCTCATCTCTAGTTTCTCCTCCTCACACCCCAGTCGTTGTCACATCAATCTGCTTTATTTTCTTCACACTGCCTCCCCAAGTGATCTTGTTAGTTTGCTTCAAGACTGTCTCTCCAGCTAGGATGTAAGCTCGCCAGCATCTAGCCTAAACAAGCCCTCAACAAATTTCACCAAAGGAATGAATAAATTGGGGCTTTGCCCTAAAGTGTCACTGCCTCCCAGTAACTGGGAATTCCCTTGAGTCTTCTGGTCCTCATGGAGCCAAACTTGAGATTCTTATACTTTACAGAGAGACTTTCAAGCCACAAGTGGGACAAACCAGAGCTGGCTGCAGACAAGTAAAACAGACTTCACAGAGCAGGGTTCACAGTGGGGGTGAGGTAAGGGTCTGTGGCCCAAGATGCCAGCCTCAGATAGAATCCCTAAAATCACATACAAATGCCTGGTCTGGGAGTTCATCTTTCTGAAGAGGGTCTGTTTGTCTTCCATTAGATTCTCAGAGGAACTCATGACCCCGTAAAGGGTTAAGAATAACACTGACAGGGTGTGGGAGATGGAAAGATGACATTTGCGTCATGGTTCTTAGTTGCGGCCTGTGGGATCTAGTTCCCTAACCAGGGATTGAACCTGAGCTCCCTGCATTGGGAGCACGGAGTCTTAGCCATTGGACCACCAGGGAAGTCCCTGTATCATAGCTCTTAAGGAGGGTTTCAAGGATACTTGCACTGCCCATAGATTATATACACAGTTTTACATTTTTAGTATGGATTTTTCAAAGGATTTTCTCTGGCTTTTGTCAGTTTCTCAAAAGGATACAAGATCTGCTCCCTGCCTCCCACTATTAATTCTAAAACTCCTCATTTTAAAGTTACCAAATTGGGTTGAATTATATCCTCTGCTCTTCGGAGGACTTCTCTGAGAAATCAGCATGTCCTGGCCTGGGCTTTTCCTGCCTTCTGGCTGAGGCAAACCATCCCTGAATTTCCCCTCCGTACATTTTAAACTGAGCCTAAGGTCATGACTGATCACTGAAAGCGGTTTTGGACGCTTCATCTTCAATGTTTGAGGAGCTCCTGAGAAAGTGGCTTCAGGGTCTGGGTTCTGCGGGGACTGCGGGAGGGCCATTTCGGACAGACAACCACAGGGCCGGAGTGAGAGATGAAGCAAGAACTTGGTTTCCTTACCTGATAATGCGACTCTGTCTCTGTGATGTGCTGTTTCCGGGTCACTGCTTGGGGGTGGGGTGAGAATTGGGACTATTTTCTTGTTCCAAAGTCAGTCCCTCCATCACCTCCCTTTGGGTGGTTGTAACTTGGGAGCTTACCCTTCCCTTGCCAGGCAAGTCCTCAGAGGGTCCCAGGCCATCCCTAGCCAGCCCCACTCACCCTCCGTAGCCCCTCGCCCCCGAGGGACCAGCCGACCCAGGTAGTACACAGCCAGAGCGATGAGGAGGGTCAGCATCAGGTCCCCCAGCACGATCCCTGCCAGCACGCCCGGGCTCACCGAGGAGCAGTTGCATTCTGGGAATGGATGTGGTACAGGAGTCAGGGGAGACCACTGGGAGTGGGAATTGGGAGGAGGTGTCAGTCATTGGAGGGGACGGGTGGAGAGACTGAGGAAGGGTCCAGAGGTGGGGTGATCTTTGGGAGGTAGGGCGGGGGATTGCAGGTTCTAGACCTACCACTCTGGGCCTGGACAAGGCTGAGACCTGAGGAGAGGAAAAGAAGGTAAACTGAGACAGGGGGCTGTGACTGCGGGGTAGGCATAGAAGCTGGGGAGGGTGTCTCCTGATCCCCGGCGGGCATGAGAGGGACTTGGGGGCTGTCCTCAAGGCCTCTGGACTGTTCCTTCTACATCGACTTGTCCTGTCGCAACACTCTTAGAGTCCCCTCCCTCTGCTTCTCCCTGAGGCTAAATCTTGGGGTGGGTAGGGGCGCAGGCTCTGGGAGAGACTCATAGGGTTTGGGGGGCTGGGGATCTGCTGCAGTCCCAACACTCCCCCGCCCCACTTCGATTCTCTCTTTCCGCCCAGCTCCCTGCCCTGCCCCGTGCTGAGCCCAGAAGCTGCAGAAGCCCCCAACTCACCACCCACAGTCAGAAGGAGAGATAGGAGCCTGTCGGAGGGTCTAAGGCCCTCCATGATGCAGGCAACGCTGCTGGACACCACAGTCCAAGGCGGGTGGGATGTGGCGTAGTGTCCAACCCAGTAAAGGAGGAAGTCTGAGGTGGGTGGTGGCAGGAGGGAGGAGGGGACAATGGGGGAGGAGGAACAGAGACAGGCAGACATCACCAAAGAGAATCAGGCCCAGACACCCCAGGCTGCAGCCTCTAGTGGTTAGAATGCAGGGCAATGGGCGCATGTGTCCATTCAACCTTCACCCCCAGACAGAGGTCCGCCATCATTGTCACAGGAGGGGCCCTGGCTGACCGTGATCGGAGCTAATCTCTGCCTCTTCCTGGCTGGACAACCTTGAGCAAGTCACTCAACCTCTCTGGGCCTCAGTTTCCTCACCTGTAAAACAAGGAGTAAAATAGTACCTACTTTGAAGGGTGTTGTGGGGTCGAATGAATTTGTATCTCTAGAACAGGGTCTGACCCTTGTCAGCTTTTTATAAGCACCAGTTATATTTATGTAACAATCAGAACCTTGTAATGTTCATAGGATATTAAAAGAGACCACCAGGATATGGGTTTTAGTAACGCACAGGCACCCTGTCCAAGTGTTAATGCATTTAAACCCAAGCACACCATTCTGAGGCGGCTTTCCTGGTAGCTCAGTTGGTAAAGAATCCACCTGTAATTCAGGAGACCCTGGTTTGATTCCTGGGATAGGAAGATCACCTGGAGAAGGGATAGGCTACCCACTCTAGTATTCTTGGGTTTCCCTGGTGGCTCAGATGGTAAAGAATCCACCTGGAATGTGGGAGACCTGGGTTCTATCCCTGGGTTGGGAAGATCCCCTGGAGGAGGGATAGGCTACCCACTCCAGTATTCTTGCCTGGAGAATCCCCATGGACAGAGGTGCCTGGTGGGCTACAGTCCATGGGATCCCGAAGAGTCGGACATGACTAAACAATGAAACACAGCACACCCTTCTGAGGAGGTCGATGCTTTTATTCCATTTTAGAGAAGGACAAAGACACTCGCCCCCAAGTGACACAGCAAATAAAGGTGGACATAGAACCCAGGACCCAAAGACAGATACCTGGCCCTTAAAGAAAAAAAGAGCCAAGATGGAGGCGAGGGAAGGAGAAAGTGATGACCAGGCAGAGAAAGAGGGAGAAGACTAGGCAGTCACACAGATCCACACAGCACAGACCCAGGCCTAGGGCTTTGGGGTGAGGAAGGTGGGGGCAAGGGGTGACACTCGGCCAGGCTGGGCTGCCCCCGCCAAATGAGGAAGTGGCTGGAAGCCCGTACTGAGGAAGGCCACCCAGGAGATGACAAGGACTTTTAGCCCCAACAGGAGAGGAGCCACAGCTGGGGAAGGAGGAACCTGAGGTTAGGGGGTATAGGGGGATGGGCCAGCGGCAGGAAGCCCCGTCCAGGCAGCACACCCACAGCTCCCCGGGCCTGGGCTCAGGAGAGAAAAAGGGGAAACTGGATGCCAGTCATGGGACAGAGTCTGAGTGACCTGTTGGAGTCGGGGGTGGGTATTTGGAGTCCGGAAGAGGGTCACAGCCGAGCCCCAGGCGGCGCTGGTTATTAAACACTGCCACTGCCCAGGCCTGGCCGAGTCCTGTCACAGAAGAATCAACACGCCACTACCACCACCAGGTCTGGAGTGAGCAGGGCCTGCCTGCTCAGGCGTCTCAAGGTGGCTGAAGCACAGTGAGCCAGGGGCAATCAGGGACCAGAGGAAGTTCTGAGCCAGGAGGGCCCTGATCTGACTCAGGAGTCAACAGGCTTCCTCTGGCTGGGCGTGGGGACCTGACTACTGGGGGCAGGGGTGGGAGCAGGGGGCCAGGATGCGGCAGCAGTGGTCCAGTTTCTTGTGAGGATTTTGTGAGGTCCGTGAAAATCAGGCCTGCCTAGCACACAGTAAATACTCAGTGAATGTTAATCATTATCAATATCATTGTTGTTATTGTTACTAGCAATTCAAGGCTTCCCAGGTGACTCAGTGGTAAAGAATCTGCAGACATGGGTTCAATCCTTGGATCAGTAAGATCTCCTGGAGAAGCAAATGGCAACCCACTCCAATATTCTTGCCTAGAGAACCTCAAGGACAGAGGAGACTGGCGGGCTATAGTCCATGGAGTCACAAAAGAGTCGGACACACCATAGTGACTAAACAATTCGTGTCTCCAGTTCTGGGCTCCCCTTCAGAAAAAAATCCTCCTTCTACCTCTCAGTCTCAGCCTCCTGATCTGATTCTTCCAATTCCAGCCAGGCCCGGGCTGTCCCCAGTCCAACAGCCCCACAACCCAGGCACCATCCAATCAGATGTGGCTGCAGGGCTGGGTCGGAGTCTTGGGGTCCCCCTTTGGCTGCTGAGATGTGGGGAAGTCCGAGGTGTTCCAAGGGAATGGGCTGAGGTGGTGGCAATGTGAAGCATTCCAATATTTTAACCACATGTACAGCTGTACTCCCCAGAAATGGAAATGTCAGCCCACTCCAGTGTTCTTGCCTGGAGAATTCCATGAATGGAAGAGCCTGGTGGGCTGCAGTCCATACAGCCCATGGGGTCGCAAAGAGATGGACACAACTGAGTGACAAAGCACAAGCATAGCTGTACAGGAACAGACCCTAATATGCCAGTTGATCTCCAGTCCAGGGTCTCCATCCCACTGGGGAAAGGAAGAGACAGAGATGAAGGGCAGACCCCTCCCCACAGTGCCCAACTCCAGGAAGCAGGACTGCCCCGAACCCCACAAGATCTGTAAAGTGTCTCAGACTCTCTTGGCAGCAGCCCAAGTGTTGGGGTTGTTGACTTTCCCAGAAAACAAGCCATGGGTTGAGTCTGTGACAAGCTCGCCTCTGTGGAAGCTACAGTCCCTTCCCCCACTCCCTGCTTCCATTCTCCCCATCCCCACCAGCGTCCACCCTCCCCCCAGCAGCCAAGGGAAGCTTTCTGAAAAGTGAGGCACATCACTCACTTTTTTAAATGGCTGAAGGATTTGAACAGACACGTCACCAAAGAAGAGATGTGACTAGCCGAATAACACGTGAAAAAGCGTTCAACATCATTAGTCATGAGGGAAATACAAGCTAAAACCACAGTGAAACACCACTACACGCCCACTAGAGTGACGAAAATTAAAAAGACAGACCCTGTCAAGTGTCAGCAGACATGAGGAGCAGTTGGAAATGTGGAATAGAACCACCACCTTGGAAAAGAGCTTGGTAGTTTCTTATAAATTTAAATAGTCACAGGGACTTCTATGGTGGTCCGGTGGTTAAGAATTTGTCCTGCAGTGCAAGGGGCATGTGTTCAATACCTGATTGGGGAACTAGGATTCCACATGCCTTGCATGCCTAAGCTGTGCAACACCACAATGGAATATCCTGAGTGTTGTAACTAAGACCTGACATTGCCCCCAAAATAAATACATATATTTTAAAATTTTAAATAGTCACCTACACATCAGATCAGATCAGTCACTCAGTCGTGTCCGACTCTTTGCGACCCCATGAATCGCAGCACGCCATCCAGCAATTCCACAAAGGAAGGTGTTTACTGCAGAGAACTGCAAACACATATTCAGGGACTTGCCTGGTGGTCCAGCAGATAGCACTCAGCACTCTCAGTGTGACCAGGCTGGTAGGGATGGGGCACCCGCGTTCAATCCCTGGTCCGGGAACCCAGGAATTGAACTCCCAGATACCGCAACTAAGCCTACAAGCGTCAACTAAAGAACCCTGCACGCCCAGCTAAGGGCCCACGTGCCTTGGCGAGCACCCAGTGCAGCCAAAATAAATAATAAAAATTTTTTAATTAAAAAAAGAAAACATATGTTTATATAAAGACCTGTCCATCTCTCTGTCCTCCCCTCTTTCCTCTCTTCCCTCACTTCCCCTACTGGAGCTACACTGGCCTTCTTGCTGTTTCTCCAGTAAGTCAAGCTCATTCTCACCTCAGGGCCTTTATACCTGCTGTCCCCCATGCAGAATTTTCCTCTGGGCCTCTGGCCACTAGACTAAAGACTGTATCTCCTGGCTTCATTTGCATTTAAAAGGCCATATGACTTCACTCTGGCTGATGGGCCATGTTGGAAGTGAATGAGCAATGTATAGGCCATGGCTTTCATGGAAGCGTAGACTCTATCCTTCTTCAACTTTCTCATTTGCTGGAATTTCAATAAGGGAGTGATCACATTAAAACAAGTGGACGAGGGCAACATGATAAGGACAAAAGAGCAACAGGATAGAAGGAACCTCTGTACCCATCACATTGGAGGAGCCCTGGACTCATGAGAGGGAGAAACTTCTACCTCATTTAAGCCACCCATGGTAGGTAGTCTCCAAAAACAGTCACCAAGATTTTCTTCATCTCAATATGCACATACTATCCCTCTCATCAAGAATTACAGAGGGGGAACTTCTCTGGTGGTCCAGTGGTTGGGACTCCACACACTTCCACTGCAAGGATAGTGAGGGGCACAGGTTTGATCCCTGGTCAGGGAACTAAGATCTCACATGCCATGTGGCATGGCCAAAAACAAATACATTTCAAAAAAACTTCCCTGGTGGGGAACTCAAGCCAGGGTTCTGTGACAATCTAGAAGGGTGGGATGGGGAGGGAGGCAGCAGGCAGGTTCAAGAGAGAGGGGATATATGTACACCTATGGCTGATTCATGTTGATGTATGGCAGAAATCAACATAATATTGTAAGGCAATTATTATTCAATTAAAAATAAATAAATTAAAAAAAAAACCTACCATGGTGGTCTAGTGACTAAGTCTCCATGCTCCCAACACAGGGGGACCAGGTTTGATCACTGGCCAGGGAACTACATCCCACATGACACAGCTGAAAGATCCTTTGGGCCACAACTAAGACAAATATATATATATATTTAAGTTACAGAGTCCATTTTCCCTCCCCTTGAATCTGAGCCAAATTCATGACTTGCTTTGATTTAGAACACAGTGAAAGTGATGCTGTGCCAGTTCTGAGCCTGGGCTGTAGGAAACCTTACAGCTTTTGCTCTTACTCTCCTGGAATTCAGCTGCCATGCTGTAAGGAAGTCCAAGCTCCCTTCCTGGAGAGTGAAGTCATACAAAGAGGCCCTAGAGGATAAGATACCATGAGGAGAGAGAGGCCACAAGGATAAGATCCAAGGCACCCTGGCAGACAGGAAGTGCCCAGGGCTCCAAAAGATCCAGTCATCTTGGATCTTCTGTGCCCTTCCAGCCACCAGCTAAATGCAGAGCCCCTTGAGTGACCCCCAGGCAATACCACATGAAGCAGAAGAATCATTCCATCAGCTCACAGTATAGAATCATGTTGTTCTAAGCCACTACATGTTGGGATGGTCTGTTACAAAAGCAGACAATGGAAACAGCCCTGGTATTTTGGGGGACCTTGTGCGTATGTGTGCATTAGGTCCCTTCACTTGTATCCGACTCTGTGACCCCACAGACTGTAGCCCGCCAGGCTCCTCGGTCCATGGGATTCTCCAGGCGAGAATACTGGAGTGGGTTGCCATGCCCTCCTCCAGGGAATCTTCCCTACCCAGGAATCAAACCAGTGTCTCTTATGTCTCTGACATTGGCAGACGAGTTCTTTACCACAAGAGCCACATAGGAAGCCCTAGAGGGCAGGGGACCTTGCAACTACAACCAACTCTGTAGTTTCAAATGCCCTGCTTGAACTAGCTGAGTTTACAGGGTGAAGTTTGTGAAGATTTGGAGATTAGTGCACACATGATTGAAGAGGAAAGCCGAGCACCCAAATATCAGAGGGAAGGAAGTGATGGAATTTTGGATGAATCTGGATGGACACACACCCGTACCACAGCTGCAAGGAAAAGTGGGAAAATGGATTTCTGAGGAGGTTGAATTCATAAGGTAAGAAATTCCTAAAAAGTAGAAGACAGCCAAAAAAAAAAAAAAAACCCAAAAAACTGAGATGATGTTCAGAGGGCTCTGGACGTCTGGGATAGAAGGCATGAGAACTGTCCAAAATACCAGGGGAGCCAATCCATCCAGCCTCCCTTACCCTTCCTAGGTAGGATAATAGTTTGATTCTTTGGTTAAAACAAAAAGAAAAACCACAGTAAGATACCACTCCACATCTATTCGAATGGCAAACAACAGCAATAAATGGACAATATCTAGAGCTGCCAAGGATGTGAACAGTTGGAACTCTCATGCATTGTTGATAGGAGTGCAAAATAGTACAGATACTTTAGATAACAGTTCAGTTGTTTCTTATAAAGTTAAACATATTCTTACTGTATGATCCAACAATACCATTCCTAGGTATTTACCCAAGAGAAATGAAAACTTAAATTCACATAAAAAGCAGTTTTCCATATGAATAGTGGCTTTAGTCATAATGTCCAAACTAGAAACAACCCAAGTGTTCTTCAGCAGATGAATGGACAACCTGTGGTATATCCGTACAATGGAATCCTGTTTGGGAAGCGTGCTAAATTGCTTCAGTCGTGTCTGACTCTTTGCGAGTTGGACACAACTTAGCAACTGAAAAATAACAGTGTATTTGTCAAGCCCATAGAACAGTACACTAAAAAGGATGAATTTTACTCTATGTAAGTTCTATGTGCATTCATGCTTGGTTGCTCAGTCGTGTCTGACTCTTTGAGACCCCTTGGACTGTAGCCCCACCAGGCTCTGCTGTACATGGGATTTCCCAGGCAAGAATACTGGAGTGAGTTACCATTCCCTCCTCCAGGGGATCTTCCTGACCCAGGGATCAAATTTGAGTCTCCTGCATTGGCAGGCGGATTCTTTACTACTGAGTCACCAGGGAAGCAAGGTTGAATGCCCCTCATCAACAGACATTGCTCTTTCCCCTTCTACTGGAATAGCATTTGGAATCAGACATCTGGTCCCCAGGCCAAGACTATGTTTCTCAGTCTCTTTGGAGCCAGGTGAGGCCTCATAACTGTCTTCTGGATGATAGAATGAGGGAAGAAATAAAGCAGGCAACTTCAGGTTGTGTTTCTAAAGGCAAAAGTGAGACTCTCCCTGTCTCTGCCCTTCCTCTTGGCTGGAATGTGGCCCTGGCGCTGGCAGTAGGCAGGCATCTTAGACCACAGTGGCTGAGTTTTCATTCATAAAATGAAGGTCTTTTAAATATAATTAAGGTAATCCTTGATGGATTTATCAATTGTGGTTCACCCATATCATCAATGCAGTCATTACGAATGAATTAGAACTCTACAAGCTGATCTGAAGGGATTTTAACTGAGAAAAGCTAGATGCAAAGAAGTGATTCTATTGGTGGTATGAGTGCAATGATTAAAATGAATCCTTTATAAATATGTATGTATATATATGTTTGCATATTTGAGTGATGGTGGAGAAAACTACCTAAGGATACACTCAGGCTGTTAACGTTGGCAACACTGGCGACGTCGGTCAGGATAGGAGATGGGGAAGGGTAAACACAAAATAGGGTTGAATGTAAAGGAACTACATGAAAACAACAGTGTGTACAACATGATGCCGTTTATATAAAGTGATATATGTAAAACTGTGTATATCTGAATAGAAAGAAGTATGAATGTGTAGTCAAGTGAATGTCAACAGTGATATCTCTGGGCAATGGGATTTAGATCATTTAGATTTTCTTATTTTTAAAAACTTGGTTGTCTTTTTTTTTTTTTTTACAGGGGATTTTTTAGTATATATAATTGGGGGGAAAGATATTTTAATTTCAGAAAGCATAACAAATAAATTCAATTTTGCAGAAGAAAAAATAATAGGACTTTTTCTGCCAGGAATGGTGCTCTAAAGAAACCAAAAACCATCTCCATTGAAGAACAGATAAAAATGCAGGATGAAATCTATGGGGAAAAAAATTATTAAAAGCAGCAAAACACTAGTTAGAGGGAGGGCTTCCCAGGAGGTGCAGTGGTAAAGAATCCATCTGCCAATACAGGAGACACAAGAGATGCGGGTTTGACACTTGTGTTGGGAAGACCCCCTGGAGAAGGAGATGGCAACTCACTCCAGTATTCTAGCCTGGGAAATCCCATGGACAGAGGAGCCTGGCGGGTTACAGTCCATGGGGTCTCAAAGAGTTGGACATGACTGAGCACACACACCAATAAGAGGGTAAGGAAATAGTATTGAAAACTCTGAATAAAACAAGAGCGGAGTTCAAAACTCAAATGCCTTTGGGACAAATGCCTTCTTCCATGCAAAAGATGGTTTGAGCAAAAGTAAAGGCCCAGATCTACCCAGACTGGAGAGTCTGAACCTCAGCTCTTCATTTTAAGCTGAGACCTGAAGGTCATCAAGGTAAGAATGAACCAGGAGGGACTTCCCTGGTGGTCCAGTGGCTAAGACTCTGCACTCTCAATGCCCAGGGCCCAGATTCAATTCCTGGTCAGGAAACTAGATCCTACGTGCCACAACTAAGAGTTCATATGCTGCAGCTAAAGATCCTACATGACAAAACTAAGACAGATGATCCCAAGTATCACAACCAAGACCAGGTGCAGCCAAATAAATATTTCAAAAAATCTTCTGATGAAGAGCACTACCAAAAACCTACAGCTAACATCATTTATGGTTAAGTATTAAAATATTTGGGCTTCCCAGGTGGCACCAGTGGTAAAGAACCTGCCTGCCAGTGCAAGAGACTTAAGAGATGCAGGTTCGAGACTTAGGAGATGCGGGTTTGATCCCTGGGTCGGGAAGATCCTCTGGCTGAGGGCATGGTAACCCACTCCAGTATTCTTGCCTGGAGAATCCCATGGACGGAGGAGCATGGCGGGCTATAGTCCATAGGGTCACAAAGAGTCAGACATGACTGAAGTGACTTAGCACACATGCATTTAAATATTTAATGGTTAAATATTAAAAGTTTTCCTTCTAAGTGTGGAATAAGACAAAGAAAGATGCCTGTTGTTATTGCTTCTTTTCAATTTTGTCCTGGAAAACTTAACTCTGAAGTAAAGCAGGAAAATAAATAAAAAGTTATTGGCATCATCATTAATAGATTATATGATTCTGGCTAAAGAATGTTCAGAAGACTCTACAGACTAATTTATTAGAATTCATAACAGAACTTAGCTAGGTAACTGGATATAAAATCAATGTATAAAAATCAATTTTATTGCCACATACCAGTCATAAACCAAACAAAGGTGGAGAAAAGTAACCATCAATATTAGCGTAAATGATCAAGTGACTGGTAATAAATCTAACAAACTGTATGAAAAGCCTGTATAAGGGAACTTTGTAAAAGACTTTTAAAAAAATCTAGATAATGGTTTGATATACCATGTTATTGGATTTGGATAGCAGTTTCCCTTGATTTACCTATATGTTCTATCCATTCATAATCCAGATTTTAAAAGCTTTTTTCTGTGGAACTTGCAGATGGATTCTAAATTTTATACTAAAATCAAAGAGCCAATTATAACAAAGATACTCTTAGTGAAAAACAAGGAGATAGTTTCCACCCTAGCTGATATCAAGACTTTTTATAAAGCCAGACTTCTCTGGTGGTCCAGTGGCTAAGACTCCATGCTCCCAAAGCAGGGGCTAGGGTTTGATCCTTGGCCAGGGAACAAGATCCCAAATGCTACAACTAAAGATCCCACTGCTGCAACTGAGACTCAGTGCAATCAAATGAATAAATAAAAATAAATATTTTTTAAAAGACTTGTAAAGCAATGGAAATTAATTCAATGATTGGTGAACTAGAGTAGAGATTCTAGAAGTACACCTATGTACATATGGCCCCCTGACTTGTGATAGAGGTTTTTACTGCAAAAAAAGAGAAAAATATGATCTTTTCAATAAATATACTGAGTTTGCTATCTAATTGGATGAAAATTACATTAGACTCCTACCTCATACTAAGCACAATAATCAACTTTAGGTAGATCACAGACCCAAATTGAAAAATAAAACGAAAAAGTTTTAAAAGATAATGTAGCATAACTGCAAGGAAGAGAAAAGATTTCTCCTTTTTTAATTTTTAAAAATTAAAGTATAGTTGTTTTGAAATGTGTTAATTTCTGCTGCACAGCTAAGTGATTCAGTTACGCATAGACATATTATATACATACTTTTAAAATCTTCTTTTCCATTGTGGTTTATCACAAGATATTGAATACAGTTCCCCATGCTATACAGTAGGACCTTGTTGTTTATCCATTCCATATATAATAGCTAACATCTGCTAAGATTTCTTAATCAAGACTCAAAAAGCACTAACTATAAAAGACAAGATTGTTACATTTGGCTAATCAGTGCTAATAATTTGTATTCATCAAAAGATGTCTTAGAGTGATATGGTTATATATTTATATTTTAAAAGGTCTTTATTGCCTAGAGATTCTTACTAAATTTTATTTGATAAAATAATAAAACTTTTAGAATTTGCATAACATAACCCAAGGGGGAAGAAGTGTAGGTAGAGAAGAAATGAGATTGGCTATATACTGACAGGCTTCTCTGGTGGCTCAGTTGGAAAGAATCTGCCTGCCAATACAGAGGCATAAGTTCGATCCCTGGATCGGAAAGATCCCTGGGAGAAGGAAATGGCAACTCACTCCAGCATTCTTGTCTGGGTAATCCCATGGACAGAGGAGCCTGGCAGGCTACAGTTCATGGGGTCACAAAAAAGTCAGACATGACTCAGTGACTAAACAACAAATACACTGGTAATTGTTGAAGCTGGTGATAAGTCTATAGGAATTCATTACACTGTTCTCTCCACTTTTGTGTATGTTTTGAGATTTTCCATTAAAAAGATACCATTACCAAATGGTCAGAGTGGGAGAAGATATTTCCAACATATAATGTAGACTAAGGATTTGAGTAGGGCATATAGAAGTAACTCCTTCAAAAACAAACAGCCAACCCCAAAAGAAAAATGAGCAGAACTCTTAAGCAAACCCTTTACACAGGAGGAAAATCCATATGGCAGTAAAGGTATCGATAGGTTCTGAAGTTCAGTGGGAAATGTGAATTAAAACATCTACCCCTCAGGACTTTCTGAGCTGTCTGGAGGTTAAGACTCCATGCTTTCAAAGCAGGGGACAAAGGTTTGATCCCTGGTGGGGGAGCTAAGATCCCACATACCATGCAGTGAGGCCAAAAAAGGACACCTTCCCCTCTATACCTGGAAATGACAAAAATGGCAAAATCTGACAATACCACGTGTGGGTGCTAAAAGATAGGGAGCAACCAAAACTCCCACACACTGCAGAAGGAGTGAGTGGCAGTGGTTTAACCACTTTGGGAACAATTTGGCATTGTTATTCCCAGTGACTCAGAACTTCTGCCTCTCGATCTATATCCTAAAGAGACTGGTGGATGGACACCAGGAAGCCTGTGCAAAGCTCTTCATAGCTACCCTACTTGCAAAGCCCTTCAAGGGAATCAACACAAACGTTCATCAGAGGAAGATGGATATGTACTTTGTAGCAGATTCACACCATGGGACATTATGTGATAACGAGAATAAATATCTTGACTGCGTAGAATAAACACAGTAGGTACTAAAACTTGTCACAACATGGATTTATCTCACAAACAGAATGTTAGGTGAAAGGAAAAAAACATATATGAAAGAGTATATGCAATATGGTTCCCATTTACATAGAGTTTTAAGAGTCCAGATTAGACTATAGTGTTTAAGAAGCATATGCAGGTGGCAAGACTACTAAGAAAACCAAAGAAAGGATTCCATCAAGTCTAAATGGTGGTAACCTGTCAGAAAGGAGGAAGTTTTATGAATAAAATAGGACAAAACATTTTCTAGAATGCATCAATGACATCTTTCCCCACCCCCACCCCCGTGGATGTGTATGCATGAGTGTTCACTCAATGATTCATTATCCTGTGCTTTTGCTTTTTGTTTGGGGGGTTTTGTGGGCTTTTTTTTGATAGGTGTTTGATATGTCACAATAAATAAAATTTAAAAGATCTTAATGCTTGCTCATTATGAAACTTTTGAAAAATACAGCAAGATACAATAAGAAAAAAAAAAACACTTCACCTACATCTAAGAGACAATCTCATTACAGTATTTTGTTGTATTTCCTTCCTGTCATTTTACTGAATATATTTTTATATATTTCTGACCATATCATATGTGCAAATCTGCATGCTGCTCATCTTTGAAAACAGCTTGTATTTACCTGAAACAAGGAGCTATATTCTCTTTGACTGGTCATTCAGGACCTGACCTCACTGTTACACATCTGCTCTTTGCCCTGGGAAAAGAGCAGAGATGGCCTTCAGAATAAAGTAGACACCAAAGCTAAGATTTTATTTCTCAATTCATCTATGCTTAAGAAGAACCATAGGATGAGTCTCCATCTTCCTTTTCCCCTTCCCACATGAAGAACATAGAATATGGATGTGGTGGGAGCAACCTTGGACCACTCAGGCCAGGGCATTCCCCTAGGAATGGGAGAGCCATTGGTCAAAGCAGCTTGGCTCTCTGATGCCATGAAGCCTCCATACTGACACCATGAAGCCTTGGACTGTTTATGCTTGGTCTGTT
Source organism: Bubalus kerabau (assembly GCF_029407905.1). Classification (NCBI taxonomy): domain Eukaryota; kingdom Metazoa; phylum Chordata; class Mammalia; order Artiodactyla; family Bovidae; genus Bubalus; species Bubalus kerabau. The sequence goes on from NC_073640.1 coordinate 49,804,019, forward strand.
GGTTCAGTTCAGTTCCATTCAGTTGCTCAGTCGTGTCCAACTCTTTGCAACCCCGTGGCCCACAGCACGCCAGGCCTCCCTGTCCATCACCAACTTCCAAAGTTTACCCAAACTCATGTCCATCGAGTCGGTGATGCCATCCAACCATCTCATCCTCTTTCGTCCCCTTCTCCTCCTTCCCTCAATCTTTCCCAGCATCAGGGTCTTTTCAAGTGAGTCAGCTCTTCACATCAGGTGGCCAAAGTACTGGAGTTTCATCTTCAACATCAGTCCTTCCAATGAACACTCAGGACTGATCTCCTTTAGGATGGACTGGTTGGACCTCCTTGCAGTCCCAGGGACTCTCAAGAGTCTTCTCCAACACCACAGTTCAAAAGCATCAATTCTTCAGTGCTCAGCTTTCTTTATAGTCCAACTCTCACATCCATACTTGACTACTGGAAAAACCATAGCTTTGACTAGATGGACCTTTGTTGGCAAAGTAATATCTCTGCTTTTTAATATGCTGTCTAGGTTGGTCATAACTTTTTTTCCAAGGAGTATGCATCTTTTGATTTCATGGCTGCAGTCACCATCTCCAGTGATTTTGGAGCCTGAAAAAATAAAGTCAGCCACTGTTTCCCCATCTATTTGCCATGAAGAGATGGGACCGGATGCCATGATCTTAGTTTTCTGAATGTTGAGCTTTAAGCCAACTTTTTCACTCTCCTCTTTCACTTTCATCAAGAGGCTCTTTAGTTCTTCACTTTCTGCCATAAGGGTGGTGTCATCTGCATATCTGAGGTTATTGATACTTCTATTGGTTAGAGAGAAATAAAGTTCTCCTTTGTTTAAGCTACTGTTTTATTGTATTCTGTTATGGATTCGTATCGTACCTAACCTGAAAGTGAAAGTGTGAGTCCCTCAGTTATGTCAGACTCTTTGCGACCCCCTGGACTGTAGCCCTCCAGGATCTTCTGTCCATGGAATTCTTCAAGCAAACCTACTGGAATGGGTTGCCATTTCCTCCTCCAAGGGATCTATGGTACCTAACCTAGACCCTACCTAAATGTTCACATGTAAACAATTTTTCGTGTTCCCAGAATCTTAGACACAATCAGTCTTAATTGGTTCATAATATTGTATCCTGTGAAACTGTTGAATTTTTCATTCACTCATCCATTCATTCATTTATTCCACATATATTTGTTGAGTGCTTACCGGGCCCCTAGTTGGTGAAATGGTGAACAAAACTGCCTTCCTGGAGCTTACAACCTAGAGAAGGAAGACAAGTGATATACAAGAAAACAAATAAACACAATAACCCTTCTCTACTTTCAGATACAGCATGTTCCCAAACATGTTGTAGAGACTAATTGCTCACTAATACCACTCTCCGTTGCCCCTTTGGGACTGGACTACATCCTCCCTTGCATTTGGATATGTGAACCAAAGAGCTAGTGCGCAGATGTGTGTCCAACCTCCAGGTGTGATCCCCAAGACCTCCCACGTATGCCCCTCCTCTCTTTCAACATTCACTGATGGAGAGGATGAGGGGCAGGAGCAGGGGAGCTAAAGGAGCCCAGAGCTGCCAGATGAGGTAGCTCTACCCCACTGACTGCATCATGCTATCCTGTGGAGGGGGGGGAGGGAAGGTTGTATCAAGCCACTGAGACTTGGGGAAGAAGACTTACTTCTTCAAGTAACAACTGCTATTAATTTGGGACTTCCCTGGTGGTCCAGTGGCTAAGACTCTGGGCTCCCAATGCAAGGGGCCGGGTTTGATTCCTGGTCAGGGAACCATATTCCACATGCCAAAACTAAGACCTGGCATAAATAAATAAATAAACTTTTTAACTGCTAGTAATTTACCTTTCCTCATACACATGAAGAAAGGGCTCTGGTAGACTGCAAAAATGGCTCCAGTTTTTCACCCCTTCCTGTCTCCTTGCCCTTTGCCATCTGATTTCACAGCCACTTCTATCAAAGGGAGGAATCTATTTCCCCACCCCTTGATCTGAGTAAGTCTTGGGCCATGAGGTGGCCAATAGAATGAGGTGGAAGAAATGACTTGATAGTTGACAACAATTGCTGAAAAACTGAAAATAAAGTGATTACATAAATTTGTTTAGAAAAAAATACCTAGGAGGGCCCTTCTTATTACAGTTATCATGGACACTAGCATGTTAATTAAAGCTCCTGCATCTCACTTAGCTTCATTCAAGTCAGCATTTCCCACATTCATTTTATTAAGGAGGCTTTTATTCTCAAATACCAATTAATATCCCATGGACCTTTGTCAAATGCTAGTAGGTCATAGTCAAATTATTCCCAATTTGGTTTTGTTTTGCTTTATTAAAAAATGGTGCCATAGAGACTTCCCTGGTGGTCCAGTGGTTAAGAATCCACCTTGCAACACAGCAAATGCAGGTTCAATTTCTGGTCTGGGAACTAAGATCCCACATGCCACAGGGGAACTGAGCCCCCTGCACCACAATGACTCAAGCCCATGCACCCTAGAACCCATGTTCCACAACAGGAGAAGCCACCGCAAGGAGAAGTCAAAGATCCAGCACAGCCAAAAATAAATATATAAATAAATTTTTTAAAAAATTTTAATGATGCCATAAAAATCCTTGGGGTGAAATCCTTTTCCACTTCGCAGATTCTTTCCAGTAGTGTAGATGATGAATTAACAGATATGAGCATTTTCAAGTTTTAGACTTGGGGCCCAATCCTTCTCTATAAAAATCATTCCCCTTCACATCCCAATCGTGGTGAATGTGAACAGGGTCTCCCATTTCCCTGAACTCTCCTCACCAAAGGGAACCACATTTCAAACATCATTGCTGATTTGACAGGCAAAGCGCTGCCTCTCAGTATTTCAAAGGGCAAATTATTTGAATATTACCAGGGATAAACTTGGCTTTTATCTTTTTTGGCTCTTTGTGTTTCTTCTTTGAATTGTCCTTTCATATTAATTGCCCATCTTTCTTTTGGGTACTGGCTTTTCCTGTTAATTCCACATTAATTTATTAATATGTTTATTATGTTTATCACTTTTCTATTATACCTGTTGCAAATATTTTTCTCTACTAGTTCACTTCAATTTTAGTCGTGTTTTTTTAAAAATAATTATTTTTGTTTGTTTTTAGTTGGTATGTGGGGTCTTAGTTCCCCAACCAGGGATTGAACCAGCACCCACTGCATTAGGGAGCAAGGAGCCTTTAGCTTTGGAATGCCAGGGAAGTCCCTAGTCATGCCCTTTTCAAACATATGGGATACTCAACTTTTTATACAGTCAAATCTGTCAATCTTTTCCTTTATGATTTATTCTCTCTCTCTTTTTTAAACAGGATTTTTTCTCAGCCACACCCAGTGGTAGGCATGTGGGATCTCCAGGGATCGAACTCACGCCTCCTGCAGTAGGAGCATGCAGTCTTAACCGCAGGACCGCCAGGGAAGTCCCTGTGATTTGCTCTCTTAAAGTTCAGAAAGTCTTTCCCAACCCAGAGGTTATTAAATATTTATTTCATCTTCAAGATTTTTATTGTGTAATTTTCTTCCCACATTTTACTCTAGTCCATCTGGAATTTATTTTCATTTATCATGCAAGATGAGGCTCCAAATTGATATTTTCCCCCAAATGGCTGAGACATAAACCCAACTGGTGTGACATTATGCTTCTGTTCAATAATAGTCTTGCTTTCTTTACTGTCTTTAGCCAGTCATTCTGGTGTATTACCTAGGATGATTGCTCTTTACACTGACATCACAGTTCATATTATATGAGTTCCACGATTTTGTCTATCTTGTCACCAGTGTATCCACAGCACCTTGGCATATGGCAGGATCTCCATAAATATCTAGTGAAAGAATAAATGAGTGAATGAATGAATGAGTGAGTGAGCAAATAAATGAATGTATACAATACGCTAGCCCTGATCTGGGCAGTGAGTTTATTTATGTTGGTGATAACATTCTGCCTGTTCCTCTGTGAGGCCCAAGGAGGAGTAGGAAACAGTTTAATCAGCTTATATCAGGTAGCCACTGCTGCATAATGAAATTCCTCACAACTAATGGCTTAAAACCACAACCGAGGGCCAACTCTTCCCTCAGGGGCAGAGTCAAGCGGGCCTAAATCGGCAGCCAGCCACTAAGGGCGCTTTCTTAAGCTCTGTGAGGAATGGCCGGGGACGAGACCAAACAGACAGGAAGTTGGGCACTTACTTGCGGCAGTGCGTAGCACAGGCCTTTCAGGAGGGAGAGAACACCCAGACTGCAGAGCCTGAGGCCTGTAGTCAGGCGTACAAGAGCTTAGCCTGGCTCCATTCAAACTACTGCAAACACAAGTACCCTCACCCCAGACCCACAAGCTTCAGTGGCCTGTCCTTGGAAGAGTACAAACTGATCCTGTCCACAGATATGTTGGACGAGTTTAAGGAGATGAATAAAGGCATGTGGAAGAAACGGCAGAAGTTTGTCCCCAGGAAGCCCAAGGAGAAGCACAAAGCCTAGGCTCAGGCCTTAAAGCCCCGCCTACCTAACCATGAAGTCATGTATGTGACCATTATCAATAAAACACCCTGATTTTCTCATTAAAAAAAAGAAGAACAGCAACTTTATTTGCTCACTGTCCTGTGTTTCAAGAATTTGAAAAGGACGCAGCAGAGATAGTTGTCTCTGCCTCCACAGGATGTCAGCTCTGGCTAGGACACCCAAGGGAAAAGAATCCAAGGGGCTTCTTCGCTTGTGAGCCTGGTGCTTTGGGAAAAGCTCAAATGGCTAAGGGATAACTCAAACAGGTGCACTGGGGTCATACATCAGGGGCATCTATTCTCACTGCCACCTGGCTTCCTTAGGTCTCCATGTGGCCTTTCCATGTGGTCTCCCCAGTGTGGAGCTCAGAGCTTCTGAGTACACAAAAGCAAAAGCTCCCAATCTTAAGGTTTAGGCTAGAACTGGCTGCGGGGGGTGGTGACTTCTAGCGAGTCACACATCCGAGGCAGATTCAAGGAGAGAGGATTTACATGAGTATGAATAGGGAGGTATAGCTCTTTGGGAACCTTAGTATAAAACTGCCTCCCACTATTCAGTAAATGGCTCCTTATTGACCATTCACAAGGGCCAGGCTGGAAGCAGGTGCTGTTGGCAGGCCTCACAGACACAGGCTCCTGAAATGCAGTGAATGTGGGGACTCAGGCCATTACTGGGCCCTGAGGCAGGTACCTCTCCCAGTAGGAGAGAGGGAGTGGGCTTCATTGGACATAACCCCAGGGATGTGCCTTAAAAGTGAGGAGATCACCTAGGGTACACAGGTGATAAACCACTTAGAGACTGTCTTGGTGAATCCCTAAAGTCTAAAGGCAGAGAGATGAGGCTGGGGCCAAATCAGAACCTATATAATCGGAGATGATGGAGGCCCTGGGTATCACTATAAGAAATCTAACATTCATCTTTGTAAATATTTATTTATTATTTATTTGGCTGCATCAGGTCTTAGTTGCCCTGTGACATGTGGGATCTTAGTTCCCTGACCAGGGATCAAAACTGCATCCCCTGATTCTTAACCACTGGACCACCAGGGAAGTTCTTAGCACTCATCTTGAAGAATAGTGATTCCCCACCAGCAATTGGGTATCAGAATTACCTGAGTTTAGCTATTTTGAGGTGTTTAAACAACACCTCTAGGTATCTCTTGACTTCCTACTTTTGCATTCCAGTCCCCTATAATGAAAAGGACATCTTTTCTGGGTGTTAGTTCTAGAAGGTCTTGTAGGTCTTCATAGAACCATTTAACTTCCGCTTCTTCCGCATTACTGGTTGGGGCATAGACTTGGATTACTGTGATATTGAATGGTTTGCCTTGGAAACGAAGAGATCATTCTTTCATTTTTGAGATTGCATCCAAGTGCTCCATTTCGGACTCTTTTGTTTACTATGATGGCTACTCCATTTCTCCTAAGGGATTCTTGCCCACAGTAGTAGATATAATGGTCATCTGAGTTAAACTCACCCATTCCAGTCCATTTTAGTTCACTGATTCCTAAAATGTCGATGTTCACTCTAGCCATTTCCTGTTTGACCACTTCCAATTTGCCTTGATTCATGGACCTAACATTTCAGGTTCCTATGCAATATTGCTCTTTACAGCATCGGACTTGACTTCCATCACCAGTCACATCCACAGCTGGGCATTGTTTTTGCTTTGGCTCTGTCTCGTCAATCTTTCTGGAGTTAGTTCTCCACTGATCTCCAGTAGCATATTGGGCACCTACGAATCTGGGGAGTTCATCTTTCAGTGTCCTATCTTTTTGCCTTTTCATACTGCTCATGCAATACTCAAGGAAAGAATGCTGAAGTGGTTTGCCATTCCCTTCTCCAGTGCACCACGTTTTGTCAGAACTCTCCACCATGACCCGTCCATCTTGCAAAAGTAGGAAGTCAAGAGATACCTGGAGTAACAGGCAAATTTGGCCTTGAAGTACAGAATAAAGCAGGGCAAAGGCTAATACAGTTTTGCCAAGAGAATGCACTGGTCATAGCAAACACCCTCTTCCAACAACACAAGAGAAGACTCTACACATGGACATCACCAGATGGTCAATACGAAAATCAGATTGACTATATCCTTTGCAACCAAAGATGAAGAAACTCTATACAGTCAGCAAAAACAAGACCAGGAGCTGACTGTGGCTCAGATCATGAACTCCTTATTGCCAAATTCAGACTGAAATTGAAGAAAGTAGGGAAAACCACTAGGCCATTCAGTTATGACCTAAATCAAATCCCTTATGATTATACAGTGGAAATGACAAATAGATTCAAGGGATTAGATCTGATGGACAGAGTGCCTAAAGAACTATGGATGGAGGTTTGTGACATTGTACAGGAGGCAGAGATCAAGAAAAAGAAATGCAAAAACGCAAAATAGTTGTTCGAGGAGGCCTTACAAATAGCTGAGAAAAGAAAAGACGTGAAAAGCAAAGGAGAAAAGGAAAGATATATCCATTTGAAAGCAGAGTTCCAAAGAATAGCAAGGAGAGATAAGAAAGCCTTCCTCAGTGATCAGTGCAAAGAAATAGAGGAAAACAATGGGATGGGAAAGGCTAGATATCTCATCAAGAAAATTAGAAATACCAAGGGAACATTTCATGCAAAGATGAGCACAATAAAGGACAGAAATGGTATGGACCTAACAGAAGCAGAAGATATTAAGAAGAGGTGGCAAGAATACACAGAAGAACTATACAAAAAAGATCTTCATGAGCCAGATAACCACAATGGTGTGATCACTCACCTAGAGCCAGACATCCTGGAATGTGAAGTCAAGTGGGCCTTAGGAAGCCTCACTACGAACAAAGCTAGAGGAGGTGATGGAATTCCAGTTGAGCTATTTCAAATCCTAAAAGACAATGCTGTGAAAGTGCTGCACTCAATATGCCAGCAAATTTGGAAAACTCGGCAGTAGCCACAGGACTGGAAAAGGTCAGTTTTCATTCCAATCCTAAAGAAAGGCAATGCCAAAGAATGCTCAAACTACTGCACAATTGCACTCATCTCACACGCTAGCAAAGTAATGCTCAAAATTCTCCAAGTCAGGCTTCAACAGTACATGAACTGTGAACTTCCAGATGTTCAAGCTGGATTTAGAAAAGGCAGAAGAACCAGAGATCAAATTGCCAACATCTTCTGGATCATAAAAATAGCAAGAGAGTTCCAGAAAAACATCTACTTCTGCTTTATTGACTATGCCAAAACCTTTGACTGTGTGGATCATAACAAACTGTGGAAAACTCTTCAAGAGATGGGAATACCAGACCACCTGATCTGCCTCCTGAGAAATGTATATGCAGGTCAAGAAGCAACAGTTAGAACTGGACATGGAACAACAGATTGGTTCCAAATCGGGAAAGGAGTAAGTCAAGGCTGTATATTGTCACCCTGCTTATTTAAATTATATGCAGAGTACATCATGAGAAATTCTGGGCTGGAAGAAGCACAAGCTGGAATCAAGATTTCTGGGAGAAATATCAATAACCTCAGATATGCAGATGACATCACCCTTATGGCAGAAAGCAAAGAAGAACTAAAGAGCCTCTTGATGAAAGTGAAAGAGGAGAGGAAAAAGTTGACTTAAAATTCAACATTCAGAAAACTAAGATCATGGCATCCGGTCCCATCACTTCATGGCAAATAGATGGGTAAACAATGGAAACAGCGACCAACTTTATTTTCCTGGGCTCCAAAATCACTGGAGATGGTGACTGCAGCCATGAAATTAAAAGATACTTGCTCCTTGGAAGAAAAGTTCTGACCAACCTAGACAGCATATTAAAAAGCAGAGACATTATTTTGCCAACAAGGGTCCATCTAGTCAAAGCTATGGTTTTTCCAGTAGTCATGTATGGATGTGAGAGTTGGACTTTAAAGAAAGCTGAGTGCAGAAGAATTGATGCTTTTGAACTGTGGTGTTTGAGAAGACTCTTGAGAGTCCCTTGGACAGTGAGGAGATCTAATGAGTCCATCCTAAAGGAAATCAGTCCTGAATATTCATTGGAAGGACTGATGCTAAAGCTGAAACTCCAATACTTTGGACACCTGATGCAAAGAACTGACTCCTTAGAAAAGACCCTGATGCTGGGAAAGATTGAAGGCCGATGGAGAAGGTGGTGACAGATGATGAGATGGTTGTATGGCATCACCGACTCGATGAACACAAGTTTGAGTAAGCTCTGGGAGTTGGTGATGGACAGGGAAGCCTGGTGTGCTGTGGTCCATGGGATTGCAAAGAGTCGGACTTGACTGAGTGACTGAACTGAACTGAAACAACACCTGGGAGGAGGAATGTCCAGTTAGGAACCATTCTATGGATCAAGAGATGGGCTGGGCTGCATATAAGGCTTGAAAACGTAGCCATGTAGTTAGTCATCAAAGCCCCCAGAATATAATGGAGATGTTCATCTCAGAGACTGTCTAGAGTCAGGACAGAAAAGAACTCATATCAGTGCCTCAAATAACATTCTTTGGAGCAAGATGTGGCCATCAATTCCTTACATCAAAAGATGGGATCTATGTAGCTTCATTTTGAATCTGGGTGGGTCTTGACTGCAGAAGTGATGCTGTGTGATTTTTTTATGCCAAGTCATTAAAAAAAATACGGTTTCTGCCTGGGTCTTTTGGAACACATACTCTGGAAGAAGCCTGTCCCCAAGTAAGATCATGATGCTGGAGTGGCCATGTGCAGCCTCTCTGATCAACAGCCCACTGAGTTCTCAAGTGACAGCCAGCAACATTGTGAGTGAGTCACCTTGGACAGTCGAGTTTTCAAATGACCACCCCAGTCAACATCTGACTCCAACCACAGGATGGACACCATATGAAAACAACCCCACTGAAAACTTTGTGACTTTCTGATCCTTAAAGTTAGAGGAAAAAGAAAATGGTTGTCTTTAGCTGCTTAATTTAGGGATAATTTGTAATGCAGCAATAGATATCTGAAACACTGGGGTTGCAAACTCAACCCTAACCCTAGGGACTTCCCTGGTGGTCCAATAGCTAAGAGTCCATGCTCCCAGTGCAGGGGGCCAGGGTTCAATCCCTGGTCAGGGAACTAGGCCTCACATGCTGCAATTAAGACCTGGCAGAGTCAAATAAATAAACATTTAAAAAAAAATCCTAATCCTACAGCAGCCAGACACATGATGTAATTCAGTAAGCTGCGAAGACCCAGCTCATTGGAAAAGACCTTGATGCTGGGAAAGATCAAGGGCAGGAGGAGAAGGGGGTGACAGAGGAGGAGATGGTTGGATGGCATCACCGACTCAATGGATATGAGTTTGAGCAAACTTCAGGAGACAGTGAAGGACCAGGAAGCCTGACATGCTGCAGTCCATGGGGTTGCCAAGAGTCGGATACGACTTAGCGACTGAACACAATGCGAGGCCTAATGTGGGATGACCAGCTGGGCTCTTTGGTGCACAGAGGAAACCATGCTGTGCTGCTTTGGACTGTATTTGCCCTGATCTGTTCCTCGCCCTCTTGCTGCATCCCAGGACACAGTTCATCTCCCCTTCACCTGGATTTACCTTGGGTTCCGCCAGTGGAAAGCAGTGGTAGGAGCCCAGAAGAGAGGAGGAAAAGGCCAGGGCAATCCTCCCCCTGCCTGGTAAGCCCACCTCTCTCCCTGTGGCTCTGCCCCCTCCACCACTCCAGCCAGCTAGACAATCCCACTGGGTTTCTAACTTCCATCAGGTGACTTTGTCTCCAGGCCCTGGTGACCCCACCTCCTCACTTTATTCCTCCAGCCTGGAGCAGTGGTGGCTTCCCACTGCTGTTAATTTCCACTGGCTTCACTGGCTCTTGTTGGTTCCTCAGCTCCTCTATACGCTGCATAACCACCCCGATGTGTTAACATCCCTCTGTTCTAACACTGGAGTGGTTTCTGTATCCTCATCAAGCCCTCACAGGCATAGCAGCTCCAGCCTGCCAATCCCAAATCAGAAAGTGGGCTCTGTGTTGTCAGGTATCCCCGTGTGGCAGAAGCCAGAAATGAGGAGGTCATGGGGAAGGTTCCAAGAGTTCAAACACCATGGATGACAATGGTCCTCTGACTTCAGAGTGGATGGAGGCAACGAGAGAGACTGAAGAGGAGCAGCTGCAGCAGTTCACAAGCTGGGTCAATGAACAGACTTTTTAAAAGCACCTATTGTGTGCAGGCTCTGTGGGAGGAGCTGGGGTCAAAGTGGTGAGCTAGAGAGATGAGTTCCTGCCCTTGTAGGCATACCTGATAGTGAGAGAGACAGACAAATGACAAGAACAGTGTGTGTTATGTATCTACCATGCAGAGAATGAAAGGTGGGTGACATTGTGTGATTATGGATATAGGCTTGGTTTTAGTGACAATTGAGGTGGGGGCATCTAAGCTGAAGCCCAAAGGAAAAGAGTGAGCCAGTCCTACAAAGAACCACATTCTTAGAAGGGGGAATGGCCATCACAAATTCCCTGAGGCTGGGAGGAGCTGGGAGTGTGTGAGCAATAGCAAGAAGGATGGCAAGGCTGGGGCAGAAAGAGCGAAGGTGGAGTCGGGGGACTATGTGAAGATGGGGAGGCTGCAGGAGCCACCGGAAGGGGTTTGGATTTTACTCTAAAGTGCAATACAAAGCCATTGGAAGTTTTTAAGAAAGGAAGTAATGTGATCTGATTTATGTTTTTGGAGGAGGCCCAAAACGGAGTGTGAGGGCTACAAGTAGGGCACAAGATTAGATGCTGGGAAACCAATTTGCAAGTGACTGGAGAAGGCAATGGCACCCCACTCCAGTACTCTTGCCTGGAAAATCCCATGGACGGAGGAGCCTGGTGGGCTAGAGTCCATGGGGTTGCTGAGACTTGGGCACGATTTCACTTTCACTTTCACTTTTCACTTTCATGCATTGGAGAAGGAAATGGCAACCCACTCCAGTGTTCTTGCCTGGAGAATCCCAGGGACGGGGGAGCCTGGTGGGCTGCCATCTATGGGGTCGCACAGAGTCGGACATGACTGAAGCGACTTAGCAGCAGCAGCAGCAACAGGGGTCCAGGTAGGACCAAGAGATGCTCAGACCAAGGTGTTAACAGTGAAGGGGTGAGAAGTAGGTAGGCTTGGGAGAGCTCTGTGCCACACAAACCGGGAGGGGAGTTTTCAGATAGGAATGATCTGGAGGACTTAATCAAATGCAGACTGCTGGGCCCCAATCCCCAGAGACTTGGGTTCAGTAAGCCCAGAGCAACATAGAATTTGCATTTCTAACATGTTGTCATATGATGTTGATGCTGACGCTGCTGGTCCAGAGATCACACGTTGAAAACCACTGTTCTGGAACAACACCTTCTGCTAGAAATATAACTCATAGCCACATATGTGATTTTAACATTTCTAGTAGCCACATTTAAAAGGTAAAAAGCAACAGGTGAAAGTAATTTTAATAAGGTAGCTCACACATGTATTTAATTGTTACTATATACCAAAGACTATCATTTCAATGTTATCCATATTTTTTAAAGTCTTGAGATATTTTACATTCTTTTTAAAAAAAATTATTTACTTATTTATTTTGGTTGCACCAGGTCTTCAGTGCTGCACATAGGCTTTCTCTACTTGTTGTGAGCAGGGCCTACTCTGTTGCAGAGGATGGGTTTCTCATCATTAAATTCTTTGGGGTGTTTTTTTTTGGTGCTCTTTGAAATCCCAGTGTGTATTTTATACATAGAGCACACATCTCAATTCGGACTAGTTAAGCTCTCAAAAGGGCTTTCCAGGTGGTGCTAGCAGTAAAGAACCTGCATCAGAGACGCATAAGAGATGTGGGTTCGAGCCCTAGGTCAAAAAGAGCCCCTGGAGGAGAGTATGGTAACCCACCCCAATATTCTAGCCTGGAGAATCCCACGGGCAGAGGAACCTGGCGGGTCGCAAAGAGTTGAACACAACTGTAGTGACTTATTGTGTATCCCGCATGCTCGCAGGCACAAGCTCTCAATAGCCACTTGTGTGGCCAGTGGCTACCCTATTGAACAGCACAGGACAGGCCTGTTATTACAGGACCAGCGAGTTGAGGATAGAGGATTGCTTCCTGAGTTTAGCAACAAGAAAGAGCTTTAGCAATAGACCACATTTGTGAAACAGCCGGAGAGAGCTGGAAGGGAGAGCACGGACACCCTTCCTTCCTGAAGTTTGGCTGTGCTTTTATAATGGATGGATTAGGGCGCCAACACTCAGCCCCAACAGTGAGTATTAACATCACACACAAAAAAGAAGCAACTGGGCATTATCACATGCTAACTGATGGAAGAAGGGGACATCATTCATGAAGTGGAGTTGAGCTTGGTGGCTCAGTTGTGTCCGACTCTTTGCAACCTGGTGGACTGTAGCCTGCCAGGTTCTTCTGTCCATAAAATTATCTGGGCAAGAATACTGGAGCAGGTTGCCATTTCCTTCTCCATGGGATCTTCCCAACCCAGGGATCGAACACACGTTTCCTGCATTGCAGGTGGATTCTTTACCATCTGAGCCACCAGGGAAGCCATGACGTACAGTTCAGTTCAGTCGCTCAGTCGTGTCTGACTCTTTGGGACCCCATGAATCGCAGCACACCAGGCCTCCCTGTCCATCACCAACTCCCAGAGTTCACTGAGACTCACGTCCATCGAGTCAGTGATGCCATCCAGCCATCTCATCCTCTGTCGTCCCCTTCTCCTCCTGCCCCCAATCCCTCCCAGCATCAGAGTCTTTTCCAATGAGTCAACTCTTCGCATGAGGTGGCCAAAGTACTGGAGTTTCAGCTTCAGCATCATTCCCTCCAAAGAAATCCCAGGGCTGATCTCCTTCAGAATGGACTGGTTGGATCTCCTTGCAGCCCAAGGGACTCTCAAGAGTCTTCTCCAACACCACAGTTCAAAAGCATCAATTCTTCAGTGCTCAGCTTTCTTCACAGTCCAACTCTCACAGCCATCCATGACCACAGGAAAAACCATAGCCTTGACTAGACGGACCTTTGTTGGCAAAGTAATGTCTCTGCTTTTCAATATGCTATCTAGGTTGGTCATAACTCTTCTTCCAAGGAGTAAGTGTCTTTTAATTTCATGGCTGCAGTCATCATCTGCAGTGATTTTGGAGCCCCCAAAAATTAAGTCTGACACTGTTTCCACTGTTTCCCCATCTATTCCCCATGAGGTGATGGGACCAGATGCCATGATCTTCGTTTTCTGAATGTTGAGCTTTAAGCCAACTTTTTCACTCTCCACTTTCACTTTCATCAAGAGGCTTTTGAGTTCCTCTTCACTTTCTGCCATAAGGGTGGTGTCATCTGCATATCTGAGGTTATTGATATTTCTCCCAGCAATCTACTTACCCCTAAATTGAATCTGAATCTGATCCAGCCTCTAGATTTACCAGTTTACACGGCATACGTGGGACAGAATATATTAAAGGACACCAAGAAGCGCAACCTGCCAGATCAGACTGTGAAACAGATGAGAATAAGCCTTAAAGAGGTGTCAACAAAATGGAATACACTACCTTGTTTGGAGTCTGATTTGAACAAGCCAACAGTTAGAAAACATAAGATGATCAGGAAAATTTGGAGATGGGTTGGATATTAGATAATATTATGGAATTACTATTCATTTTTAGGTGTTATAAAAGTATTATGTTTTTAAAGAACCTTCTATTTTAGAGATACATACAGAAGTGTTTATGGATGAAATCATATGTCTGGGATTTGCTTTAAATGAATTCGCCTGGGGAGGGAAGCGGAAAAAATAAAACAAGATCATACGTTGATAATTATTGAAGAAAGGTTATGGGTAGCTGGAGGATCATTATACTATTCTAGTTTTGTGCTTGGTTGAACATTACAAGGGGTTTGTGTGTTTTAAGGGGGTGTGTGCCTGTGAAGAAAAAAGAAGGGAAAAGATTTTATTTTTTCCTCTTAAGACTGGAGCGCCAAGAAAATACTAGGGACAGTGGAAATGCAGGAGTAGAAAGGCGGGTGAGCAGGCTACAGGGCACACAACGGGGTGAGGGTGGGGGTGGAGGGGGGTGGTACTAAGCTCTTCCACGAGTCAGGGACTACGTAGGAAACCTGGCGTGCTGCAGTCCATGGGGTCGCAAAGAGTCGGACACGACTTAGCGACTGAACAACAAGCCTCCACAGCTGCTTCAACTTCAGCTCCGGCGTCTGTGGCTATAGGGTCACCCGCTTCCTAATGCCCCCAGTAGGAGACACAGGCTGCCCGCGCCTGCGCAGCAATCCCTCCTCTAGGCGCCGGGCTGTCCCTACACCCCATGATCCCCCGCGCCGCTCTAGAGGCTCGCTCTCTGAGGAGGGCGAGATCTCCGCCTACAGGTTTAAGCAAGGTGAGGCATAGTGTGTCGCATCGCCTTCCGGGAAATGCAGTTCGCATGCAATGCCCAAGCTACCGCTTAATCAGCCCAAAGACTACGCGCCTCACAATGCACCGCGCGCAGCGGCTGAACGGTGTGTTGCTGCCCTCAAGTGGCGATTGAGCGGTGACGTCCAGACTTGGGAAGGGTGTTGAAAGGGATAGGGGCGGGGGCGGGACTGGGGACTCCCAGGTCCCTGGGAAGCCTTTCCAGAGGGTGAGGTCCTCAGACCTGGGCTTAGGAAGGTGGTGAAGAGATTGGAGGTGGGGCCTTCTATGAAGAATTAAATGAAATCAGAATAACTGTTGCCTGTATATTATTATTGTTATAGCTAGTACTTACAAGAGTAAGCACTTAGGTGCCAGGCATTGCTCCCAGTGCTTTACTTGTATTAACTCGTTTAATCCTCCCAAAAGACATCTGGTGTTCTATCAGCCCCCTCTTTACAGGAATGGAATTTGAACCCAGACTGTCAGGCTTCAGAGTCTGTGCTCTTCTTCGCTATGAATTTGACACCCTCCGATCATTCTATTAAACTATCCCAAGATTGTAATTAGCACACGAATTAACTCTAGATGGCCATTAGCAACGCAGATCTCTTTGAGCTGATGATTGTCAGCAGGAGTTCCTGCCCGTTTGTGATTTAGATCCTGCTCCAGGACAGAGTTTACAAATCAGCTTAGATTTATAATTAGCACATGAATCAGCACAGGTTTGCTTTCACAGGGATAAGATTTCTGATTAGCACTTGAATCAGCAATGGTTTGTGTTAGAAGCTGGAATTACAGGTCTCTGATTAGCCCACGAGTCTGCACACAGAGATTCTATTCACACCTAGGAAGCCCTCCTCACACCTTTTGATCCAGGTGACCTCCCCCGTCAAATGTTGCCCCCATCCTTTCCCTGAACCCCACACCCTCTATCACCAACAGGCAGACAGACTTGACGATTTCCTTGCCCCTCCCCTCTCTCCCATGTTGTTCATAGTGAAATATCACAGTGACAATCACAGGTTCAGAAATCATCTGTTCTCTTTCTGCCTGAGAAAGAGGAGCTGCAATTCCAAAGCCTTAACTGTGTCTCATTCATGGGCATGTTTCCAGCATCGTGCCTGGCACACAGTAACAGCTCAATAAATGCTTAGAGAAAGAGCGTCAGATTCTCACCATTATCCTTCTACAGTGATCTAAACATTTATCAAATCAAGCCAGATTCTCTTCACTCTTAAAAGAGTCAAATTTGTGGTCACCCACCCCAAAGGCAGAGGACCAGGGTAGGTGGGTGGGAGGGTAGTCAGGGTAGGGCTGGGAACATCCTCTGGAGCAGGATTCGTTGTAGTGGATGGAAGAAGATTCCACAGCCCCCTGAAGTTGTGGATCTGGCTGTGGTTGATGTTGGGTTCATTAAATCCATACTCTTTGTATAACTGTGACTGGGTGGGGGAGGAGCTATCTAGCCTGGAAATATGTTCCCAGCTCCACTTGCATCTCTCCAATAAAATATGGGCAAGAGGGAAGTTCGTGGAAGGTCATTTCTGGACCAAGGTTTTTAAAGAAACTTACCACCTTCTCCATCCTGTCTCCTCCCATTCACCAGGTGCATGCATGCGTGCTAAGTCACTTCAGTGCTGTCCGACTCTTTGAGACCCCATGGACTATAGCCACCAGGCTCCTCTGTCCATGGGATTCTCCAGGCAAGAATACTAGAATAGGCTGCCATTTCCTTCTCCAGAGGATCTTCCTGACCCAGGGATGGAACCCACGTCTTCTGCATTGGCAGGCAGGTTCTTTACCACTAGTGCCACCTGGTGAAAGCAGATAATTCTGAGCCCCAGGAAATAACAGAGGTGCAAGGTAAACAACTGGTTTGCTTATCAGCAGATGAAGGCTGGAGGAGAAGGGGACGACAGAGGATGAGGTGGTTGGATGGCATCACCGACTCAATGGACAAGAGTCTGAGTAAACTCCGGGAGTTGGTGATGGACAGGGTGGCCTGGCGTGCTGCAGTCCATGGGGTCACAAATAGTCGGACACGACTGAGCAACTGAACTAACTGACTGACTGACTGGAGGATAGCTGGCTAGACACCTCTGGCAAGAAATAAACTGTTGTATGAAGTCACTGAAATTCAGGGGGTTATTTGTTACAGCAGTTGGCATTACATTCACTAATACACTGCTCCTTCCTTTCTGGTCCCCAGATATCAGTAAAGCTTGAGCCCTCCTGTCATTCTGTAAAGTGAGTCTCAAATCCCTAACTGTGGTTTTCAGGATTTCACAGAACAGATCTCTACAATGGCGCTGAGCCTCTACGTTTGCTGGTTAAAAGTCTTCAACATATTTCCCTCAATTCTTTGCACAAATGTAAACTTTCCCCCATGTTTTTACAGAAGTCTTTTTCCATGTTGATAGCTGGAAGTCATTAAAACAGTCCCTGAAAGTTGTATTCTGTCTTCTACCATAGTCCAGCAGAACCTCAATACAGGGTCTCATGGTTACCATGTAGAAGTCAGTGCTTGCCTGGAACCCATCAGTCTGATTTAGGGTGGTTAGTGTGTATGTACAGGAGGTGGGTGGAGAAGATGTACTCATCTCCTGGCCCCTCTCCATTTGGGGGTGCACATTCAGACATGATCTTTTTAAAGTGAGCCCCTAGTCCTCAGCGCTGATTCATGTGCTAATTACAAAGCTGAGCTAATTTCAATGAATCCCCATTGGCTGGACTTGGGTTGTACGAGGAGTTGGTAGGTACTAGTTGAGGATAAGGAGATATACCACCTCCATCCCTTCTTGCTCTAACAACCCCCTGACTTGGAAGGGGTCTGGGTTTATTTAAAAAGCCACCCTTTTTTTGCAGACAGACTGAATCTGTTGATTGAATGTACATGTATGTGCACGTCTTGTGTCCATCCTGTGTAGATGTCTGATGTGACTCTCAGAATATTCCTTGTGTTTATGTGTGGGAATGTGGCTCACACACGTGTACAAGAGAGAATCTGTGTGCCAAGTGTGTTTTTGCACATGTGACTTCTCACATGTCTGAATGTGAGTCTGTGTGTGTGTTTTGGAAGTGTGTCTAAGTACGTATTTGTGTGCCCCCCCAACCCCCTTGCATGCGTGCGTCCCCATTCGTGTCTGACTCTTTGTGACTCCAAGGATTATAGCCTGCCAGGCTCCTCTGTCCATGGAATTTTCCAGGTAAGAATACTGGAGCAGGTTGCCACTTCCTTCTCCAGGGGATCTTCCCAACCCAGTGATCAAACCCGTGGCTCTTGTGTCTCCTGCATTGGCAAATGGGATTTTTTTTTTTTGTCTGTTTTTTTTTTTTTTTTTTTTTTTTTTTTTTAACCAGCTGAGCCACTGGGGAAGCCCAACTTGTACAAGTCTCTCTATTTGGACGTGATGTATGTTCTGTGTGCCTTCTGTATCCGTGTGTGTTCTGGTGAGCCTCTGAGGATGTGATGTGCATTGTGAGTATGGATGTGTATTTTTGGATAGACTGTGTGTGTGGATATGAGCAGTTCCCTTCCTCCCAAGGCTCCCTCAGCTCTCAGGCAGTTTAACCTCATTCTTCCTGCTGTGGCTGTTTCCGATGCTTCGGTCCCCTTCTCCAGATGTTGCAATTAAGTAAATGCAGCAATTAAGCAGAGTCCCCCAAACAACCATCCCACCAGGATCTCCTTCCAGGAGCTAATGAGGGATTAAGGCACATGCAGACACACGCACGGAACTATTCAGAAACTAACTCCCCCCAGCCTGCACATGCTATGGCATAAGGGCATACAAACAGCATAGGGGTTCCTTTGCCCACCTGCTTAATTTGTTACTTATCCTTCAATTGCAGTATAAAGGTCTCCTCCTCCAGGAAGTCCTCCTGACTCCTGGAGGGTGGGAAGGTGGAGGAAAAGGCTGGACTCTGCCTCTAAGGTGCACACCCTCTGTTTCCTCCATCAGAATACCCTCCAGTTCCTCCATCTGGCCCTGTACTTTGTCATCAAAACCCTTATTATTTTTCCCTGTGCTTCTATCATATTCTGACCGCTCTGTCTAGTCCCAATCTTTCTAGCCCAAGCTTCTCCTATGCCAGCCCCAACCACCCCAGGCTGTCTTTCTCCCTTTTAGAATGTGAGCTCAGTGAAGCAGGACCTGACACTGTCTTGGTAACACTTTTACTGCAGTGTCATCTAGTGCACAACCATGCCCAGAAATCCAAAGTAAATGTTGAACTAGCACCTTTGCCTCTGTCTTTCTCTGTTGCCAAGTCTCTCTTATGTCTCTAAACATGTTAGCTTCTTTGGCACTATGTCCCCCAACATATGGCACTGCTATGTCCCCTCAATCCACCAGGTTTTGGCACAGTGTGGTGGCCAGGACCACACACATTGCAGATGTTCCTGGTTTAGCCCAGTGGTTCTCTGAATGTGGTCCCTGAGCCAGCCGCATTACCATTAGCCTAGAAGGTAGAAATGCAAATCAGAAACTCTGGAACTGGGACCTGAAGATCTCTGGTTAACACATCCTCTAGGTGATTCTGATAAAGCTGAAGTATGAGGACCTCGGATCTAGATCATGCAAGGCAGCCCCCTCTGATTTCAGATGGCTCTCAATACCACCCCCTCTCACCAAGGAACAAACAGTCATCACCAAAGAAGGCAAGACTGTGGATAAATGCCCCAGGCTCTCTGAACTCTGCATCAGGGAAGGAAGGAAAGGAACAACACTTCTGATGTGTTCTAAAAGGTTCCTTAATGTTCCCCAGCAGAATCAAGCCCCAGTTGCCCAAAAGGGTAACCTACTCCTCATCCGCACCTTCTATTAACTTGGTCCCTCCTCTGCCTCACTCTTTCCCTCCCCACTTGCACATTTCCTGGGGCCACACCCAAAATCAGCCAGTTACACTGAATTCTAATCCCAGTCTGTTTAGGATTGTCTCCAGGTATTTTCAGGCTTCCCTGGTGGCTCAGTTGGTAAAGAATCTGCCTGCAATAGAAGGGACCTTGGTTTGATCCCTGGGTCGGGAAGATCAGTTTCACTTTCCAGGTATTTTCCTCTGTCTCCCCCACCTCTGCCACTGCTGTAGCATCTCTGAAACTTCTTATCCTTTTCCTGAGTGTCTGAGAAACCAGTATCTGTTGTACTGGGCCAGGAGCACTGATGAACTTTGCTAATGATCGGGAAAGGCGGGCCCTAGAGCTGAGTTAATTTTAGCTGCAATTTTTCAATACACACAAGTGGAAGGAGCCAAAAGTCTGTTCTGAAACCTTCAGCGGAGCTAGTGATGCCAGGGTGGATGTGCATTCATGCCCCCACCCTCAACAGGGTTACTTTACTCTTCCACTCAGATGGGGGATTCTGGGGTGGGGGGAAGGGTTTGTGATCAGGTTCCCCCAGGGTAGGGTGATGACCATGAGCCAAGGGTGTGTCCTCCTTGGACCAGGGCTCCCAAAAGATTAGGTCCCCCAGGTTGCTATAACCAAGTTCCGAGGCCAGGCTTGTAGACCACGGCCCACATCCCTCTTCCCGCAACACCATCTGCCAGGAAACACGTGGGATCCCCCCACCCTCATCCTCTCCTCCACTATCCTCCGCGAGCATCAGCACAGGCAGACACCACTCCTGGTGAGTCATGTGTTAGTACGATTCTAGTAGGATATTCTGCAGGGCAGTGGACCTGAGTTGAGGAGGGGGGAGGCAGTGGATATACTTTTCTGGGTCAACCCGGCCAGCCCCCTGCCTCTGTTCCAATTCCTAGCTTCTCCTTCCTCCATGGGATATCTGGCTAGTGTGACTTGACATCTAGCTCTATTTCCAGAGCCAAGTTTTCCCCTTGCAGCCAATGCAAAGAGCCTTGGGACAGAGCAGAGTCTCCACACTGGCCTGAAAGATCAGGCTTGATACAGGCAGGGCCCAAGCAAGGAAATTCCACCTAAAGGACATCCCAGAGAGGTGATGCTGAGACAGGGAAGGCAGAAGGGGACAGGCTTAGGGGGCAGAGGGCTCTGGGATAGAGAATCACATTCAAGGCTGCGAGTGAGAGCTGGACACACACAGATACACACACACACACACACACACACACGCATCCTCACAGCTGAGTTGCCCAGCTCAGTCTGTCGCTGTCTCTCTCTCTCTCTCCTTCAGTCTCTGTCTCTTTGACTATCTCTATATCTCTTTGTCTATCTCTAACTTGTACTGTCTCTCGTCTCTTTTTTCTCTTTCTGGGTCTCTGTATCTCCATCTCTCCTTGAATATGTGTGTCTTTTCCTATCTCTCTGTCTCTGCCTCTCTGATTCTGCTCCTCTCTGTCCCTCAATCTAAGCCTGCCTATCTTTCTGTCTCTGTCTTTCTCTATCTCTGTATGCCTCTCGGTTTCAGTCTGTCCCTCTCTGTCTTCCTGACTCTTTATCCAAGGATTCTCTCTCCCAAGGAAAGCCAGGACGACTCCATGAAAGGTGGGGCTAGGCGCGCCTTTGAGAGAGGGGACCTGCCTACACCTTTAAGCGCGGGCGCGCGCGGGGACTGCGCCTTTAAGCGCGGGCGCGCGCACGGCCCTGGGTTCCCGGCGAGGAGGCCGCGGGAGCGCCCGGACCCGGCCCGCCTGCCCGGCCCCCGCCCGGCCCCCGCCCCGGCCCCGGCGGGGGAGGGGTCTCTGAGCGCGGCCCCTCCCCCCTGCGTCCCGGCCATTGCTGCGGTGCCCCCACCCCGCGTGTCCCTGTCTGTCCGTCTGTCCGCACCCAGGCCTCGCCCCACCCCGGCCCCCGGGGCTGCCTGGCCGCTCCCCCCCCACCGCAGCCGCCCCCCCTCCCTCTGGACCAGCCCCCGCTGCATCCCGCGAAGCGAGTGGAGACGCCACCGCCCCACAACCAGGACCCGCACCCCGAAATTGGGGAGCCTGCACCCCGAGATTGGATCCAGAGATCTGGAAACCTGAGCCTTGGAGCCTGATTTGGGGCTGGGACCCCAGGACCTGGAGCCTGAACAGCAGTATTTGGGGCTGAAATCGCAACATCAGTCCCTGGGACCCCAAGATTTGGAGCTGGAACCCCAAGAATTGGAATATGTACCCCAATATTTGGAGCCTGAACCTCGAGATTTGGCATCTGAATCCCCAAATTTGGAGCTGAGCTCTGAGTTCTATGCCTGGGACATTCAAATCTGGGACTGGATTCTCATTTCTACACCCTGGAGCCTACTATTTGAGACTCGAACCCTGAAATTTAGGCCTCAGAGACCAAGATCTGAACCCTGGCATTGCAAAGGGCCTACCTGAGTTTGGGCCTGAAATCCTTGCTGCTAAGCTGAATGCTGAAATTTGGGGTGAATCTTGACTCAGCACCCCAATATCTAAACCCAGAACCCTAGCATCAAATCCCAAGATTGGGCTTGGGACTCAGATCTTGGACTCTCCATCTGTCTGTTTAGCATCTCGAGGCTGGAGCTGGGAGATGGTGACTCCGGGCAACCCAAATTGGGGCCTGGGTCCCTAAAATTGGGCCCTTAAGAGGCCCAATATTTGGAGATCTAAGACCCTAAGTATCAAGGTCTGGAGATTCTTTGGCCATAAATCTGAGCAGAGACACAACAGACAGAGGCTTTGGGAGCAGGGAAGGCATGACCAGGCACCCCCTCCAGAGCCCTGACCCCAGACCCCTCGGAGCTTGAAGATTCTTGCTCCCTGGGGCGGCTTCCAGCTCAGGTAAGGCTACTGGGAGACCCTGTGGTGGGGAGGGACTTGGGAGGAACTTCATCGCTGGGGTTGGAGGTAAGGAGGACCATGTCCCCCTGGGCACCCTTGGAATTTCCCCAGGGAACAGATGTCCCTTCACAAGAGTCTACCTCGAACACTGTGGACATTTGGCCAGCCCTGCCCCTCTCTGACCTCCTCATCCCCAGCTGATGGCATCTCCAGGTCTGTGACTGCCCCCCTCCCCACACCCCGCTCAGGCTCTCCAGCTTCTTCTACCATCTGTCTTATTTGATCATCTCCAGCTGCCTCTTGTGTCCACCACTCCGCTCTCCAGTCTCCTTTCTCCATCTCTTCCTCTCACTGACCATCTCTATTCACCTCTTCTCTCTCTGATCATCTTTGACACTTATGTCTTCTGGCTCTTCTCCCTGGCTACCTCCTGGCCCCCACTCCTCTCTGACCATCTCTGTCTGCCACTGCTCTTTGATCATTGCCTTTAACACCCCTGTCCACAGCATCTCTCTCCAGCCACCTCTGTCTACTGTTTCACTCAATGACCACCCTTGACATCTCTGTCTGTAGTACCTCTCTCTAATCATCTTTCAGCAGCTCTCTTACCTGTGTCTACCCCTGACTCTAAGCCTTGACCCGTGACTGTCTCTGACCATCTTTCACCATCTCTCTCTATCTTCTGTCTCTCCTCTCTGACTTCCTCTATCCACCTTTTCCTCTGTCTAACCATCTTTTACTGTCTCTCTTGTCCTCTACCCACTCCTGACTCCAACTGCCAGTCTCCGACCATCCTGGCCGTCACTGACCACCTCTCTTCTCTCAGTCTCTCTTGCTCATTGATGCTCTCCAATCATTTCTAACATCTCTGACTGCCTTTCCTGTCTCTGGTGCCCTCTCCCCACACCCATCAATCTCACCAGCTGTCCCGTCTCCAGCTGTCTCTGACATGTCTGTCCCCTCCTCCTCTCTGACCGCCTCTCTGCCTTTTGATCCTTTCAGACCATCTTTGACCATCTCTCCTGGATCTGGCCACCCCTGCTACTTCCCCTCTTTTTGGCCACTCCTCATCTTCATGACCATCTCTAACAACCTCTCTCGTCTGGTCCTGTCTGGCTACTCCTAATCATTCCCACTGCCTTGACCACCTCTTCTCTCTTTGGCCATCTCTGAGTATCTTTCTTTGACCACATCTAAAGCTCTCTGGCTTACCGTCTCCCCACCCTGATCACCGCTCCTGTTCTCTGCCTGTCTCATTTCCAATCACCTCTCTTCCCTCTGACTTTCTTTGTTCATTTCTTTTCCCTCTCTTCCCTTGTGACACACCTCTCTGAGTCTTTAACCATCTTCTCTGGCTTCTGGTCTGTCTGACCACTCCTCTCTGACCATCGTTGATCAAGTTCTCTGCTCTCAGCCCACTGTGACCCTCTCTTCTGGTCCCAGACCACCCCAACCCCCTCCAGCACCCCTCTTCTGGCCTCAGCCTGCCCTAATGCCCCCTCCTCTTCCCAGCAGGTCGCCCCTGCCCGCGATGGCCATCCTCCCGCTGCTCCTCTGCCTGCTGCCGCTGGCCCCTGCCTCATCTCCACCCCAGCCAGCCTCACCCAGCCCGTGTCCCCGTCGGTGCCGCTGCCAGACACAGTCCCTGCCCCTAAGCGTGCTGTGCCCGGGGGCAGGCCTCCTTTTCGTGCCACCCTCGCTGGACCGTCGGGCGGCCGAGCTGCGCCTGGCAGACAACTTCATCGCGACTGTGCGGCGCCGGGACCTGGCCAACATGACAGGCCTGCTGCACCTGAGCTTGTCCCGCAACACCATCCGCCATGTGGCTGCCGGTGCCTTCTCAGACCTGCGCGCCCTGCGCGCGCTGCACCTGGATGGCAACCGGCTGACCTCGCTGGGCGAGGGGCAGCTGCGCGGCCTGGTCAACCTGCGCCACCTCATCCTGAGCAACAACCAGCTGGCGGCCCTGGCGGCCGGGGCCCTGGACGACTGCGCCGAGACACTGGAGGACCTCGACCTCTCCTACAACAACCTGGAGCAGCTGCCCTGGGAGGCGCTGGGCCGCCTGGGCAATGTCAACACGCTGGGCCTCGACCACAACCTGCTGGCTTCCGTGCCCGCCGGCGCCTTTTCCCGCCTGCACAAGCTGGCACGGCTGGACATGACCTCCAACCGCCTGACCACCATCCCGCCGGACCCGCTCTTCTCCCGCCTGCCGCTGCTGGCCCGGCCCCGCGGCTCGCCCGCTTCCGCCTTGGTGCTGGCCTTTGGCGGCAACCCCCTGCACTGCAACTGTGAACTGGTATGGCTGCGGCGGCTGGCGCGGGAGGATGACCTGGAGGCCTGTGCCTCCCCGCCGGCCCTGGGCGGCCGCTACTTCTGGGCAGTGGGTGAGGAGGAGTTTGTGTGCGAGCCCCCCGTGGTGACCCACCGCTCGCCACCCCTGGCCGTGCCTGCTGGTCGGCCAGCCGCCCTGCGCTGCCGGGCGGTGGGGGACCCCGAGCCCCGCGTGCGGTGGGTGTCACCCCAGGGCCGACTGCTGGGCAACTCCAGCCGAGCGCGCGCCTTCCCCAACGGGACACTGGAGCTGCTGGTCACTGAGCCGGGAGATGGTGGCATCTTCACGTGCATCGCAGCCAACGCAGCTGGCGAGGCCACGGCTGCTGTTGAGCTGACCGTGGGTCCCCCACCGCCCCCTCAGCTAGCCAACAGCACCAGCTGTGACCCCCCGCGGGACGGGGAGCCTGATGCCCTCACCCCGCCCTCTGCCGCTTCTGCCTCTGCCTCTGCCAAGGTGGCTGAGGCTGGGCCCCCTACTGACCGTGGTGTCCAGGTGACGGAGCATGGTGCCACAGCGGCTCTCATCCAGTGGCCAGATCAGCGGCCTATGCCAGGCATCCGCATGTACCAGATCCAGTACAACAGCTCAGCCGACGACATCCTCGTGTACAGGTGCAGGGTCCAGGCGGCGGGCAGTTCAGGTGGGGGAGCGAGGTGGAGGGAGGGCTGGAGGAACACCTACTGATACCCCAGGCTGCAGCACTGGAAGTGAAGCTGCAGGGTTACAAAGGAAATCAGGCAGAGAAGGCAAAAGGAATGTGTCAGCAGTGGTTAAAAAGAAAGAAGACAGCAAAAGTAAACAGTAACATACAGAAAAAGGAAATCCGGCAGCAAGAATAAAACATAATCAGGACTTCCCTGGTTGCCCAGTGGTTAGGATGCTGCACTTCCACTGCATGGAGCATGGGTTCGATCCCTGGTTGGGGAACTAAGATAGATCCTGCATGCTGCAAGGCGTGGCCAGAAAAAAAAAAAGTAGAAGTTTAACTGGGCAGCCGGGGAGGCAAGGTTGAAGGGATACGAGCAGATTTAAGTAGTAAAGAGAACTAAGTATTTCCAGATGACAGCTAGATTCAAGTCAGGCTGCAGGAAGAAAAAGAGATCAAGCAGGAGGGCCCAGGGATCATGGGGAAAATGGAATGAGGCAGCCCAGCTGCAAAGGAACTCAGTGCATGCTCAATCACTTCAGTCTCTGACTCTTTGCAACCCTATGGACTGTAGCCTGCCAGGCTCCTCTGCCCATGGGATTTTCCAGGAAAGAATACTGGAATAGATTTCCATGCCCTCCTCCAAGGGATCTTCTCGACCCAGGGATCGAACCCGCATCTCCTGCATTGCAGGTGGATTCTTTACCCACTGAACCACCTGGAAAGCCTGCAAGGGAACTCAGACCAGAGATTAAAAGGAAAATGGGGGAGGAGGTTATAGAGAGATTAGGCTTTGGGTTTGTACAATGTGCCCTGCTCCATGTGTTTGGAGTTTTAACATGGTGACATCTCAGCTTTTGGGGTTTTTTTTTTCCGAATCATATTCAAGCTAGCTCAAGCTCCACCACTGCTAGGTGAACAGGACTGTTCAGTCTGCCATTGCTGGGGACTCCCTACTCCCTTCTCCCTTCTCTTGCTGCAAATAAAACCTGGGCTTACACACTCCAAGAGTGGGTTACCATGACAGTCATCCAGGCAAGGTTGGAACATCCACTGTGGCCACATGTGGTCACTGATGGTGGCTGTAACCCAGGTGCAGCTGACACGTCTCACCCAAGTCCAGCTTTGCATGGATGGCTGGGGATGGCTCCCTCTCTTCACTGTCAGGCTGGCCCAGGGGTACTGCCCCTGACACTCAGCTGCGGAGGAATGGGCCTCCCAAGGTCTGGGGTCCATGCCTTGTAAACCCAGTATCTGGGTTCCCTTTGCCTCCCCACAAGCTAAAACCTCCAAAAGTAATCACTTGATTTCTTTCTCAGTCAGTCCTGGAAATCCAACAAGCTTTTCTCCATTCCATTTCAAAGACAGCCATCCTCAGTCGATTCCACAGAGGGCCCACACCTGAAAATCACACAAGTCCCATCCACCTTGCTGGGCGAGGTGAGGAGGATGGGACAAATGCTCTCCCAGATTGTCACCCTCCTAGAGACACAGTTCCCTCATTAAAGCCACTGAAGAATAAAACAAGGATTATAAAACAAGTTAAATCTCCAACAGTGCGCCCTGCTACAAAAGGAAATATAGTGAAATTGGGTACTAAAGATAAAAGGAAATGGAAAAGATAAGGATAAATTGAAACCAGGCCAGAGAGATAAAAGAGAATCAGGGGACAGAACTGGAACGAAATAAGGCAACAGGGAGGAAAAGAACTCAGCAGCGATGACTGAGGCGCATCAGTTTAATGAAAACGGAGTCAGATGACAGGGCTCTCTGGCAAGCAGGCTACAGCTACAGCAATAATAATACGGCAGTGAGGCCCAGGGGACCTTCATTGGCAGGTTAGAAGGAAATCGGGCATCAACACAATGGGGGATTCAGGTGGTTAGATTAGAGAGAATTCTAGCTTTCCACTAGAGGGAAGTCAGGCAGTTGGGAAAGTGCAACCAAACCCCTGATGGAGGAAAGTCAGAGGGACAGAGAGAAATGAGTTGAGGGCCTAGAGGGAGATGTGGAGGTGGGATTAGAGGGAAATTGGATGGGGCAGGGGGATGGTAGAAGGAAATGGGCATCAGGTTAGAGGAATACCAGGCAGCCTCTTCCCTGGCAGTCCAGTGGCTAAGACTTCACCTTCCCAAGCAAGGGGTGCAAGTTAGATTCCTGGTCTGCGATCTGAGATCCCACATGCCTCCGGGCCAAAAAAACAAAACAAAGAAACAGTATTGTAATGAATTCAGTAAAGACTTTTAAAATGATCCACATAAAAATTAAAAAAAAAAAAAAGAACAAAACTGGGCACAGAGTTGAAGAGATGTCTGGCTGGAGGGAACTCAGTGCTGGGCTGGCCGGAAATGGGGTGATAGACTTGGGGAATTCAGGCAATGAGCTGGGTGGGGGGAGACCAGAGTGAAGTCAGGCAGGGGAGTGGAACAAAATTGGGCAGTAAGGCTAGAGGGAACTTGGGCTGCAGGCTTGGAAAAAGTGCTGGAAGGGTGGCAGTGCAGGAGGGGAACCAGGCAACTGGATATAAAATGAAACCACACTTGGGAGGCAGTGGGGCTCACGGCAAACTGGGCAGCAGAGTGGAGGGGAAGCGGGCACTGCTGAGAATGTAGGCACTGAGGCCAGAGGGAGATCAAAGGGACATTTGAGCAGCAGGAAAATGAGAAGGTCCACTGGGGTAAAACTGGCTTAACAGAATGGAGGGATGTCAGGTGGCTGAAGGGTATCAAACCAGAGGGAATTCAGGCAGTGGTTACAGGGACCTCAGGGCCTAGGATGAAATGAGGCAGTGGCCTCGGGTAGCGGGTGGAGGGGATCTTCCAGACTGGAGGGTTGGGGCAGGGTGCAGGGTGGGTGCTAGGGAGCCATTGACCTGACCCCCACCTGCCTGTCCCTCCAGAATGATCCCGGCCGAGAGCAGCTCCTTCCTGTTGACGGACCTGGCGTCAGGCCGCACCTACGATCTGTGCGTGCTCGCCGTGTTCGAGGACAGCGCCACGGGGCTGACCGCCACACGGCCGGTGGGCTGCAACCGTTTCTCCACCGAGCCGGCGCTGCGGCCCTGTGGGGCCCCGCATGCGCCCTTCCTGGGCGGCACCATGATCATCGCGCTGGGGGGTGTCATTGTGGCCTCCGTCCTGGTCTTCATCTTCGTGCTGCTCATGCGCTACAAGGTGCACGGCGGCCAACCCCCCGGCAAGACCAAGGCTTCCGCGCCTGTCAGCAGTGTGTGCTCCCAAACCAACGGCGCCCTGGGCCCCACGCCGGCCCCGCCAGCCCCTGAGCCCACTGCACCCAGGGCCCACACCGTGGTCCAGCTGGACTGTGAGCCGTGGGGGCCCAGCCACGAACCCATGGGACCCTAGCTTCGCGCCCACCTCTACGGCCCAGAAGGGCCCCCCCGCCGGGGTGGCAGGACCCAGACACCCCGTGGGACCTGGCCTGGGACTCACCAAATTGCTCACGGTTTTTAAAACTCTGACGGGGAGGGTGTCGGGGGCACCGGGCACAACAAGAAAGTCCTATTTTTCTAAGCTTGGGCCTGGGCCCTTGCCCTTGTCTCTGTCTGTTGGGGGTGGGGGTTCATTCAGGGGTCTGGAATGGGATGCCTCCACTGGGGATAGAACCGCCCTCTCCCGGCCCCTTTCTGTCTGAGGTCCCTGGATGAGCCTGAAGACAGGTCATCCCTTCACCCTGCAGACATTCCCTGAATGTCCTCTCTGGGTCTGCCCTGTGCTGGGTGACGCCATGGTGACCCAGGCAGCCCCCAGCCCTGTCCCTCAGACAGTGATAGCTCAGAGCGATGAGAGACTTGGTGAGGAGGGAAGCCTAGGAGATAGCAGGAGCCCCAAAAAAGTGTCTGACTCAGCCTAGGGTGTGGTCAGGGAGGGCCTCATGAAGGAGACATGAGCTGAGAATGACATCTGAGGGAGATAATCGGGCAAAGAGCAGAAGGAAAGGTATTCTGGGCAGAGGGCCAACACAAGCAAGGGCTTAGGACGTGCAGGTCCCTGGGGGTACTGCAGTAGAAGTGAGGCAGGAGGCGTGGGCAGGGTTCAGGACCCCCAGGCTGAGAAGCTCAGACTCTGGCCCGATAGTATTGGGGAGTCATGGAGGAGTCTATGCAAGGGAGAGAGAGGGTCAGGTTTGGGTTTTAGGAAGATCCTTCTAGCTGTCAGGACGGTGGATCAGAAATGAAGACAGGCTGGGAGCCTGGGGAAAACCAGGGCAGGAACCTGGGTGGGTGAGGACAAAGCTGGACCAGGGCAGGCCTGGGGGAAAGCAGCAGAGCATGGGTGAGAACAACAGGAAGCTGAATAGATTGGTTATGGAACTGAAGGGCTGTGAGGGACAGAAGTGTCCAGGAGAAGGCCCAGGGCTCTGACTGGGGGAGGGACAGTGGATTGCCCTGATACAGGACCAGGGAGGAGGGGCAGGTTTGAGGAAGATACTGAGGCCAGTGTGGGACTTGGTGGACATGGAAGGCAGCCACGCTCACCACTATCCCACCCGATGCCACTGGGACTTGTTAAATATGGGGGTGGGGGGCCCAGGATGTGGGCATGCCATCAAGGGGTGGCAGCCAGGAGGCTGCTAGACCCCTAGTCTGAGACCAGAGCTAGGGACAGAAATGGGGGCTCTGTCAGCCAGGATGGGTCATCAGACTCTCCATATTTAAGGGACAGGAAAATAAATACCTGGACTGAAAAACAAAGCCTGAACAGCAGTAGGTGGAGGGACAGACTGAAGCAAACCAGCCAAATCAGAGCCAAGGACTCTTGTGTTTAATTATCTCAAGGCTGTGGTGACCTCGGCGAGAGCTGTGTTCGGGGACTCGCTGGGCAGCTGCCAAAGCCAGCTGATTTGACAGTAGGAGGTAAGAAACTATAGACAGGGCGTGTAGACCCTGTGATCCTGTGGGCCTTGAGCCTAGTTCAGGTTGATCGGGGCCTTTCTGCCCCTATGTCTCTCCAGGGTTTGTCCTCATTCAGTCTAGATCTGCCCTAGGCCTCCCCTTGGATACCAGGCCTGGAGGTTTGCAGGACCAAACCCTAGGTCTTGGAAGTGTCTCTGGAGGCCCAGGAATGAATCAGCAGTAGGAGGACCAGCTCTCCCTGACCTCAGATCACCGCTGGTACCACCTCCTGAGGCAAGATATGGAGGGAACTCGGGTCCTGTCTTTCTTCCCTGCTGTGTGAGGGATTTGATGAAGAGAGCCCAAGACTTGATTGGCCATGCTCATGATCTGGTGCACATGACTTGTCCTCATGGAATAACATCCTAGATCCTGGCATGCCTTTCTTGGTTGGGTGTAGGCCTTGGAAATGATCCTCCATTGGCCAAGGGAACAGCCTGAGTCCCAAGGACCTGACCTGATCCCCCAAGTCCTCCAGCACCATCACGAGGTCCTTCCTCTTGTTGTTTGTTACCCTCAGTGGCTGAGGTCAGGTGAAGCCATCAGGGAGAGTGAGGTGTTTGGGGAAAGGGAACTAGAGAGTGGGAGGATGGGACGGATACCCAGTGCCTGCTACAAGATACCACTTGCTGCCATAAGGGGGAGCCAGAGTGTGCCCTCCTGCAACCTTTTAAAATTGAACCATTAATGGGTGCCCCCTGAATGCAAAGTACTAGGGCTTCCCTGGTGGCTCAGCGGTAAAGAATCCCCCTGCTAATGCAGGAGACACAGGTTCGATACTTAGGTCCAGAAGATCCTCTAGAGGAGGAAATGGCAACCCACTCCAATAGTCTTGCCTGGAGAACCCATGGACAGAGGAGCCTGGTAGGGCTACAGTCCATGGGGTCACAAAGAGTCGGGCATGACTTAGCAACTAAACAACAGCAACAAAAAGGGATTCAATACTGAACAAATATAGGCCCGTCCTGCCCTCCTATATCTCACCATTTGGTGAGGGAAACAAGCGTCAAATAAGCAAGTGGAGAGTGTGTCTGGTGACAAGGTGGGTCACACAGGAGAGACCCTTGGAACTATGAGAGCCTATAACCAGGGGACTTGACCCAGGAAGAGAGTTTAGGGAGGCTTCCTGGAGGAAGTAACACCTGCTGAGATGCTCAAGCTAACTGCCCAGTGGGTGGAAAGGATATTCCATACAGATGAAACAGCACTGTGGGAGGCTGCAGGGCTGGCGTGGGTTGGAGGGGAGGAAAAAGAAAGTGATCCTGTGTTTAGGCTGAAGAGCCAAAAGGGGGCAGATGATGAAGGACCCTGTGGGCAACTGGGAGGATCCTGGATTTTATTCTCAGTGGCATGAGAAGTCATTGCAGGGTTTTGAGCCATGAGAAGAGTCCTCCCTGATGTCTAGGAAGCTCCAGTGGGGGTTCTGTTTGCATGTTCACGACAAAGGTGACTCAGGGAGACCAAGGAGGAGGCTACCGCGATGGTGCAGGCAGAAAAAGTGGCCGGACGAGGTTGGGAGCTGAAATGCGTGGATTGAGAGATCTGAAATACCTCACCCAAGGCCTCCATCCCCTACACAGAAGGGGACAGTGGGGACCACTGTCCAGCTGCCCCGTTCTCAGGCAAGATTGCAGTGACTGGGGAAGAAGAGTTGTGGGGCCTCGGTCTCTGATACCTGGGATCCATCCCTTAGATGAGGAAGGTAACTTCTTTACAGGAATTAAGGACCTCTTCGAGGTTCAAGTGCTAAGACTGAGGCTGTGGCTGGTGGGGCAGGGGAGAGGGGGATGTGGACCCAGGAAATTCAGTCCCAGAGACAGACGCATACCCACACAGGCAGAAGTAGAGAGGTGGGAGGAGGCACATGGGGGCGGGCTGGTTCCTCTAATGTGGTCCCCTCCTGCCTCCCCAACAAGATACGTGGACCATCCCCCAACCCCATGCAGAAACAGTCCAACTCTGGACAAATGATCACATGTGTCTGTAGCTGAAAGTTAAAATTCAGCTTGTCCAACTTGCCTAGCTGAGTCCACCAGTTTCCTGAGCTCAGGAAGTGCTACTCTTTCCACTGTCCATCCCCCATCTGGCTTGGAGGATCCCCTGCACATTTTTGAGACGAGCTTTCCGGGCACCAATCTCCAGGCTTCTGGAGGATTTTCTTGAAGACACTGTAGTTCTGATACCAGGACTCTGTCCCCTGTCTGCCTCCTGTCAGATCCTGGGTGTGGCTAACCCAGGATTCCTGAGTGTCTGGAATAATTGTGATCCCATGAGAGGCTTCAGCTAATGCCAAGACTTCACAACGCTATCTGGACACGTATGTGGGAGAATCGGATGAAGGGTCCTCCAAAAGGGGATGTTTCTTTCCTAGACTGAACTTGGGCATGGTTCCTCCCTGATCACACCTCACAAAAGCAAGGATAGATATCAATGCTCAGTGTTGCTCTGACCTCTGCAGAATGATAGGGTCCTCCCTGGTGGCTCAGATGGTAAAGAATCTGCCTGCAGTGCAAGAGACCCAGGTTCAATCCCTGGGTCAGG
The DNA here is from genome assembly GCF_029407905.1 of Bubalus kerabau. Lineage (NCBI taxonomy): Eukaryota > Metazoa > Chordata > Mammalia > Artiodactyla > Bovidae > Bubalus > Bubalus kerabau. The sequence goes on from NC_073640.1 coordinate 49,837,055, forward strand.
AAGATTTCCCCTGGATTAGGGAATGGCTACCCACTCCAGTCGGAGGAGGCAATGGCACCCCACTCCAGTACTCTCACCTGGAAAATCCCATGGATGGAGGAGCCTGGTGGGCTACATTCCATGGGGTCGCTAAGAGTTGGACACGACTGAGCGACTTCCCTTTCACTTTTCACTTTCATGCACTGGAGAAGGAAATGGCAACCCACTCCAGTACTCTTGCCTGGAGAATCCCAGGGACGGGGGAGCCTGGTGGGCTGCCGTCTATGGGGTCGCACAGAGTCGGACACGACTGAAGCAATTTAGTAGCAGCAGCAGCAACCCACTCCAGTATTCTTGCCTGGAAAATTCTATGGACAGAGGAGCCTGGCAGGCTACAGTCCATGGTGTGACAAAGAGTCAGACATGACTGGACGACTAACATTTTCATTTTTTCATGTACAGCGATACTGGGAACAGAGTGGTAACCAACAGCCCCAGACCCTTCTCTCATCGAGTTCAAGTCCAGTGGAGCAAATAAATACTCACCAAACAATGGGAGTCAAGGCTGGGATGGGAGAAGCGCAGGCAAGAATGATTAGGGCCTGTTTAAGCCAAAGGGACTCTGGGAGCCCAGAAGGGGCTCCTAACTGAGCCTGGGATGGGAGGTGGGGAGATTCCAAGATTCCCCGAAGGCAGAGCCAGCTTCATGGCAGTATCTGCGTGGATGCCCAGTGCCCCTTGTTTAAAAGGACCCCATGCTGGCTGATGCCCCACTGTCACAATTGTGAAATTCTTAATGATTTTTGAACAAAGGACTCCACATTTTCATTTTGCACTGGGACCCCACCCCCACCCCACACACTTAAAGGCTATACAGAGAAAGCTGGGAGAAGAGAGGTCTCCCAAGAAGGAAGAACGCTGTATGCAAAAGAGAAGCAGGAAAGAGAGGATGGGCACTTGGAGAGCTGGCCAAAGTTCCCTGTAGCTGGAGCACAGAGTGGGAGAAGGGGGAGGGTGATAGGGAAACTTAAGAAGTGGGTGGATGCCTGCTGCCAGGCTGAGGAAGTCTGACTGCACACCAGAGGCACTGCAGCCATGGGAGGGGCAGGGCTGGTATGGACTTTAGAAAGATCCATGGTGAGGAGGGTGGCTGGGGGCACAGAGCAAAGAACAAGGTCGGGATCAGGGGCTCATTTGCCTTAGGAGGGCTTGGGACTGTCTGACCGCTGTGGGCAGGCTTATGAAGAGCCTTGAATGCATGGGTGACTGACACTCCGGTGTACTGGGAGACTGATCAGGGAGATTCCACAGCTGAACCCAGAGAAGCTGAACCCATTTCACTGTTGAGGGTGGGAGGGGAGTACACAACGGTAGGTTCAAGGGTGTTCCTGGTAAGTATTTGAAAATCTTTTTATATGAGAACTCACATGGGTAGACTGATGGAGGTGAATGCAAAATTGACGGATTTTAGAGTATAAAACGTGACACTTCAGAGGACTTTATTCTGGGTATATTCTGGCTTCAACTCTCTATAGAATCCCTGGGGTACACTTGACTCTGGATAAAACATCAGTTCTTTGGGAACTTCCTCTTCATCCACAGCCCTGAATGCTGTGGTTCTCACTGCCCTCCTGCTTCTCCACTCACCTCTTTCTGGGGCATCACCCCCAGCACACCCCAAAGCTTCCGTTTTCCTTCTCTGCTGAGGACCTCCACACCTCTGTCCCGGCCCTGGCCCCTCCCCTGAACCCTGGGCCTGGCTTTCCTTGGCTTCCTGAACATCCCCCCCGGGGCCCCTCACACCCACTGGGTCCCACCCTGGCCTCAGCTTCTTCCCAAAGCTGCCCCTCTTCCTGAGTTCTGTCTCAGGGCAACCCCCCATGCAGCCTCCTCAGCAGCGCCCCCCGCCTTCCTCCGTTCTCTGGCCCCATTCTGTTCTAACTCTGGCCTCACCCACGTGGATCCCTGTACCTCCTCCCCCTGGGCTTCTGGCCTCAGTCTCACCCTCTGCTCCAGGGAATCTTCCTAAAGCCAAACCCGACCCTCCTCTGGGCTTCCCAAGTAGCTCAGTAGTAAAGAATCCACCTGCCAATGTAGGAGACACTGGTTCGATCCCTGGATAAGGAAGATTTCCCTGGAGGAGGAAATGGCAACCCACTCCAGTCCCTCTCCAGTATTCTGGCCTGGAGAATCCCCACAGACAGAGGAGCCTGGTGGGCTACAGTCTATGGGGTCGCAAAGAGTCAGACACGACTGAGTGACTGAGCACCCACGCACCCTCCTCTGCATAGAACCTTCCATGGCTCTCCAGGGGCCCCAGGACAGAGTCCCAGTTCCACAGCCTGGCAACACAGGCCTTGCCCCCTCCCCTGTTCCCAGGTCCAGCTCCATCTCTAGCATGTACGTTCCCCACCTCAGTCTGGAAGGAAGTCACTGCTCCCTGGAAGACTCTCACCTTTACACTCCCACACCTCTCCTCCTCACTTTGTTCCCTGGGCCTTGGTGAAGCCCCCCTCACCTCCTCTGCTTGTGATGAAGAGCCCGGGAGGGATCTTAAGCAGGTGAGAAATGAAGCTACTGAAAGTGGGTTCCTTCTTGAATTCTCCTCCTCCTCCTCCCACCCAAAGCAAGGGTTCTGGGCGGAAAGAGGCTAGGGGTGCACATTCCTGGGACCTGGGAGCACAGAGGGGCTGGAAACTATATCCAAGGTCCCTTGCTTCTCCCTGTCTAGAGCCCCAGCCTTGTCCTTCCTCTCAGACCCTCCATGGATGGTGATGCTCCTCTCTTCTCTGATTCAGGACGTTCTAGGAGGATGGGAGCGACTGGAAGCCATTGTCTTCCCTTGGGCGCTCCACCGTCAGATCCTGCAGACCTCTCCATGGGGCATGTGTTGCCCTCTTCCCCCTGTTCCAGTCACTTCCACGACCTGGAGCCCAGCCTCCACCTTCCCCAGGAGTTCAGGTCCCCGGTCCTCCTCCCTCAGACTCAGGAAATCCAGTCTCCATGCCCCTTCTTCTGCAGAATCCAGGTGTCCAGCGCCCTCCTTCCAGGATCCCAAAAGTTCAAGCCTGAAGCCTCTTCTTCCTCACTCCTCAGCAGGCTCAGGAGACCTGACCCTGTTTTCTTAGGAACCATGATATTCTCTCTCTCTCTCTTTTTTTTTTGGCCACACTGCATGCTAGTTCCATGACCAGGAGTTGAACCCATGCCCCCTGCAGTGTAAGCACAGAGTCTTAACCACTGGACCACCAAGGAAGTCCCAACCATGGTATTCTAGTCTTACCCACTTTGATCCCCTGATTTCTAATTTTCTGTCTTAAACTTGGAGACTTCACCCCTCCAAACACTTGAGGGCCCTCTGAAAGAATATCTTTCTTGTCTCTCTTTGGGTCTTCATATCTCTCCACCTCTCAGCTCTCTCTACCTCTCTGATTCTGCTTGTCTCTCTCCCCACACCTATGTCTCCATCTCACTGCAATTTTCTTGCATGTTTTCCTCTCCCTCTTTCAGTGTCTCTGCTCAGCTCTGTCTCCCCCCTGTCCCCTCCCTGTCCTTTCCCCTCCCCTCTCTCCATCTGCCCCTTTTCCTTGACCCTGCCCACATAATGAGGCCTCATTACTATCAGTGGCAACAGGTCAGGCTGGAGCCAGTGCCAATGGGGACCTCAGTGTGCTGACCCAGGGAGAGTGCTGAGGGCCAGGCCCAAGCATGTGTGTGTTAGTTGCTCGGTCGTGTCTGACTCTTTGAGACCCCATGGACCATAGCCCACAAGTTCCTCTGTCCATGGAATTCTCCAGGCAAGAATACTGGAGCAGGTTGCCATTTCCTCCCCCAGGGGATCTTCCCGACCCAGGGATTGAGCCTGAGTCTCCTGCACTGCAGGCAGATTCTTTACCATCTGAGTCACCAGGGAAGCCCAGGCATTTGGAACCATAAATGCCCCCACAATGTGCCTGGCCTCATTCCAGCTCCTTGCAGGTAAGCCCCCATCTTACCTTATTCCCTGGGTTCTGAGGCCTGCGTTCTTCTCTAGGATTCCTCTTGCGTCCCCTCTGCTCCTGCGATAGGAGGCCTGGAGGGCAGACTGGCAGAGAGACTGCACTGACTGAGATCCACCCACTCCCTCTCCAGCCACGGGCACCCTCTCACCTGGCCCACTGTGCTGAGGCGCCCTGAGCTTCCTGTGGGGTGAGTGACCCATAGGAGACACAGAAGGCGGGTGCGTTAGTCTGGATCAGCAGGAGGAGACTGGCAGTGCCAGCTCCTGGGCTGCCTGGCAAGTTCTGTGACAGAGGATTGGCCACAGTGGAGTTTCTTGGGGCAGGGCTGTGGCCAACTGGGGCGAAGGACTATTTCGGCAGGGTTTGTAGCAAGGGATTTGGCCAAACTGCTTGTGAGAAGGGGACCAGTCGGGCCTTTCTGGGATGACTACCCAGTGGAAGCAACTTTATTCTAAGTTAATGTTTATGTACCAGACATTGTTCTGTGCCCTTTACTTACATTATCTCATGTAATCTTCCCATACCCCTGGGCTAACACCATCTCTTACATATGAGGCAGCTGAGACCCAAAGAAGTGAAATACCTTACCCACACTCACATGGCCAGGGATTAGATGGCAACAGGATCAGAACATTATGTATTTGGCCTCGAAATCCACCAGATTATACCGACTCCTTCCTGTCCCCTCCCAGATCCCTCCGGCCCTGTGACTGCATGTGTGGGTTTCCGGGGATGTAACTACATCAGGATTTCTTGGAGGACTGTTGCTGAGAAGTCCAATTTCCGGCTGTACCTGTCGCCACCGGCCAAGGGGCCCCTGACCACAGGTGCTGGTGAGGGCGCACGGGGTGGACACTGCGGCGCCCCTGTGCTGCGCTGTGTAGCTGCGGGGCCCTCGGAGGGCAGTGGGTGGCGAGGTGCACCTAGAGCCGTCTAGGCCAATGGGAGTGACAGTGTTGACCCCGGGTGGGCACGCCTCCCTGGACCCGGCGCTGGCTCTATTGCGCCACCTGCTGGGTCCTTCCTCCGTGGTGGTGACGCCGTCGCCGCAGCCCCACGACCCGCACAAGGAGTTTGCCACGGTGGCCCGAGCCTCAAGCCTCCGGGGCCGGTCCTGCTGGACGGCGTCGAGCACGCGGCCCGCCGGCCTCTCCTTGCACACCTTGAGCCTTTCCAGGTATTGCAGGTGCAGAGCTCAGGAGACCTGTTGGGCACCGGCGTGGTGGCCACTCATCCCTTCCTGCATGCGGGAGACAAGGCCTGCGACCACGTGTCCAAAACGCTGTCCTAGAGTCTCTGAGGACCTGTCTATGCCGTGCCTCCGTTCGTGCTGGCGGGACCCTGGCACCGAAACCTCGTGGACTTGGCGGCAGACAGCACCCGCGGCCTACGCTTGTAGGAGAGGCGGCGCCGAAGGGGTACGCAGGCTGTGCGCCCGGGCGCCTGGCTGCGCTTCAGCGTGGACCTGGGGCGCCCGCTTGTGCTGCGCTCGGCCCTCCTGCACGTGCTTTTTCTGGTGGGGCCGCGGCCCGGGGGGTGGGGGGGTGGGCGTCGTCTATGATCCTGTCTTTTCTCTCGTGCTGCCGGTGGGCGCGTTCAGCCTCGCTTAGCGCCCGTGGAGCTGCCAGGCTTTTCCAACCCGCGGCCGCTCCTCAACTTGCACTGGAGCCTCAGCCCCTCCGCTCCTGGGCCGCATCGCTAGCAGCATTCTGACCAAAACCAAGCCCCTGCCCAGGGCTTCACCTGGACGGAGCTGGCCTGTGGACCCCGGCGCTGCGCAGTCCACAGTCTGGAGATGCGCCACGCCTCCTGGATCCGAGCACAATCCCTGGATTGGGAAGACCCTCTGGAGAAGGGAATGGCAACTCACTCCAGTATTCTTGCTTGGAGAATTCCACAGACAGAGGAGCCTGGCGGGCTACATACAGTCCATAGGGTCACAAAGAGTCAAACACAACTGAGTGACTAACATTTGTTTAAAAAATGTAATCCTCATAGCCACCGTGGAGGCAGATCTTTTTATTATCCCTATTTTACAGAGCAAGCAGTTGAAGGTTGAAGTCAAGAAATCACCATCCTGATCTGCACACAGAACAGGTGGCAGCTGTGAGCCTAAAATCTGCTCAGGCCTCTAGGGAAGAGGCTGTTGCCACCAACAGTGAGGCCCTCCGCGCAGACTCAGTGTAAACTGGACGCTGACCAGAGTCCTAAATTCTGTTATGGGACTGATTTCCCAGAACCTTGGAATAAGGGGCACTCATTCAGTATCTGTGCTTCCCTGGGGGCTCAGTGGTAAAGAATCTGCCAGCCAAGCAGGATACCCAGGTTTGATCCCTGGGTAGGGAAGATCCCCAGGAGAAGGAAATGGCAACCTAGTCCAGTATTCTTGCCTGGAAAATCTCATGGACAGAGGACCCTGAAGGGCTGCAGTCCATGGGGTCGCAAAGAGTTGGACACAACTGAAGCAACTGAGCATGCACGTATGCAATGCTGTTTTTAGATGAAGCTTGTGTTCACCAGCTCACCAAAGTCCTATTCTACACCCAGGCTGTGCTGATCATTTCTGTATTGTCCCTCAGCCCCACCATTCTCTTCCTGCTGATATGGGCCCCAATTCATTTTATTTTTCCTGAATTTTTTTTTTTTTTTTTTTTTTTTTTTTTTTTTGGCTGCACTGGGTCTTCGTTGCTGCAAGAGGGCTTTCTCTAGTTGCAGCAGTCAGGGGCTACTCTGGTTACAGTGCGTGGACTTCTCATTGCGGCACTCAAACTCTAGGCATACAGGCTTCAGTAGTTGTGGCACACAGGTTTAGCTGCTCTGTGGTATGTGCAGTCTTCCCGGACCAAGGACTGAACCCATGTCCTCTCCATTGGCAGGCAGATTCTTAACCAGTGGACCACCAGGGAAGTCCTCCAATTCATTTTATATTGGGAACCATGTTAGCTTCTGAATGCTGACTCTTCAATACCAGAGACCCTGGGTGTCTAGGGTGTGGAGGGAAGAGATTAATGCCAGGATTCAGTTCTGATACATCGTCTCCTCATCTCATCTCCAGGTGTTCTGACTGAGGAAGCTGTCGACCCTCCCATGGAATCTCATTCCCTCCTAGCATCTTCCTTGATGATTCCACTCCAGTTCCCAGTCTCCTGTAATGACGACACTTCCTTTAACAGGACCACATGTCACCTTTGCGAAATGCAAGACTGTGTGTGCCCAGCACGCAAGCCACATTTGAATCCAAGACCATGTCCAGTTCCAAAATGGTACCTCTGAGGGACTCCAGAGCAGTGTCCAGCTCGCAAACTATGGTAACGGCCAATCCAGGATCAGAAAGTTCACCTGAAACTGAACCGAGGCTTTTACCTGTGGCCACAGCTTAGCTGGGGCTTGCCAAGGGGCTGTGAAGGGACCCTGGCCTGAATCTGTACCTGCGGTTGAATCGGCATGTGCACCTGTCTCCTTGCTGATGCTCATAGCTGACCCAGAGTCCAGATCCAATGACAGGGTCATGGTCTGGGTCAGCAACTGCCTTAGTGGCCAAGCCAGGGTCCCAGGTGGCAACAGTACTGAACCAAGCTTAGAGGCTGTGACTGGGAAAACCAGAACTTGAAACAGTGTCTGAGTCCAAAATGATGTCTGTGACCAAATCAGAGATAGAAGCTCTCTCTGGTAATGGGCAGGGGGCCATCACAGAGGGTACTGCTGTGCCTCTGGGTTACCATACATCTATACTTTTTGGCCACACCATGCAGCACGTAGGATCCTAGCTCCCCAACCAGGGATCAAACCCATGCCCCCTACAATGGAAGATGAGTTTTAACCACTAGACTGCCATGGAAGTTCCTATACATTTGATGGTTATGCTTTCCCCACGCCTGGGAGCTACCATCTACATGCTGAGCCTTTGCCCTCAGACTCTACACAGAGGCCTCCCTTCCTTTCAACTGTGGGTCACCTGCTCTGGAGGGAGACAGTCCATGCTTGTCACAATGCACATCTTTGGCATCATCATCATTGCTGTCAAACATGAGTTCAGCTTTGTTCAGGTGAGAATCACACTGTATGGAATACTGGGGAACTCCATCCTTCCCCATCCCTCATTTTTGTCATCTCTAAAATGGAGGCAGTTAGATAGGTCCACAGTCCCTTATCTAAAATGACTGGGGGGACTTCCCTGGTGGTCCAGGGGTTAAGATCTCACTTTCCAATGCAGGTGGTGCAGGTTCAATCCTTGCTCGGGGAGCTAAGATCCCACATGCCTCTTGGCCAAAAAAAAAAAAAAACATAAAAAATAGAAGCACTATCGTGACAAATTCAATAAAGACTTTAAAAATGATCCACATCAAAAAAATCTTTTTAAAAAAGGAACATTTTAAAGATATGTTTTTCTTTATTTGGCTGTTGGATCTCAGTTGAGGCTGCAAGATCTTCATTGCGTCATGTGGAATCATGTGACTCTAGTTATGGCAGACGACTCTGCGGCATGTGGGACCCTAGTTCCCTGACCGGGGATTGAACCCACGTCTTCTGCCTTGCAAGGCGGATTCTTAACCACTGGACCACCAGGGAAGTCCCAACAGTAACAATTTTTTTTTTAAATAAATAATAGGGCTTCCCTGGTAGCTCAATGTAAAGAATCCACCTGTCAATGCAGGAGAGTTGGGTTTGATCCCTGATCTGGGAAGACCCCACATACCACGGATCAGCTAAGCCTGTGGATCCTGACTACTAAAGCCCGTGTGCCCTAGAGCCTGTGCTCCACAACCGTTGAGGCCACTGAAATGAGACGCCCACGCACAACTAGAGAAAAGCCTGCACAGCAACAAGGACCCAGCACAGACAAAAATAAATAAATAAATAAAATAATTTTTAAATTAATAAGTAAATAAAATGATTATGGTCTAGTGCATTTCAGATTTTAGAATTTCAAGGGGTCATCCCATGCAAATGGCACATATCATATAATACTCCTAGTGAGTGTTACAAAACCACAAATATGAATGTTTCTGCACTGACATGTCTGAATATGCATACCAATTGGGATAAATTACAACTGTAAGCAGTCACATGTGAGTTCAGGTCAGCTTTTGCTTCTGACTTACTTTTAACATCAAACACAGAACACATCTTTCAGTCTTCAGACCACTTTTGCATCGGGGAATTGTAGATAAGGGACTGTGGACTTCTAGCAACTACTTCATCAGGCTCTTGTGAAGTGGGAACAAGTTAACGTAGGGAAAGCACTTGGAACCAAGTCCGGCTCACGCTAAGTGTCACTGAGGAATGTGTCAGCTATTTTTATTTTCCCCTAACACTGGCATCTGGAGCCTCCAAATTCTCTGAGCTTTGGCCATATCCCAGGGCCACATGCAGCCACTGGCATGTCCCAAATTTTTCCTCAGGGAAGGTTTCCAGACATTTCTCTGGGTTAGGGTTAGGGTGGGGGCTAGACTATATATTTGCTGCTAAGTCGCTTCAGTCATGTCCGACTCTGTGCGACCCCATAGACAGCAGCCCACCAGGCTCCCCTGTCCCTGGGATTCTCCAGGCAAGAACACTGGAGTGGGTTGCCATTTCCTTCTCCAATGCATGAAAGTGAAAAGTGAAAGTGAAGTCGCTCAGTCGTGTCCAACTCTTCTTGACCCCATGGACTGCAGCCTACCAGGCTCCTCCCTCCATGGGATTTTCCAGGCAAGAGTACTGGAGTGGGTTGTCATTGCCTTCTCCAAGACTATATATTTAATCAGGGGCAAACTGATGGATGTTATGAATGTACAAAGCTACCTTTCAGCACTATAGAAAGACAATGGACTCTGGAGCCAAATGATCTGGGTTCAAATCCCAACTTGACCACTCATTATTTATATGACCTTGGGCAAATTATTTAACCTCTCTGGGTCTCTGCTTCTTCATCTGTGAAATTGGGATGATATAAAGATCAAACCAGTCAATCCCAAAGGAAATCAACCCTGAATATTCATTGAAGGACTTATGCAGAAGCTCCAATGCTTTGGTCACCTGATGCAAAAAGGCAACTCATTGGAAAAGACCCTGATGCTGGGAAAGATTGAGGGCACACAGGAGGAGAAGGAGGCGACAGAAGATGAGATGGTTGGAAGGCATCATTGCCTCAATGGACAGGAGTCTGAGCAAACTTCAGGCGATAGTGAGGGACAGGGAAGCCTGGTGTTCTGCAGTCCATGAGGTCACAAAAAGTCAGACACAACTTAACAACGACAAGTGATCAACAACAACAACCCATAGGGCTGTGCTGCTGCTGCTAAGTCACTTCAGTCATGTCCAACTCTGTGTGACCCCATAGACGGCAGCCCACCAGGCTCCCCCGTCCCTGGGATTCTCCAGGCAAGAGTACTGGAGTGGGATGCCATTGCCTTCTCCCCATAGGGCTGTAGTGAGGATTAAATGAGATAATATAAGGAAAGCTCAGAAAGTATATGATGCTAAGACCTGATATGTGAACCCATGATGGTCCACACTCCCCTCCACACCCTTTGAGAGTTCACCCTGCCACTCAGGAGTCAGGAGTTCCCCAAGTGCCCTCATGGCTCCCCAGCATCTAGCAGTCTCCATTTCAGGTATCCAGCACCCTCAAATTCTCAGAGCTCCAGAGGTTTACTCTCACCACTCGGGCCCTCATCTCCCAGGGACCTGACTCCTGAGTTCCTTCTTTGATTAAGGAATGTTTTATTATTAGGTAAAATACCTTGTTCAAGAAACAGGACATATCAGCAACCAAGACAGAAAAAGACCCTTGTTCCTGGGACTTCCATGGTGGTCCATTGTCTAAGACTCTGTGCTCCCAATGCAGGGAACCTGGGTTTGATCCCTGGTCAGTGAACTAGATACAGCATACAACAATGAAGAGTTTGCATGCTGCAATGAAGATCAAAGATACCACGTACCACAACTGAGACCCAGCACAGCCAAATAAATAATTTAAAAAAAAACCCTTGTTCTCATGGTGCCTATATTCTACTGGAGAGATATTAACAATAACTATTTAGTTAATATTAGAGTATATTAAAAGACGTGTTTGTGTGCACGTGTGCTTTGTGTGTGTTGTGTGCGTGTGCTGTGTGTGTGTTCAGTCGTTCAGTCATGTCTGACTCTTTGCAGCCCCATGGATTGTAGTCTGCCAGGCTCCTCTGTCCACAGAATTTTCCAGGCAAGAATACTGGAGTGGGTTGCCGTTCCCTTTTCCGGGGGATCTTCCTGACCCAGGGATCAAACCTTTGTCTCCTGCATCTCCTGCATTGGCAGGCAGATTCTTTACCACTGAGCCACCTGGGAAGCCCATGTTAGGAGATGATACATGTTAAAGAGAAAAAATAGAGCAACGAAAGTGTGATCAGGATTTCTGAGAGTACAGTTTTAAATAGGAGGGATGTAACTTAAGCCAAGTCTCAAAGGAAGTGAGGGAGAGAGCCATGTGGATATCTGAGAAAAGAGCATTCCAGGCAGAGGGAACAGCAAGTGCCTAAAGTGAAAATCTGCCACCCATGTGAAAGGAACAGCAAGAAGTCCAGGCTGAAGTAGAGGGATCGTGATACCCAGTAAAGGAGGAGATTATGGGAGTCGGATTGTGGATGGCCATGTGGGCTCTTGCAGTAACTTCAGCTTTTATACTGTGTAAGGTCGGGGTCAAGGACAGATTTTGTGCAGAGGAGGGTTGAGACATCCCTTGCATGTAAATAGGATCCTTGTGGCGCCATGTAGGGAACAGTCTATGGGGCTGATGGAGGAATTGCTGGTAGAGCAGTGAGGAGGTTGCTGCAGTTGTCCAGGTAGGAGATGGTGAGGGCTGGACCAGAAAGGAAGCAGTGAAGGAGAGTACAAGGTGACCTGGGAAGCTTCTGGGGGATGAGGTGGGGGACCAAAAAAAAGAGGGAAATCATAGATTGGGAGAAGGGAGACACTCTGATCTGGAAGGTCTTGGTGGAGGCTCTTGATAATTGGAGGAGAGACATTTAGGTCCTGGCTGAAGGCTCTCCTATTAACTGGAGGAGGTGGGCACTCCTAGCTCTTTAGTGAAACAACTTACCTGGTTTCCTCAGAGGAGGGTTTCTGAGTTTTGCATGAGGACGGAACTGGGTATTGAAAACAAGACTCCTGGTTAATAGATGAGGTTGAGAGCTCCCAAAGCCCCAGTACCCCAACATTCAACCCCCCACCAACTTCCATCCCTCACCCTCCTCAGATGCTCGGGAATGCAGCCTTTCTGGTGACCCTACGCTTGGGTTGCCTCGCCGGTGGACCAGCAGCAGCTGTGATTGCCTTGACCCTCAGTATCAGGAAACGTGATTGTATTTCCGCAGCTCCTGATTAGGGACAGAGGCAGGTCTGGAGCAGGAGCTGCCTGAATTGTGCCTCCTTGCACAATTGGGCCCTGCAGCCACCTGATGCCCTGGGCCAGCCCCCCTAGGCTGTGCCCTGAGCCAGGCCTGGGGCCCCACTGGAGCCCCCGGGACCCTGTCCTGCCCAGGTGGCTCTGAACCGGCCCTTTAGCTGCGGCCACGACCTGATGCCGCCTCGACCCTTCGAGACCAGCGGCAGTGCTTGGATCTGTCTCTTCTCTACCGATTTATGCTTTGCGTGGCCCTCGATGTCTGTGGGTCGGCCTGTCAGCACCTGAGTGTCAGTGTCAACCTGTCAAGATTTCAGGTTGGCTGCAGTGAGAGAACTTTCAGAAGGAAGGGGTTCTGGAATTTAAGGGCAACACTCCTTGATACTGGGGGCTTTCCTGGTGGCTTAGACGGTAAAGAATCTGCCTGCAATGCAGGAGACCTAGGTTCGATCCTTGGGTCAGGAAGATCCCCTGGAGAAGGGAATGGCTACCCACTTCAGTATTCTTACCTGGAGAATTTCATGGACAGAGGAGCCTGGTGGGCTGTAGTCTATGGGGTCACAAAGAGTCAGACACGACTGAGCAACTAACCTTCTCCTTGATACTGGAGTCAGTTGCTGGGGCAAGACTCCAGGGTTCCAGGGGTAGGACAGCCTCTGGGTCCTAGGGGTGGGACTGCTGAGGCTCCGGAGGCTGGGCTCTTTGGGTCTGAGATGGAGACTCCTCCCCACTGGGGGCGCGGGACTTCTGGGTTTTAAGGGTTGAAACACTAGGTCTCGGGTTTGGCATCTGTGGGCCCTGAGGGTAAAGGCTTCTGGTTCCTGGGGTGCAGAACTACTCAGTTCTAAAAGGCAGGACTCCTGGATTTGGTGGATGGAAATGTCCTCTAGGCAGCTGGAGTGAGAGTTCCACATCCCATGGCCTGAATTTTACGTACTTACCCTTTGGTTTCTAAAGATCGAAACTTGACCCTGTGGGGTGGAGATTACCAGAGTTGGGGGCTGGAAAGCCTCCATTCTAGGGGCCATAATGTTACCTGAGGATGCACTGGCCTGGGCCTTCAGCCTTAGCTTCTGGGTGGGTTCCCTGGCTGGGTGCCTGCATGCTGCGGCAAGGTGCTGCCTCCATCCTGTCACCCTGCCAACCACCAGCACCCCAGCCCACTTTGTGCACACATGTGATATCCTCTTGACCCCCTGGGGCCCTTCCACCCAGGCCATGATCTTCCTACCCCAAACCCAAGGTTGCACCGTGGACATATGCCTGGGCACTGGACCCTGCCTGATGCTAAGTGTCTACTGTGAAACCAGCCTGTTGCTGGGTGGCCAAGTCTTTCCCTGGCAGGAACTGGGTCTATGCAGCAAGGGTCCAAGGCCTCAGCCCAGCCACTTCATCTTCCCTCATCAGCAGGGCTTGGCCCCATTCCTGACCCTTGCAGGGCAACTTCAGCTCCTTGTTGCCCATTTCAGGATGCCAGCCCCTCCCTGCACAATGTAGTTCCTGAGACTTGTGTTCCCACTGCCAGCCTCCAACCATCCCGTCCTCCCCATCATGATCCAGACCCTCAACCTTGCCCATCCTAAAGTGTCAGCCCAATTCTGATGGAAGTCCAGCCCGCAGCTCTCATCGTTCTCACTTCTCAGCCCTGATCGTGGTCCAGTTACTCAACTCTTACCTCTTCAGGAACTCAGACCTGGTCATAGTCCAGCCCCCAAGGCCTTTCCCATCCTAAGCTCTTACTGACCAGCTGTGCCTCTGATCCATGGATGGTCCATCTAGCATTTATCTCTTTGAGGGTTTGCTTCAGCTCTGCCCAAGTCAAGTTTTCCAGCCCTTACCTCCACAGGGCCCCAGATACCATATTCCAGCCCCAGAAGTTGGGAGTGAGACTCTGGCAACCACTTGCCACCAAGTAACCCTCCATTGCTACTCTTTCCCCAGGCTCGCTGTATTTGCACACTCACACTATTCCTATGTACTCTGGACACTTGTGCGGGACTGATGCTGCAGCTGCATGGCAGGCCTGTGTCCCTGCCCAGACGCCAGCAGCCACCAAGGACAGGGGCGCAGACATAGCACCTGCAGCCTCCTGTATGATCCCAGAGGCCTGCTGGCACCCTGCCACCCATACTTGCCACTAGAGTTCTTCCTGGCCTGTGTGGCCGACAAGGGTTGTGGCCGACAAGGGTCATGCCCGTGGGAACCACCAAGTGCTCTGTGCCTGCCCACAGGCCTCCACGGCCACTTGCCAAATGATTGGTGTCTGTGTGCGGCCCTGAAGGACACTTGGCTTTTGCTGTGAGCCGTCACCAGGGTGGTTGGTGGTGCAAGACCAGATCTGGTCTTCCATCATCCTGCAGGTGATAGTGAGAGCCACCATGTGCCAGGCCTACGAATGAGATACAGTGCCAAACAGGACTGAATTCTGCCCACACTCTCCTTGGGAAAACGGATCTGATTTTCTCTCATGGCTCTATTTACAAAGCACCCATTCTGGTTCTCAAATTATTGTCCCTAGACCAGCAGCAGCAGCAACACAGGGCCTATCTACAATGCAGACTGCCCCAGACTTACTGACTCAGAAATGCTGGGATGGTACCCAGCATCCATTTGTAACAAACCCTTCAGGAGATCAGAACTTCTGTTTGACCTGTTCCAAATCAGCTCACTGCACCTTTGAACTGCACTAGAAGATAAGGTTAATCGTCATCTGTTTTCTCTAGTGAGGAAACTGAGGCACAGAGAAGCTAAGTGCTTCCCCAGATCTCAGCTGTAAGCAGCAGAACTGGCCTTTCTGCCTGACTCCAGAATCCTCCTGAACCCTCTATGCTTTAGTATCTTTCTAACAATAATGTAAAAATAGTTCCAGTAGTAACATCAAAAGGGGACTAACTTTATAGAGTGCTTGCTCAGTGCTAAGCCCTCTATTGGGCTTCCATGGTGGTTCAGATAGTAAAGAATCCACCTGCCAATGCAGGAGATGCAGGTTCCATCACTGAGTCAGGAAGATCCCCTAGATAAGAGAATGGCAACCTACTCCAGTATTATTGTTTGGAGAATCCATGGACAGAGGAGCTTTGAGGGCTAAGGTTCACAGGATCACAAAGAGTCCAGTATGACTAAGCGACTAAAACACACACACAAACACACACACACACACAGGCCTTCTATTACTATTATTTCTTAATTAATTCTACCAACAGTCCCATCAGGCAGGTACATGTTATGGATGAGGGAAACCAAGGCATTGATGGTTAAGGAATTTGCCCAGTGTCCTACATCTAGAAAATGACTTAGCTGGGCTTCCCTGGTGGCTCAGTGGTAAAGAATCTGCCTGCCAATGCAGGAGACATGGGTTCGATCCCTGGTCAGGGAAGATCCCACATGCCACAGAGCAACTAAGCCCGTGTACTGCAATTATTGAGACTGCTCTATAGCCCAGAAGCTGCAATTACTGAAGCCCTTGTGCTCTAGAGCCGGTGCTCCACAAAAAGAGAAACCCGAGCACTGCAACCAGAGAATAGCATAGCCACTACTCACCACAACTAGAGAAAAGCCCAAAAGCAGCAAAGGCCCAGGGTGGCCAAAAATAAATAAATAAATTTTTTTTTTTTGAGAAAATGAATTAGCTGGCGTCTGAACATTTGTTCACTTATTGAACAGACTCTCATCAACTTTGAGTCTTTATGTCCACGTTTCTTCTCCACGTTCCTCATGGTCTCTTGACCCTATCCTGACTTTCTGTGTCAGTGTCCATCCCTGTCTGACCCCTTCCTGCCTCTAGTTCAAATGCACCCTAGGGGGAACTTGTTTGGCTTGCTTTTTAGTTAGAGACTGATGACCACCCCTACCTCTGTCGGCCATGGTCATTTGTCCAGCCTTGGCCCAACAAGCTGTGGCAGAGGTGGAGTCATGGGGACATGGTGTGGCCAATATGTCAGGCAGGCCTCTTACTGGCAGTGTCAAAATCCTAAACTGGGGAAATTAAAAAAAAAAAAAAAGGGGGGGATTTGAAGCACATATAGCTGCAAAGACAGAAGGTATTTCTATCTTCAGGCTTAGCTAGATTAAGAATTTTCAATTGCAGTTAGAAGAAATCTGTTTCTTTCTCTCTCTTCTTTGTCCTGGTTTTCCCTTTGTTCCCCTGTGTGTGTGTGTGTGTGTATGTGTGTATTAGTCACTCAGTTGTGTCTGACTCTTTGCGACCTCATGGACTACAGCCCGCCAGGCTCCTTTGTCCATGGAATTTTCCAGGCAAGGATACTGCAGTGGGTTGCCATTTCCTTCTCCAGGGGATCTTCCCAACCCAAGGATTGAACCTGGGTCTCCTGCATTGCAGGCAGATGCTTTACCATCTAAGCTACTAGGGGAGCCCTCCTCCCTCTGTGTTAGCTTTATGCTCAAGCAAATTCTTCCCCTGTGGTGGCAGCAAGACTTCTGCAACAACAGGAGGACAATTCTAACAGCTTTATAGCCCTCTCCCAAAATGTAACACCATTCCCCCACTAGTTGCCAAAGTCCTAGAGTCCCCACTCATAGATTTTGCTTGACCAACCATTGGGGCCCAGAGGAGGGAGGAATAGTCTGATTAGCCAGCTCTGATTCCTGTACCCCTCTCTGGAGCCTGCATGTGGAGTCATCTCAATCTGCATGTTGGAAATAAGGATGGGTGACTGTCAAAAAGGAGGTAGAGGTATCATTGTCAGAAGGATGGGAGGGGACTTCCCTGGTGGTCCAGTGGCTAACAATTTTCACTCCCAATGCAGGGGGCCCAGGTTCAATCCCTGGCCAGGGAACTAGATACCACGTGCTGCAACTAAGAGTTCACATGCTGAAACTAAAGATCCCGCATGAAACAATGAAGATCGAAGATCCTAAATGCAAGGATGGGAGGACAGAAAAGACAGCTACCACTAGAGTCTACTGCCAAGTTCCCCGTAGGCCCAAACAGGCAGATAAGAGGTAGAATCATTTGATGATTCAAGGGATGGTCACCCCTTTCAGTAGGGGCTGGGATGAGTGGTGGGCCAAAAAAACCCCAAAGACAAAGAACAGAGAAGCTGCTTCAGTCACATCTAGGACCTGTTAAAGTAGCTAGCACATGGTATGGTATGTAGACACTGCTCATTGTGGTTGTTTTTGCTGTTATGATTAATCCAAGGGGAGTTCTCAACAGAACAATGCAGCCTCGGGGTGCTGTTGGATGGAGGGTAGGCCTCTGGCTTGTCTGAGCCTGACAAGCATGTCTCTCCAGCCATGCAGCTTCCCCCACCCTCGCCCCACCCTCAAAGAGCCTCTGCATCTTGTGAGGAACCTTTGCTCTGTGGCCTGTCCGAGTGTTCAGGGAGAGGTGTAGCTTCCCACTCCCTGGGATGAGGGCTCTGAGTGTGAGGATGGATTCTTCCATGTAGGGGGTGACTGCATCCCTGTAGACCACTGTTCTTGCCTCCACAATGGCCAGAACTTCCCTGTGAGCATCCTCTTGGGTCTTTGTTAGAGTTTCACTTGGAGCCTTCCACTTTGCCTCTCATCTCCATGCACTTTCTTGAATGGGTCTCATGTCAGAACCTCTAGGCATACCCTCCCTTTAGTACCGCCTCCCCTTTCACTCTCCTCCCTTCCTCCACAGCCTGGCCAGACTGTCCTGTTAAAGAATTGCTCCTCTTAGAGGAATTCCTTGGAGGTCCAGTGGTTAGGACTCCACACTCCCTCTGCAGGGGGCATGGGTTCAATCCCTGGTTAGGGAACTTGCATGTGTGGCCAAACAACAACAACAATAACACTATGTTGGAACTGAATTTTGGAACTTCCCTGGTGGTCCAGTGGTTAAGACTTCACCTTCCAATGCAGTGGGTAAGGGTTTGATCCCTAGTCAGGGAGCCGAAATCCCACTTGCCTCCTGGCCAAAAAAACCCCAAAACATCAAACAGAAGCAATATTGTAACAAGTTCAAAGACGATTTTAAAAATGGTCCACATCAAAAAAATCTTTAGGACTTCCCTACCACTCCAGACGGAGAAGGCAATGGCACCCCACTCCAGTACTCTTGCCTGGCAAATCCCATGGACAGAGGAGCCTGGAAGGCTGCAGTCCATGGGGTCGCTGAGGGTTGGACATGACTGAGTGACTTCACTTTCACTTTTCACTTTCATGCATTGGAGAAGGAAATGGCAACCCACTCCAGTGTTCTTGCCTGGAGAAACCCAGGTGGGCTGCCGTCTATGGGTCGCACAGAGCTGGACACGACTGAAGCGACTTAGCAGCAACAGCAGCAGCAGTGGTACAGAGGATAAGAATCTGCCTGCCAACACAGGAGACACAGGTTCGATCCCTGGTTGGGGAAGATTTCACATGCCTTGGAGAGTTAAGCCTGTGCACTACACTACAACCACTGAGCCCGTGCTCTACAGCTTGTGCTCTGCAACAAGCGAAACCACTGCCATGAGAAGCCTGTGCACCGCAGCTACTGAGTAGTCCCCGCTCGCCGTAGAGAAAGCGTGTGCACAGCAATGAAGACGCAGTGCAGCCAAACATAAATAAATTAAAAAAAAATTTTTAATTAAAAAAGAAAGAATTGCTCCTTCTATATCTGCCAACTGGCACCCCTGCAGCTGCCCTACAAAGGAGGTCTGTGGCATCACAGATGGACTCTTAGGCTGTCGATTGCAAGGTGATCAGGGATGTGGCCTGAGGGGTCAGAGATTAGCGCATGACTTGCGGGTGTTGGAAAGGAGCGGACTGTGACTCAGACTCCTCGGACTCATGGGTCCCTAACCTCCACATCTACTTGGCTCCTGCTCTGAGCCCCATGGCCTCACTGCTGATTTCCCCACCATTGCTCCCCAGCCCACCTAACACCACCTTTGTGCCATGTGGCACTGTCTAACCAACCATATGCACCAACCCCGCAGCTGCAGAGCACTGGAGCTGCCCCCATGCCCCTGCCAGTGCCCACTTGGTCATCTTCTGCTGGAGGGCTGACACATGCCCTGTGCTCACTGCTCCTGCTTCCTCCGCCAAGGTTGCGCTTTCTGGACAGACAACTGTATTCAGTGTGGCTGCCATCTGGCCACTGGTGCCCTGTGAGCAGCATGCCCCAGTGCTGGCCTGAGAAGTGCTATGATCACTGCAAAGGCTGCCACAGGTGGCTGGTACCACTGCCTGTTAGCCTAGTCCCCACCCGGCCCCACTGTCCTGGAGGAGCCACTGGTCTGTCCTGCCATGGGAGACTTCCACTTCCACACATTCAAAGGAGCCCACTGTGAATTCCCTGGCTCCTCTGTCTACCGCCTGGTGTGTCTCCGTGGCACAGTCCATGACAACTTCAGTCTGGGTTTGATGCCATGTGGCTGCACCAAGGTTCTGACCCTCTGAGCCAGTGTTCTGACACCAGACATGAATCTGAAAGATCTCAACCACGGCGGGGTGAGGTTCCAAAGGTCCACACTGACCCCCACCCTCTACTGTCCCCACTACCCCCAAAATCCATAGTGACCCCTGTTTTCCTGCTGTTGTCCCTTTATTGACTCTCCCACTAGTCTTCAAAGATGTCCACTCAGATTCCTCAGGGGCCCCATTCACCGCCCCCCACCAATGGCTACTGACCCCCCTCCTCACTGACTTGCTTGTGGACCCCTTCCCACTGACTCTCACTTGTCTTTATTTACTCCCCTTGAGCCTCCTATCACTCTCTAATTAACTCTCCTTTGAGTCTTTGACTGATCATTTACACCCCTGTGGATCTTCCCATTGATCTGCCTATTGATATTGGCTCTTGCATTGAATTCTCACGCCTTTCTGGTATCCTAATTGAGCCTCTTTGATGCAGTATCTTATTCATTGAAGGCTTCTCAGTGGTGCTAATGGTAAAGAACATACCTGCCAATTCAAGAGACATAAGAGATGGGGGTTGGATCCCTGGGTTGGGAAGATCCCCTGGAGAAAGCCTGGCAGCCTGACCCAGTATTCTTGCTTGGAGAATCCCCATGGAAGAGGAGCCTGGTGGGCTCCATTGAGACTTTCATAGTGCCACATTAATTCATCAGTTTACTTTCTGAATCTACCCCAATGTACCCACGAGCTAAGTCCTCCCATTGCCCCCAAAGCCACCTAAGTCTTCTCCTGATCCTCAGTGATGCATGGATCTGTCCTTCCACTGCCTCTATTTGTCCTCTTTGTGATTCTCCCCTTGCTCCCTCACTGACCCCTCCCCACCAACTCCTTAATTATTCTTTCCCCCCATCATTGGTCTTCCATTGACCCCTCATTAATTCTGACCACTCTACTATTGATTCCCCATTGGATTCTTTATTGACCTTCCATTTCACCTCCAACTGACCTCCCATTGAATTCTCCTTCGATCCCTAATGACTAAACGTCCCTTAACCACCAATGTTCTCCTTGATCCCTCTCCGATCCTTCAGTGACATTTCCAGAAGAGTCTGCTGACCGCCACTACCCCCTTCCCTGGCTGCTCTCCCCTCCCGCGTTCCCCCGCAGTTTGTGAAGGGAATTCTGGAATCACCGCCCTTCATTCAGGACTGCAGCCTCCTCACCTACTGCCAGGCTGCCTGCCCTGCATAGACACCCACTTCAGCCTCTCTCTGACCTAAGATTGGGACACCCTGGTGCACCTGACACTGCTGAGGCCCTACAGGATCCTACCTATGCTGACCTCATGACCCAGGCAGCCCAAGCAGCCCCTCAGTGCCCCTGTGCAACACCTGGAAGTTGGCAGAGATGCCAGGCTGTGGCCTGGTCTGCAGGCTCCTCTGCCCCAGCCTGTGTGGCCACGCACATACAATGGAGAAGTTTAGGCCTTGGTGGGTGGGGCCAGATGAAGAAGGCTGGGACTTGGAAAAGAGCAATGACTAGATTTGAAGAAGTGGCCAGACCTGGAGGGACAGCAGTTTAACAAGGTCTTTATGGGTGTTTTTGTTATTGTTTTGTTTTTAGTATTTATTTATTTGGCTGTGCCAGGCCTTAGTTGGGGCAACAAAGTTCCATCTTTGTTGCTGCATGCAAAATCTTTAGTTGGGGCACAGGGGCTGTTAGTTGTGCCATGTGGAATGTAGTTCCCTGACCAAGGATGGAACCTGGGCCCCCTGTATTGAGAGCACAGAGTCTTAGCCACTGGACCCCCAACAAAGTCCCAAGGTCTTTCTTTCTTTTGTGCCCGTCTCTTTTCCTCACCAGTGTCTCCTCTTTACATCCCAGCCTACACTTCAGGGTCATCAGGAGGCTGGGATTCCCATGATGTCCTGGAGGCGCCCCCAACTTTGCTGTGAGTGCTCTGGCTGGGCCTGGGATGCATGCTAGGCAAGTTGTGGGCCAGCAGGAGTCTCCTCCTCTCCTGATGGGGATCAGAGAAGACCTGACATTGATGGAACTGGCTGAGGAGAGTGTGTAGGAGGGACATGCAAGGGAAAGGGAAACATAATTGCAAAGTTGTGGAGGTTGGAAAACATCACTAGGAAGCTAGCCCTACTGGGGGTAGGAGGCAATAGGATTGGAAAAGTAAACTTGGGAGTCCAAGCACTCACCTTTGCCATCCACCTGCAGTCCTCACTTGTCCACCTGAAGCCACTGTGCATGGACCTGTCATGGGGTCCATGTCCTGCCTCTCAGCCTGTTACCAAGTCCAAGCTCACTCTGCTTGCTGCACAACAGGCCAATAAATCAGAGAGACAAGGTGTTGAGGCAAGGAATATGACTTTATTCGAAAAGCCAGCTGACCAAGAAGATGGCAGACTAATGTCTCAGAGCAACCATCTTGTTGGGCTCTGGATGCCAGGTTCTTTTACAGAGCCAGAGAGAGGGGCGATGAGGAACGAAAATCAAAAGGCAGAATAGAGAGGGAGACGCAGTGGGGAAGTAAAGTGAAAGAATCTTTAGTCTTGCAAAACATCTCCAGGAATGGCCAACCTTTGGAAGGGGTGTGTTAATCTCTTCTTTTTATTGTAGATATTCACAGGTGGGTAAGGTCAGATGATCTCTCTATAAGCTGAACAAAAGCACTTTAGTTTACAGTCAGGAAGAGGGGCAGGGTCTTCTGAGGCAGGCTTGTTGTTGTTCAGTGGCTCAGTCATGTCCAACTCTTTGCGACCCCATGGACTGCAGCATGCCAGGCTTCCCTGTCCTTCACTATCTCCCAGATTTTGCAAAATAACAAAACCAACAAAAAGCAAGTCAAAGAAACAGTTTCCAATATGCAGTCAGAATTGGCTTCTCTGCAACAAGCCCTGCTCACTGTTCTGATGCCATGAGGACTATGAGTGTGACCCTGGCATCATCTTTGATGGCACAGATTGTGTGTCCCAAGACCACTGGGGCTGCTTCCACAAGGGATGTGACATGCCTGTAAGACAGGTCCCCAGGCCTGGGTGGGTGGGCACAGAGTCTCCCATATCTTATCAAAATATTCCTTTCAGGACACCATATCAATAAGACTTTCAGTTGTAACTGACAGAAAATGATGCCGACTATCTTAAATACAACAGGAAATATATCTACTTTTCTTTGGGTAAAGTTGAGGCTTTCAGACAGGGCTGGATTTGGGGACTCAAATGATGTCACTAGGACTCAAGTTTCCATCTTTCATCCCAGCCTTTTCCTTTTTCTGTGTTAGCATAACAGGAGGGAAAAGGGCAGGACAAAACTTTTGAAAGAAAGACATCGCCCAAGGACACAACATAAACTGATTAGAATCAAATGGGACCAAGATGGCAGATAAGACTAGACCCTGATCCTCAATCAGCAAGTGAAATGACACACCCAGAGGCACCGTTGACAGTTCCAAGGCACTGTCAAAAGACCAAGAAATTGGGCCACTGCAAGGAATTGTGCATCAGAACAGTGACCAGTGGAAATCTCCACCTCTTCTCCAAAATAGATGGAATAATCCTCCCACTCATTAGCATATGAAATTACCCAACCTATAAAAACTAATCATGCCACATTTCGCAGGCGCACTCACTGGCCCTGTGCGATGTCCCATACTCTGTGGAGTGTGCTTCTCCCTGAATCTGAATAAATCCACTTCTTACCTATCACTTTGTTTCTCACTGAATTCTTTCTGTGATGAGGCATCAAGAACCTGAGCTTCATTAGGTCCTGGAACTGGGTACCACGGGTTTTGGCCGGGTGTGAGTCCCAGCCACATGGGTTAGATTCCCAAGCAGGGTTTTGGCTGGCCTCAAGGCCCAGCCACTTGGGTTCAAGTCCCAGCACATGGGATCAAGTGCCAATCTGAGGTAAATGGTTTCATTAGCATCTATATTAATTAGACTTTTGGGGCCAAGAGCTATAACAGAGGCTCAACATTACAGTGACTTAAACTTCATAAAAGCTTATTGCTCTCTCATGAACAGCCCAAGTAAAACCAGCTCATTTCCTCCAACTCAGAAACACAGGCTCCTTCTATCACACAACACAGCAGGAGGCAGCTCTTGGACTCCAGGGTTGAGGAATGAGACAGCTAGAGATAGCAAGCATAGACACCTCTCTTGACAAGGTATCCATGCAGAAAGGGGAGAATAAAGATCAGCTAGGGGACTTCCCTCGAGCTCCAGTAGTTAAGACTCCACATTCCCAATGCAAGAGGCACAGATGTGATCCTTGTTTGGGCAACGAAGATCCTGCATGCCCCAACGGCATGGAACAAATAATAATAAGATCAGCTAGGACGAGCCAGAAGGCAAGGATATCTTAGAACTAATTTTTATCAGTATTATTTTGAGATGGGAAAAACTCAGGGATGTTTCAGTGCTGATAAGCAGAAGACAGACAAGGAGAGGTTGGAAATCCAGCAGGAAGAGATGCCAGGATAAAGGATGCATTGCTCCCTTGAAAGCAGGAGAGCAATAGCAGAGCTGGGATCTGGGAAGGCAAGATGGATAGTTTTGGGAGTTCTTTTGTTTGTTGTTTCTATTTATTTATTTTTGGCCATACCTCATGGCATGTGGGATCTTAGTTCCTCCACCAGGGTTCAAACCCAAGTCCCCTGCATTGGAAGGTGATTCTTAACCACTGGACCACTGGTGAAGTCCCAGAATGCTATTCATTAGTAAGGGGAAAACAAACCTGAAATCTCATGATGAGAAATAGAATCATCTGTGAATTCAGGGTTATCTGTAGGGGGCGGGAGGATGGGAGAGAACAGCTTGAACATCAACCACAACTGTCAGGTAAGCTAAGCCAGACAGGTAAGCTTGACCCTTTGGTTCAAGGGTCAAGAGACTCCTGACTGCGTCTCCTAAACTTTTAGTGTAGCTTTGGGTAAGTGACTCAGCCTCTCTCTATGCCTGTTTGCTCATCCACAAAAAGTAGTGATAAGAACAGTACCCACCATACAGGGTAGCTGTGAAGATATATATAAAGTGCTTGGCATAAGTGCTCAGTAAGTATGAGCTGTGATTGCTCTTGTAACCATTTTTATTTTATCTTTGGAGAGGCAGTATGTATATGCATGATAAGTTGCTTCAGTTGTATCTGACTCTTTGCAACCCTCTGGACCGTAGCTCCTCTGACAATGGGATTCTGCATGCAAGAATATTGGAGTGGGCTGCCACTCCCTCCTCCATGGGATCCTCCTGACCCAGGGATCGAACCCGTGTCTCCTGTGCCTCTTGTACTGGCAGATGGATTCCTTCCCTCTAGCACCAGCTGGGAAGCCTTCAGTATGTATAGCAGAGTTGTTAAAACTAGAGGTCATGAAATCTGATCCCCGAGGTTCAAAACCTGACTCTGCCACTTACCAGGTATGTGAAGCTGGGCAGGCTGTGTTACTTCTCTGGCCTCAGTTTCATAAGAGTCATATAGTACAGACCGTCTCATCAGAGTGTTGATGAGGATTTAATATCACTTAAAACATTAAATGTTTAATAAAATGTTTTAAATATTTACTATTTTCAAATAAATAGATTACATACAATAATATAAATTAGGTGACAGTATATTAAAATACCAATTGCATCATATTATATTACACATTTTATTAACCTACTCTGTTATACATTTTTTTTTTTTTTTAATTGAAGGGCATGGGTTTTTTGAAGCACAGCAATGACATGAATCTTTTATAAGTGTTTGTAAGTATAGAAACATAATTACAGCAATCAAGACAGATACACATTTTTTTTTTAATTGGCATATTTTAATCAAATATTTGAAACAATCCATTGCTGTTGAATGCAAAATGAGACTGATTTTTTTTTTAATTTTATTTTATTTTTAAACTTTACCTAACTGTATTAGATTTGCCAAATATCAAAATGAATCCGCCACAGGTATACATGTGTTCCCCATCCTGAACCCTCCTCCCTCCTCCCTCCCCATTCCATCCCTCTGGGTCGTCCCAGTGCACCAGCCCCAAGCATGCAGTATCGTGCATCGTATACATTATCTTATAAATAAAATATTAAAGCACTTGAAAGAGTGTCTGGCACAGAGTACGTGCTCAGTAAACAGTTACTAGATTATGAAGACACAGATGAGAGATGTGACAGGTTCCAGAGGCTTTTTTTTTTCCTCTCTAAAGTTCCCTTCTGAGACAGTGTTTATTATGAAAAATTTCAAGCATCACAAAAGAATAGTGTTATGAAACCCCATTACAGTTACAAATATTTTGCCATGCTTCCTTTCATCTTTTCCTCCCACTCTTTGTTTTGTTTGTGCTGTAGGATTTTAAAGCAAATCCCAGACCTTATTCCTCTAGCAAAGAACCTGGTATGTGTTTGTGACAGAGAGACACCAGCAGGAATCACGGCGGTTTCAGATCTCCCTATTGACTCCCAGGGCTTGCCTTGTGGCTCAGCTGGTAAAGAATCTGCCTGCAATGCACGAGACCTGGGTTTGATCCCTGGGTTAGGAAGATCCCCTGGAGAAGGGAATGGCAATCCACTCCAGTATTCTGGCCTGGAGAATTGCATGGACTTGCCTCCAAAATCACTGCAGATGGTGAATGCAGCCATGAAATTAAGACACTTACTCCTTGAATGAAAAGCTATGACCAACCTAGACAGCATAGTAAGTAGAAACATTACTTTGCTGACAAAGGTCCATCTAACCAAAGCTATGGTTTTACCAGAAGTCATGTATGGATGTGAGAGTTGGACTATAAAGAAAGCTGAGCGCCAAAGAATTAATGCTTTTGAACTCTGGTGTTGGAGAAGACTCTTGAGAGTCCCTTGGATTGCAAGGAAATCAAACCAGTCAATCTTAAAGGAAATCAGTGCTGAATATTCATTGGAAGGACTGATGCTGAAGCTGAAACTCCAATACTTTGGCCACTTGATGCGAAAAACTGACTCATTAGAAAAGACCCTGATGCTGGGAAAGATTGAAGGCAGGAGACGGGAAGGACAGAGGATGAGATGGTTGGATAGCATCACCTACTCGATGGACATGAGTTTGAGCAAGCTCCGGGAGTTGGTGATGGACAGGGAAGCCTGGCGTGCTGCAGTTCATGGGGTGGCAAAGAGTCAGAGACGACTGAGCGACTGAACTGAACTACTCCCAGACTCAAGCCCTCTCCCTAGCCCCTGACCAGCCTACCCTCTTGCGGAAGGACGCATGACCAGATGCGCGGAGGCGTGGTCGCACGCTGGGCGGAGGGATCCCGGGTTATCGTTTCCCGGTCTCCCACGCTCCGGGTGCTGGCAGGTGCGGGTAGGTGCTGGTAGGGTGTTGAGCAGGTCGTGGCCTTGCGGGCCTCCCAGCGCTACGAGGACACCTCCGAATAGACTGCGGGAACTATAACGGAATTGCGCCTGACTACCTGATACTTCCTGGCGGTCTGCGGAGTGCCAACATAGTCGAAGAGTTCCGTGTGGGCTGGATTCGGCTTCAACAGCTAGGGAGGCCCCTCCCTCTCCTACCCTCAGATCCGAGGCCCCTCCGTCTCCTACCCTCAGATCCGGCTCACATCGGCAGACAGCGCTACCGGCCCAAACTGGCTGCGTTTGGGGCTTATAGCCCACGGCATATTCTCAGCATGTTCTGCCTGCTGTGACCCAGCACTTTACCGCGTATTCCCGTCCCCAAGGGTTGGGACCCTCGATGTACACGTGCTCTGGGAGTGGGGACGCACGGAGCTTCCCATGGTTGCTTTAATAAATGAGGATAAACCCACGTGTGTGCCCGTCTTCTCTCCCCCAGTGCCCCCAGAGCTCTGGGGAACACAAGGATCCTAACCTCTAGCTCTCTCCACTCGCAGGACCCAAGAGTCAGGTCAGGATCCCCTGGTCTCTTCCGACCCCAAACCTAAGAGTCTCAGGGTCTAGCGTCCTCCTCCTCCAGGCCCTCAGGAGTACCGTCCTCTCAAGGACACTGATGTGCAGTGGAGCGGGCCAGTGAACCATTAGCTCCGCCCCTTACACACAACATTGTGACGTAGAGGCAGCGACAACCTATGAGGCGCGAAGGCGCCGCAAAGCTGGGAGCGGGAGGCGGAAGTTCCTATGGCTGTGTTTCACCGCTTCTCCCGCCTGTGCTCGGGCGCCGCTAGGTGCCCCGCGGCCCAGCTGCTACCATGAGCCGGCACAGCAGGTTGCAGAGGCAAGTTCTGAGTCTGTACCGCGAACTGTTGCGCGCTGGGCGCGGGAAGCCGGGCGCCGAGGCACGGGTGCGGGCGGAGTTCCGGCAGCACGCCTGCCTGCCACGCTCCGACGTACTGCGCATCGAGTACCTGTACCGCCGCGGTCGGCGCCAGCTCCAGATGCTACGTTCGGGCCACGCCACGGCCATGGGTGCCTTCGTGCGTACGCGGGGCCCGACCGAGGAGTCCAACGGCGCGGAGGCCCCAGGGACCCTGTCTGGTGAAGGTGACGACCCGAGGAAACCGCTAGACAGCATGAGGACACCGAAGACCCCGCTGGATGGACGGTGACCGGCTGAAGGGCTCGCCGGATGGCTCAGGGGGACTGGAGGACTGGGGAGCCCCCTGATGGAAAGTGAGAGGTCTTGAGAAACTAAATAGACAGATTGAGGTAGTTGAATAACCCTCCTGGGACGTGGGGTGCGATGGCGAGAAATGCCCGGCTTTACTTGCTGTATGGTACCGAGTCAGACTTAACCAATGAGGCTTGGGGCGGATTGTCAAACTGCAAGCTACTTATCCTAAGGCCTGGGGAGCCAAGACGCCCCTCTGTTGGACAGAAAGAGACTGACGCCCTTGTCTAGAACCCTGAGAAATACCACTACTGGCTCCTCAAAGAGACTCCCCTCTCCTGTATTTAACTCTGAGAAGAGCAGATGAGGAGGAGTTTCGGACGATGCCCTGATGGACGGTGAGAAGCCTGGAAACCCCCTCAGAAAAATCTTTACTCCATTGAGACCAACTGGGATTGGTGAGGAAGGGGGTAAGGGATCTCTCACCCCGCTAATCATTTAAAGACCCCCTCAAGACCTCTACATGATGGTTCTGAGGGGGAAACCTCCCCCCACCCACCCCTATTCCTGCTCCTTTCCCTTCTCAAGACTGTTGGACAAAAAGGCAATAAAATGGGGGTGTGCTTACTTCCCTGTTGGTGTTGGTAAAGATTTGATGTGTTTGGGGGATTTTGAGAGTTATCAAGAAGTGACCCTCTGGCAGGGATGGGTGTGGGGAACCCTCTAGAATGGCAGATTGGTTGGAGCAGCATAGTTCTTTCTCCTGGGCAGATCCATGGAGGGAACCCACCCTGGTTTGACCCCCAAGGAAGCCCCTGTTGACCTCTTAATGGAAGGTAGTGAGGCGGAAGAGGAATGGTGGAGCTGAGGAGGCCTGGCTGGTAACCCCTGCGGTAGTAGTGGGACCCTCAAACCTGGCTAAGGAGTCCAGCCTCAGCTACAAGCTGGAATTGTTAGCAAGGCCTAGGGGTTGGAAAGGAGAGGTGGACCCATAGGCCACAGACATACCTCTTCCCATGCCCCAGAGGGACATGCCCTAGACATTCCCTGAGGTGCTGCATTTTGTAGCCCTCAGCTGTATTTGCACCCATTAAAAGCAGTTGAGAGGAGGAGGACCTCAGGAAAGGAACTCAGAGCTCAGATCAAAGGCAGGATGCCATGGCATGCCTGCTGCTCAGTCTTGTCTGACTCATTGTAACCTCATGGACTGTAGCCTGTGAGGCTCCTTTGTCCATAGAATTTTTTCCAGGCAGGAATACTGGAATGAGTTGCTATTTCCTACTCCAGGGGATCTTTTCAACCCAGGGATTGAAACCACGTCTCTTGGGTCTCCCGCATTGGCAGGCAGGTTCTTTACCCCTGCGCCACCTGGGAATCCCCAAAGGTAGGATGGACCAAAGAGAAACACAGTCTCTCCCCCAATCCCAGTGGGGGAGGCAGATACTCAAATAGTTATAAAATGAGGTTGAAATCTGAAGAATTATGAGGTGTTTGCCAGAATGTAGGGATAAGCTTCTAAGCAGGGGAACCGTGTGGATAAAGGCCTGGAGAGGGCGAAGGGGAGAAACGCTGGGGCCTGGAGTGCCCCAGAGCACAGGCTGTGCAGTTCATGCAAGTGTCTTCTACTTCAGCTTTGTCTCTGGTTGGTACTCAGCCTCCATGACCATGTTCATCTGTCCACCTCAGTTTCTTCCACCAGGGTGTTGCTATTAATCCTGGCCTGGCTGCATTTCAGAGTAAAAACCAAAATCTTGAAAGTGGCTAGTGGAGTTAAGTCCTACCCATCCAGCCTGCATTAGAGCTCCACCTGCATCTCCCTCCTCTTCCTCCTGCTCATTCCTGGCTCCAAGATCTTGAGCCCTAATAAGGTCCAGGATGGGAGCTTCTGGCAGGGTTGCAGGCAGTGATCGAGTTCTCACTGGGGCTGGGTGTCCTGGTCAGAAGGGAGTTACTGGGTGAATGTCGGGTGATTAAGAGCTTGGACTCTGGAACTGGAATGCTTAGGTTTGAATCGCAGTTCTAATTTACTGATTACTTGATCAGAGGCAAGTGATTTAACCTCCTTGTGCCTCAACACCCTTAGCTGCCAAATGGGCGTGCTGACTACAATAGTGTCTCCCTTATGCAGCTGTTATGGTATGTTTTTGTTCAGTCGCTAAGTTGTGGCTGACTCTTTGCAACCCCATGGACTGCAGCACAGCAATTCATTCCCAGTTCATTACCATCTCCCTGAGTTTACTCAAACTCATCTCCATTGTCTTGGTGATGCCATCCAACCATCTCATCTGTCCTCCCCTTCTCCTCCTGCCTTCAGTCTTTCCCAGCATCAGGGTCTTTTCTAATGAATCGACTCTTTGCATCAGGTGGCCAAAGTATTGGAGCTTTAGCATCTGTCCTTCCAATGAATATTCAGGATTGATTTTCTTTAGGATTGACTGGTTTGATCTCCTTGCTGTCCAAGAGACTCTCAAGAGTCTTCTCCAACATCACACTTTGAAAACATCCATTCTTTGGCTCTCAGCCTTTTTTATAGTCCAAACTCTCACGTGACTACTGGAAAAACCATAGCTTTGACTATATAGACCTTTGTCAGCAAAATGATGTCTGCTTTTGAAAACACTGTCTAGGTTGGTCATAGCATTTCTTCCAAGGAGCAAGCATCTTTTAATTTCATGGTGCAGTCACCATTATGACACAGTGAATTAAGTACCTGCGGCAGCAGAGGGTGATGTCCCAACCCCATAACCCTCCTGTCTACTTTAGTTCACTTGTAGCTGCAGAGGAGGGTTCCCAAGAGACTGCCAGCTTCCTGCTCTGAGCCCCTGCATCTCTGCTCTTCTGCTTGAGGGCTTTCTAGGAATTATGAGAGGTGGGTTAATGCCCTCAGGAGCAACCGCAGCCTGTGGGGGACTACAGTCACTGGATAAGTGCCCCAGTTGCCTGTTGTCTGGTGGGACTGAGCCCCAGGTACTCAGTGGCTCCCGCACCATAAGCATATGTTTTGCTTTTGCCCTGTTCACTGTCTCTCATTCCCTAACTCCTGCCTCCTGGGATCACGTCGCAAATAAACCACCTCACTCAAGCCCTTATCTCAGAATGTACTGATGTTAAACCACCCTCCTTGGTCTTGTCTGTGTCTGCTGCTGTGTTTTCGCTCTTCTAAGGGACAGGGTCACTGCTTGTCAACCTGTCAAAGAATCTCCTGATCTAAAAAAAATTGCTATAAAGGACTTAGGGGGTTAGAATAATTTGGAATATGGATTGTGGCTTAATAATAGAATGGAATTGAGTGTTGAAATTTCCTGAATCCAGTAACTATACTCTAGTCGTGTAAGACAGTGTCCATGACATTAAAAACTCTACACTGAAGTATTTAGGAGTAAAGAGCATCATGTCTACAACTTAGTCTCAGATGGTTCCAAAATATATGCATAGATATATTACTGAGAGTGTGAATGGTGAAGCCCATGGGGTTAAATGTTAACAACTGATGAAGGTGGGTAAAGGGTATGTGAGAGTTTCTTGTTACTAGTCTTAAAGCTTTTCAGGAATTTGAAACAAAACAAAAAGTTACCAAAAAGACAATGGTCATATCAGTGTCTTACTGGTCATTTGTCTTTGGATGCCAGATATCTTCACACACAGGGTATATTTTTACAAGAGATTTGAGAAAAGCAAAGCCTGTATTTTCTGAGACTTGGATAGATCTCTCATGCATAACTTTCTCACAGATTTAGCAATCAATTTAAATTCCTGACCTTCAAAATAGTAACATCTGCTCTCCCTCACAGGTTCTGATCTCCACCCTGTCGGGAATGACAGGTCACTAGACTATGTTCTTGTCTTGGATCACAAGCTCCACTGTTCCAAAAGGGTGACCAGGTGCATGAGGTGGTTCAGGGGGCCCTGGGGAATTCTGGGAAACTCATCATACTGGATGAGGAGCCACAGGTCACACTGCAAATTCCCACCCATCCCGTTCATCTCTCTTTCCCTAGAATGTCAGCTCCACAGGGACCAGGATTTTAGCCTGTCTTGTTCACAGTCATAATCCTGCTCTTTGACCTGGTTCATAGCAGACACTCAGTGAGTAGTAAATGAATGAGTGAATGACATGGATTTGCTCCATTACTGAATCGGTTGGGATGATACTGCCAAGACTCTGCCCATCCATCCAATTTGCTGGTGACCCCAGGGACACCATGCCTCCTCCTCAGCTGGGGACAGGACCTGGTCTGGCAGTTGAAAGAGAACAGACCCAGGTTTGCACAGACTTCTCTCTGAGTGTGGAATTACTCTGAGGATCTGCTGCTTCCTGCCCCCCACCCCCCCACCCCAGGGTCCATTCCCCCTTCTGGTAACAGCTCCCTGATTTTTTTTTTTTTTTGAGAACTACTCCCCCCTACCTATTTCAGTACAAGCAAGGCTGACTGCAGCCCCCAGTGAAGCATGTGACACTAGCCAGAGGAGGTGGCTTCAGGACTTAGATGGTAAAGAATCCGCCTGCAATGCAGGAGACCTGGGATTGATCCCTGGGTTAGGAAGATCCCCTGGAGAAGGGAATGGCTATCCACTCCAGTGTATTCTTGCCTGGAGAATTCCATGGACAGAGGATCCTGGTGGGCTACAGTCCATGGGGTCACAAAGAGTCAAACACAACTAAGCGACTTTCACTTCACTGCAACTCTCCTATTGGGCTTCCCAGGTGGTGCTAATGGTAAAGAACCTGCCTACCAATGCGGGAGACATAAGAGACTCGGGTTTGATCCCTGGAGGACAGGACAGCAACACATTCCAGTATTCTTGCCTGGAGAATCCCATGTACTGAAGCGACTTAGCACACACACACAGAACTCTCTATTGACTGCTAAATTGGTGGGATGTAAGCTTGGCAGTTTCGAGGGGCACTCCCCACCATTTGGATAAGACTGAAGCCAGAACAGGAAAGAACTGAGCCCCTGGATCCAGCTGTGCTTGCAGTCCTGAACTTTTAAGTTACCCACAAAAATTAATTATTAATTCCCAATTTTTTTTAAGAGATTACTGCTGTTTTTGTTTGCTTTAAGTATTTATTTATTTGGCTGCGCCGGGTCTTAGTTGTGGCATGCAGAATCTTTAGTTGCATCATGCGGGCTCTTTATTTCTTTAGTTGTGGCATTCGAACTCTTAGTTTCAGCACATGGGAGCTTCAGTCTGCGTTGCAGCATGTGAGATCTTCAGTTGCAGCATTCAAACTCTTAGTTTGGGCATGTGGGATCTAGTTCCCTAACCAGGGAACTGGGCCCCCTGCATAGGGTGCTCACTGTCTTAGCCTTAAATCAATGGAGACTGGGTTTCACTCACTTGCTCCGTGTGTGGCCTCAGGCTGGTGGCTTCCCCTCTAGAGCCTCAGTTTCCCATTTCTGTTAAGCAGGGACACATCATTGGGTGGTTGTGAGAATTCAAGGAAGTGTCTGTCTTAAGTGCACATCCAGGAGACTAGCATGGGGTCCTGCCTCTGTTCTTGAGTCTGGTTCTGCTCCACCTCTTGTCCTGATACTTTAAGCTCTGGGAGAGGATAAGCTTAGACACCTGAGGCTGGGGACGACTCCAGGACTGAGCCCTGGCAGTTCAGCTTGGTGAGCTGGGAGAAGAGGGCTTTCACAGTCCAGTCAGTGATGGCCAGCCTGGGAGCCCACCATGTAGAGTGAACAGAGCACCTGGATGAATGCAGGTCAGGGGCTAAAGCAAGTGCTGTCAGCAACCCACCAACATCCCTCCACCCCTCCTGTATACCTGCACCCCTCTAGTAGCCTGTGGCAAGCACCTATACCTCTTTGCCTGAGGGTCTTTACAGGCAGGAGAGGCTGGAAGTGCTGGGGAGTTAACATCTCCAGGATTAATCCTGAATCAATGAGCGATGAGAGCTGGTACATATATGCCACAAGTCCTTCACCTCCTGTGTGCCCCACAGTCTCCCAAAGGTCCCAAGGGGGATGGCACGCCAATGCCCAGAGAAGCAACCAGCTCATTGACTCCCTTCCCTGGTTCACTTCCCACTCCCCTATCAATTTGCCTAGGATCACCCCCCCAAAAAAACTACCTGTGCTTGAGGGACTTCCCTTGTGGTCAAGTAGCTAAGACTCCACTCTCCCAATGCAGGGGGCCCAGGTTTGATCCCTGGTCAGGGAACTAGATCCCACATGCCACAACTAAGAGTTCAAATGACACAACTAAAGATCCCTCATGCTGCAACTAAGACCCAGCACAGACAAATTATAATTAAATAAAAATACCCCATAAAAAATGGGGTATATAAATATATACACACCATATTTTAAAACCAAAAAACTACCTGTGCTTGAATCTTTGTCTGATGGTCTGGGGGAACCCAACCCAAGATGGGCTGATTCAATTCTATATTCTGTGCTCAAGGCAAAGGGATCTGTGGAGGGGGTTGTCTAGATGTACCAGGGTCGTATCAAAGATTGTCAGTATTCAAGCATCCAGTATCCTCGCACATCCTGCTATAGAATGAAGGTGTGTGTCCCCTCAATACTCATAACCCTCAATGTGATGGTATTAGGAGGTGTGGGGCCTTTGGGAGCTGATCAGATCATGAGGGTGGAGGCCTCATGAAAGGGATTAGTGCCCTTCTAAGAGACCCCAAAGAGGGACTTCCCTAGGGTCCAATGGTTGACTCCATGCTTCCAATGCAGGGGGTGTGAGTTCAACCCCTGGCCAGGGAACTAAGATCTCACGTGCCATGTGGCCAAAAAAAAAAAAAAAGAGAGAGAGAGAGAGACCTCAGAGAGTTCCCTGGCCCCTCTTTGATGTGAGGACACAGGAAGAAGATGGCTATCGATGAACCAGGAAGTGGATCCTCATTAGACACTGAATCTATCAGCACCTTGATCTTGGACTTTTCAGCACCCAGAACTGTGAGAAACCAACTTCTGTTGTTTCTAAGCCACTCAGTCTATGTTATTTGGTTATAGCAGCCCAAACAGACTAAGACATATCCTTTAACACTGACTATTTATTACATATGACTAGACTGCATTCTCACATTGGAGGGGGACCATTGACATAGCTGAGCTCCAGGTAAGGTGTCCTGATCAGTTGGGCAGGAGAGCAGCAGGAGCCCCCTGACGTGGGCAGGAACAATGTGATACCCACCAGGAAAAGGAAGAGGAGGATGAGGAGATGGAAGAAGGTCAGAGGTCGCCTGGATGCAGGAGTGGGCACTCTGTGAAGGGAAATACAGTGTTAAACATACCAGTGGGTGCCACCGTGAGCCCTGTCCCCCAAACCCCCAGACTCTTCTCCCAAACATCTTACCCAGGGTCTGCCTCCAGCATCACATCTTGGAGACTGGGAGATGCTTGCCTCATCCTGTCCTAAACATAAAGAGTCACCAGCAGCAGAATGGGTGGAAGTGACATTTAATGTGCTCTTCACCTTACTACCATAGACAGGCAGAACTGGGCTTATTTCTCCTCCTTTCCTAGCACCCCTTCCATCCTCAAGCCCCCATGGGGACTTGGAATAGTTCCAAGTATAGTGGAGGTCTGTCTGTGCCTTCCTTCCATGCAGTCCCCCTTTTCCTGGTAACGGTGGTTCAACTTGGAGAGGATGGTATCATAACTTCCTACTTTTCTGAATTCACAATTCTACCGCCATGACTAGGCATGTGACCAGATCTGGCCAATCAAAGCGCTCCGTCAGCTTGGCTACTGTGATTGGTGGCGAAGCAAGAGTCCAACCTAGAACTTTTGCTGCCTGTGAGTCCGGAGCATTCTCTTCTGGGGTGAGTGAGCCAGTGGGAAGTGAATGTGTAGCTGCTGGGGCAGCCATGTTGCTGAGAAATCCACCGTGAAGTAGAACCCAAGACAGGGAGGCACTGCGCCCTGGCAGTATTTGAGGTCTGAAATTCAACAGCACCTGGACTTTTCAGTTAAGTGGGGAAAAAGAACAACAACCCAGCATCCCCTTTTTTGTGTGTAATTCAGTCAGGGTTGGGTTGCTGTCACTTGCTATCACAATTCCTGAGTGATACACCTGGCTGAGGACCAACTCACTCGAGACTTCCAGAGCAGGGGTTGTCTTCGGTGACTTGCTATGTGTTTCCGGTGGCTGAGGCCCGACATGAGCATGTCCTGTTGGGGGAGAGAGGTGTGGGGTTCTTGGAGAATCAGTAACAGACACAAAGTTGAGGAAGGGCTACGATGGCAGTATGGTGTCATATAGATGAGATTCTGGGGGAAGAGCGAGATCTCAGGGAGAGATGAAGAGAGGGCCAGAGCCCAACAACAACAAACCCGAGAAGAGAGACATTATTTATTCATTCACTCAACAAATATTTAATGCGTGTCTGTTACACTCCAGGTACTGTTCTAGGAGTTGAGGACACAGAGGGCACAAAAGCAGGCAAAATGCTGGCACACATGGAGTTTATATTCTAGCAGGAGAGAGACAGACTGTAATTTAATAAATATATAATGTCAAGATGTGGTAAGTACTGTTAGGTACTAACTTTTCACTCAGTCGTGTCCGACTCTTTGTGACCCCATGGACTACAAAGTCTATGGAATTCTCCAGGCCAGAATACTAGAATACTGGAGTGGGTAGCCACTCCCTTCTCCAGGGGATCTTCCCAACCCAGGGATCAAACCCAGGTCTCCCACATTGTAGGCAGATTCTTTACCAGCTGAGCCACCAGGGAAGCCCAAGTAAGAGGATAAGGAGTGATAATGTTCTGAGGCCAGGGCAGGTCTCTCTGAAGGGGTGATGTTTGAGGAGAGACTGGAGTAAAGGAGGAGGGGAGCTGGGCATGCATCTGGGGGTTTGGAGATGGGAGTGTATTTGAAATGTCTGAAGAGCCAGGAGGGTAGTGTGGTTGTGGCGGGGTGAGTGAGGTGGAGAGTGAGAGGAAATGAGGGAATGTAGATACAACAAAGAGACCAGGAAGGAGAACACCGAGACACCAAAAGAGAAATAGACACTGGGAGAGACAGAGCCAGAGGTTTGAAGGCCTTCTCAAAAGGCAAGGACCCTGCTAGGAGACACACAGAGGGTCCCATGGGTGCTTGGAGGAAGGAGGTCACCCCACCTGCTCTCACCTCCAGGCTTTGTCCTCTGCTCTGGGGGCCCCTGTGGCCACACAGCTCACATGGAGCCTCTGGTGTCCGGGCTGTCCTTCGCCCTAAAGGCTCAAGGTCCCCAATGTCCCCCGCCGGGTCCCATTCCAACTCTGCTGGCGTAGGGAGGCTACTGGGTGCCCAGGGCCCCCAGACCCCACCAGGGCCCGGCCCATCTAAGTCCCCCTCAAACTCCAAGTCCTGTTCCAGTGTGCTGGCCTCCTCCAACACCTGCTCAGAGGACAGAGGTCATGAAGATTGAGACTGGCACCCGCGCCAGGGACTGCCAGGGTGGGCCATACCAGGCTGGTGCTGACCAGCTGGGCCTGCAGCCGCCACAGCTGCCAGAAGATGCTGTCTTGGTGGGCTCTGAAGGCGCTCAGGACTTGCTCCAGGGCTGCCCGGGCCTGAGGCTCACTGCGCTGCGCCAGCCCCTCACCAAATGCCAGCAGTGCATCTAAACGCTCAGCTGCCCCACGTAGGTCTGCCTGTAGTGCCTGGGTACACATGGTTGGACATCATCAGTACACCCCACCCCGCTGCCTACACACACACACACACACTGGGTACACATGGTTGGACATCATCAAGACACCCCATACCACACCACCCTGCTGCCTACACACAGACACACACACACACACATACTGGGTACACATGGTTGGACATCATCAGTACACCCCACCCCGCTGCCTACACACACACACACACACACACACACACTGGGTACACATGGTTGGACATCATCAATACACCCCACCCCGCTGCCTACACACACACACACACACACACACACACACTGGGTACACATGGTTGGACATCATCAATACACCCCACCCCGCTGCCTACACACACACACACACACACACACACACACACACTGGGTACACATGGTTGGACATCATCAAGACACCCCATACCACACCACCCTGCTGCCTACACACAGACACACATAGACACACACACCACAGGGGCACCAGAACACCAGAGACCTAGGACTGGAGTTACTACCCCCACCCTCTTCCCATCCAGACATGAGGAACATGGAACAGATCCATTTCCAAGGGAAGCTGGCCCCGACTCCTGAGGCCCTTACCCACCTGCAGCTGGACCATCCTGCTCTGGGCTGACATGCAGGGCCCCAGGCTTCGCTCCAAGTCCTGCAGCCAGAGGCCCAGCCCCAGAAGACAAAGATGCAGACTGTCCTGCTCAGCCTCCAATACCTCCCGGCCAGAGATGGGGTGCTGGGGAACACAAAGCTGAGTCAGGGCCAGTGAGCCAACCTGGACCTTGTTCCCACTCCATTGCACCCAGGCTCCTGCCTTCCGGATGCTTCTCTGCAGCAGAGTCCATCTGTGGGTGTGCCCCAAGGACGCTCTCACCTAGAGAAACTTCCCAGTGGAGTCAGGCCAGAGAACCTCTAGTTCAAGTTCTCCAGGTTTTCAAGGCTCCTAGAAACTTGTCCATATAGGGCCTGGGGGTCTTGGAGAGGGAGGAGTAATGGAACTGAATTACTCCCACAGGGAACACCAGGGCCAATGATGAGATAATTCTTGGACTTCCCTGGTGGTCCAGTGGTTAGGAGCCCACCTGCCAATGCAGGGGACACGAGTTCGATCCCTGGTCCAATGCTGTATGGCAACTAAGCCTGCGCTGCATCTCAACTACTGAGCCCATGCACCGCATCTAGAAAGCAGCCCCACTACGAAGAGTCAGACACATTGGAGTACCTGAACAATAAAAACTCTCCGCAACTAAAGAAAGCCCACATGCAGCAATGAAGACTGAGCACAGCCATGCTGCTCCTGTTGCTGCTGCTGCTAAGTCGATTCAGTCGTGTCCGACTCTGTGCGACCCCATAGACGGCAGCTCACCAGGCTCCCCCTTCCCTGGGATTCTCCAGGCAAGAACACTGGAGTGGGTGTTCTGCACCTGGATGGTCCAGCTGCAGACCACTGGAGTGGGAGTCCTTCAATGCATGAAAGTGAAAAGTCAAAGTTAAGTCGCTCAGTTGTGTCCAACTCTTAGCGACCCCATGGACTGCAGCCCACCAGGCTCCTCCATCCATGGGACTTTCCAGGCAAGAGTATTGGAGTGGGGTGCCATTGCCTTCTCCGCAGCACAGCCATAAATAAATAAAATATTAACATATAATTCTCTCTCAGTTGATAAAATATGAAGTACTAGACAGGTCAGGAATCACTGTCTAGAGCATCCCACCCCACACAGTTGGCCAACACTTCCTGAATCATCGCCTCATCCCCGGGGTGGAGGCCAGACTCTGGGAGACAGACAGGAGGTGGGGGCTGGCCCAGGGGCCCAGGTCACCTCAGCTCACCTCTAGGTTTTTGGCTCCAGCTGACTCCTCAAGAGAAGAGCGTGCTGGCAACCTGGGGAGGCCAGCAACAGGCTCCAGGCCCCTCGGCCCACCCCGGAAGTGCTCTGGAGGGTCCAAGGAGTCCTGCCCCAGCTTCTGGGCCTGTTCTGACCTGGGAGGTGGAGGACAGTGACAGGCCTGTGGGTGAGTCTAAGCGAAAGTGAAAGTGAAGTCGTTCAGTCCTGTCTGACTCTTTGCAACCCCATGGACTGTAGCCTACCAGGCTCCTCTGTCCATGGGATTTTCCAGGCAAGGGTACTGGAGTGGGTTGCCATTTCCTTCTCCAGGGGACCTTCCCAACCCAGGGATCGAACCTGGGTCTCCCGCCTTACAGGCAGACGCTTTACCGTCTGAGCCACCAGGTGAGTCTAGGTGCCCATTATTCACTCTACTCCACCCCTGTCCCGTGTTACCTCTCCCATGTCCCCAGGGGGTCTTAGCCACAATACCTCCTACCCTTCAAGGGCCCCTGCTAATGCCCCCACCACTTTGGACCCCAGTTTCTAAAGCCCCAGCCCCTACCTGATGCTCTCCTCTCCAGATGCAATGCAGATTGTTTCTCCAGTAGTGTCCAGTTCCCTAGGGGCTCCAGGGGGGTGACTGAAGGGCTCTGAAGGGGATCTAGGGCCCAGAGGTGGGGGCCGGGCCATATTTGGGAGCCTAGGGACAGAGAGTCGGTGAGGAGCCCCAGCAGGAGCCCTTTTCCTAGCCCCAGTTTCCTCGAAAACTTCCTCAGTAGGACTCACCCAGGCCTGAGGCAGCCAAAAGCCCAGGGGCAGGTTCAGCTCCACCTCCTTCCAGGTGGAACCTGGACCCAGGTAATTTGATGCCTAGCTCAGGTGACCCTACCTCCACTTAACTCCTTCCTCCCTAGTATACCAGTGGCTGACTCTCAAGCTCACCCCACCCAACTAAGGGGTTTCCAGATATGACCCTGCCCTCTCAAGAGCCCCAAGTTCTGAGCCACTCTGAAACCCAGACCTCTCACCCTGGGAACCCACGTCTGCGTGTGCATGCATATTCAGTCGTGTGGGAGGCTTTGCCAACCCCATGGACTGTGGCCTGCCAGGATCCTCTGTCCATGGGATATCGCAGGCAAGAATACTGGAGTGGGTTGCCAGTTCCTACTTTAGGGGATCTTCCCCACTCAGGGATTGAACCTGTGTCTCCCGCATTAGCAGGCGGACTCTTTATCACGGAGCCACCTGGGAAGACCCCCTGGGGGCTCACACCATTTATCCAAGGTCACAGACGCAGCATCCCTCAGGAACCCAAACATTTGCCCACTCCCACCCCCAAATGTCCAAAACCAGAGTAAGACTTTTTTGTAGTTGGTTTATTTGGAATGGGTCCTCTTCCTGTGGTTTCCACACAGGTACCGGAAAATAACCCGAGGGGAGCCGCCTCTACCCCAGAGATCCAAGGTCACAGGGCGGTAGCAGTCCAGAGCGGGAGCGGGCTCGGGAATCCGAGCGGGTCCTGGGTCCTAGCGTCACTTGCTGAGCAGGAGGCCAGCGCGCAGCACGCGGGGGACTCGGCGGATGGTCAGCGAGACGCGGATGCCGCGCACCAGGCGGGCTCCCGGCTGCGCCGAGGGGCAGGCGGCGGCGTTGGGCGGCAGGGAGGCTGCCTCGAGCGCGTCTACGCTGGCTGCCGCGATGCCATGGAGGAGGCGCGTGTAGGCGGTGCCACGGAGCACCAGCAGGCTGCGCGGTTCAAGCAGCAGAGAGGTGGCCGGTCGCGGCGGGGGCCGCGGCTGCAGGGAGGGTTGAAAGTTAGCGGGTACCCAGAATTAGGTGGCGGAGGCAGACGAGAGTTCAGCAGGTTTGGGGGTTCAGGGGGTGAGGGTCAGTGAGTTCCAGGGGCAAAGGCTGTGGGGCAAGTGTGCTCCTAAGAATCAAGGCTTTGGAATGAAAATCCCAAGGGCGACAGGGCCAGGGCCTGGAGGGGAGGGGCACGACGGGAGGGAAGGGGGAGTGGTCGGCAGTCTTGTGGGAAGGGGTAGGAACTAGGCCGCAGATGGGGACGTCTAGGTGTCTAAGGAATCTGCAAGGGTCTGGGACTGAGGGATCAGTGGTCCCAGTAAACTGGGTGAAACTGGGCCGAGGACTTGGCTGAAGCCAGGAAGGGAAGGAGAGAGGAGCAGGTGTGGTCTGGGCGGATGTGGGGTATCTCAGGATGCTTTGAGGACACCAGCAGCCGGGAGCAGACAGGAGCATGTGGGATTGACAAAGGGAGCCCCGGGACTTCCCTGGTGGTCTAGTAGTTAACACTCTGTGGTTCCATTGCAGGAGGTGAAGTTTCTGTTCCTAGCCAGGGAACTAAGGTCCTACATGCTGGGTGGTATGGCCAAATAAATAAGTTTTTTTTTTTTTTTTTTTTTTTAAGGGGGAACCCTAAGGAGCAGCTGTGATCAGGGTGTCCAGGGTAGTTTCTGTGAACACTGGGACGTCAGACATGCATCAGAGAAAGAGGTCAGGGAAAGTGTTGTCATGAGCAACCCTCACAGAAGGAAGGGGGCTTGAGCAGTGAGTCCTGGGTTGAGGTGCCAAGAGAATCTGGAGGTGTCCTGCATGACAGATCACATTATTGGAGTGGGAGGGAGGAGGTCAGTATTGGGGTGCCTATGCAGTGGCCATTGAGAGTCAGGGTGTCTGGGAGGATGTCAGAGACACCCCTGAGGGGATGGTATGGGGGTATCAGGATATCAGTGTCTGTTGGAGAACTGGGGAGCCCTGCCTGTAGTATTGGAGTGCTCACTCTAAATATGTGGGGCCAGGACATCTGTAGGATGTCAGGATAGTCACTCAACAGGTGGGGGTATTGGGGTACCTGTGAAGATCATGATTTCTAGGGCACCCTGCAGGTAGATGGGTATCAGGGCTACCTCATAGGTGGGTGGAACCAGGGTGTCTTGGAGGATATGGGAGGTCGGAGCGCTCACAAGTGGCTGGGGCAACATCTCAGGGCCCACCTGCTCTGTTGGGTTATCATCCTCTGACTGCCGAGGCTCGTAGAGATCCAGTACGGTGTGAGAGCCCAAGCTGATAGTGCTGACGGTCGGGTAGTACAGTGGCCCATCCTCGTGGGGCTGAGGAGTGAGTACCAGAGCTGGATGGGGCAGGAGTCCACACCCCACCCCCCAACCCTCCGAGGTGAAAGGTGTTCCCCAGCTGGGGACAGGGAGGCGAATGCTTGGTTGGGCTATGTGAACTGCTTAATGAGAGTGGACGTGGGTCAACATGATGCCCCGCCCCGTGGTGGGTCCCAGGTCTAGGGGGTGGGGTGAGAGTGTGGTTACCATGATGCCCTCCCCAGGCAGATACTGGTTTACAAGGACGTGATTGGCTGGGAGACCCCCAAAAAGGCTGAGGTCAGACACTTTGTCCACGTAGCGCTGGAGCCATGGTGGCAGTCGCTCAGGAACCATCCCCCGGGGATGGGGGAGCCCACCTGGGGGAGGATGATGGGATGCTGAGGGCACCCAACCAAGGAGCTCTGGCACCAAGGAGCCCCCATTAGGAATATCCTAGTGGTTGGTAGCACTCTGACCTCCTCAGGGACCCCTAACTCTTTGGAGATCCCCACTCCACTCTTCAAAGCTTTCCTGCTTCTCCAAAACCTAGAGATACCCCCCAACCCATCAGGAAATTCTAACCCCTCAAGACCTCTACTGACCCCTCAGAATCCTCCTGATCCTTGGGATCCCTTGAGCCCTCAGGGACCCCCCACCTTGGCCTCAATGTCCTGAGACAATCAAACCTGACATGCCTATCCCAGCCCACATCCCTAGGTCAGCTATGCTCACAGTCAGGGACACTCACCCCAGTTCTGTAACTTCCTCCCGGACAGCTGGGTCCATTTTGGCTTTGGGGCATTGAAGACCTGGGAGATGAAAGGGGGTCAGTCCTTTTTCAAGGACCACCCTCTCTGATTCTCCCACCCAGGCCAACAAAGCGGTTTTTACTTGGGGTGGAAATGGGTCATCTCAGTTTCTGTGGGATCATTCTCTGGGATAGTGTTCCCAGGATTTTGTTGTTTGCCTTTTCCCCCTGTGGAGACCACAAGCCTCAAAGCTGACCTGTGTCTACCAGGATTGAGGAAGGGCTACACAATCAGGGTCTGAATCTACCCAGAGCTCTGGGCTGGATTGGGCTCTTTCAGCCCAGCAAACAGTCTGCACTCTAAATTCTGATCCCTGGGCTATCTCAGGACAGTCTGAGTTCTGGAACCTCCTTGTTCTATTGCCTGGGGGAGAAAAGGTGCTAAACTGGGTTATTCAGTACAGTCAAGAGAGTACTTTGAAAATTCTCCACTGCCAAGACCCCAGGGGTCTAGAAAGGGTTGTTTCAAAGAAGTCTAAGGGACTTCCTGGATGGTTCAGTGGCTGACTCCACACTCCCAATGCAGGGAGCCTGGGTTTGATCCCTGGTCAAGGAACTATTAATATACTCCACATGCTGCAACTAAGAACCTGCATGCCGCAACAAAGTTTGAAGATCCTTAATACCGCAACTAAGACCCGGCACAGCCAAATAAATACTAA
The DNA here is from genome assembly GCF_029407905.1 of Bubalus kerabau. Taxonomy (NCBI): domain Eukaryota; kingdom Metazoa; phylum Chordata; class Mammalia; order Artiodactyla; family Bovidae; genus Bubalus; species Bubalus kerabau. Next base: position 49,881,330 of record NC_073640.1, read on the forward strand.
AAAATAAAAAGTTGGACTTCCTTGGTGGTCCAGTGGTTAAGAATACACCTGCCAATGCACGGGACATAGGTTCGATCCCTGGTTTGGGAAGATCCCACATGCCGCAGGGCACCTAAACCTGTGTACACAACTACTGAGCCCACACACCCTACAGCCTGTGCTCCAAAACAAGAGAAGCCACTTCAATAAGAAACCCATGCACCACGACAGAGGGTAGCCCCTACTCACCGCAACTAGAGAAAGCTTGCGCACAGCAAGGAAGACCCAGAGCAGCCAAAAATTAATTAATTAATCAAAAAGCATCCTTAAAAAAATAACCCTAAGAAATCTCCTTATTCCCTTCATGGTAATGGGGCTGGGATGGGTTTTCTCAGTAGGAGAGTCTGAGCTTTTAAGCTAACTCATTCCTGGGACTCAAACAAGATAGGAGTAGTTGAGACTGCACAGGGCAGGTTCAGGCTCTATAACCAAGGCTCTGGGGCTGCAAAGGGCTATCCCAGTGCATGGATTCTGAACTTTGTAAAACTCTTCTTTCCCCAAACCTTAAGAATAGAATGCAGACTGTACTATCTAACACAGGTGGTCTGGGCTTGGTAACCTTGTTCCCAAGGCTCTGGGTCTATGCTGAGCTATCAGCAGAGGGAAGCGTTTACTCGTAACATTCTGAGGCCTGAATTATCTCAGCACAGAAACCTGAACATTGTAAATTCTTCATTCCCCAAATCTCAAGGGCCTGAACTGGGCTCTTTCAACATGTGTTGTAACCTCCTTTTCCCTATAACAGTAGCAGGATTGAGTTGTCTTAGCACAGGAAGCCTAAACTCCATAATAACCACCACCTTTCTAGATATCAGTTTGGGAAGTTCCGTGGTGGTCTAGTGGTTAGGATTCAGCGCTTTTATTGCTGTGGCCTGGATTCAGTCCCTGGTTGGGGAATGAGATCCTGCAAGATGTATGACTTGGCCAAAAAAAAAAATCAGTTTGGTTTCCCCTAAGTCTTCTGGGAAAAGCTCTTTTGCCACGCCCCAGCAGGTGTTGAGAAAGGAATAGGGAAGGTGAGGGATGGGTGCTGGGTGGCACTCTCCTTTCTGCCAGGATCTTCACTGTGGCCTTGTGGGCTCTCTCACATGAGAGCTGGGGGTTGGAGAGGGATCTGGGAAGAGGAGAAGAACAGACCAGAACAGTGTTGAGATCACCTGTCGAAGCAAATACTCCTCCTCTTCCTTGGAGATGAAGTCAGGGATGTAGTAGATTACAGGTGGTGCCTAGGACAGAGAGATCCCCCTGAAGGTGTGGCCCTTCCACCTGCAGACTAGTGCTAACACCCATGCGCAGCCCTTCCTCTGGAGCATAGCTCAGGATGTCCCCAAACAGGCCAGGGCCTTAAGCCAAGGGACCGATGACTATTTGGGGGATGAGGAGGTGGGGGTGAGGATAGGGCTGGACCCTGAGGGTAAGAATGGAGAGGGAGGGGTCAGTCCCAGCCCACAAACCCAGGAGCTAGCCTCCCTATCCATCTCCACTCTTATCTCCCGCCCTCTAGTCCCCACCTTCACCCCCAATCCTGACAACCTGCTCCACCCTGAATGGTTCCAGGGCTGGGACCCTGGCATCCTGATCCTCCATCGGCAGCAACTCCAGTTACTCGGTCAGACCTGTGGGGAGGGGAGAACATGCTGAAGTAACCAAGCCTGCCGCCCTCAGACTATGATCCAGCTTTCTGCTCTTACCATGGGCCACAGCCTCAGCTCAGACCTCTAGGGAAACTCTTTTGGTTTCTAAAACCTAAGCCCTCAGTATCTCAAAAGCCACTCACTGCACACCCCCCACACTTGCCCGGACACAAGGAGCACCCAGAATACTCCCCCAAACTCCATCCACCAAAGGTCCATCAAACTACACATATTTGCTGTCTTAAGCTCCCACGGAGAACAGCCTCTGACTCCATCCGCCGCCTTTCCCAAGAGCTCCACACATATCCCCCAGGGCTACACACCAGAGTCCCTTTAAACACCTTGATCTGAGACCTCATCGTAAAAACTGCCATGCCCTGACTAAGCACAGCATAGCATGCATGCCTAAAAACTGCAATCCTGGCTAACAGTCTTCAAGGTCTTCATAGATCCTCCTCCCTCCTCAAGCCCTTTCAGACGCTCCATTCTGAGCACCCTTGTGCCCCCAATCTAAGCCTCCTCAGACATACCCATTTTCAGTCTCCTCGGATCCCCCTACTCTAGACGCCTTTCAGATTTCTCTTCCGGAGCGCCCCTTCACTGCAGCACCCCTGGACCTGAGTCTGACTCCTTTCACGCCCTGAACCCCCTGGATCCCCCGACTCTGTCTTCTAGAATCCCACATTCTGAGCTTCCTCGGACTCCCATATGCGCTACCCTCGGTCCCCACTCTCAGCTCTCTTGGACTGCCATCTCCACCCTCGGCCACCCCGCAAACTGACCGTCCACCAGTGACCCCTTCAACATCCAAATTCAACATCCCAATTCCTTTCCCAGCTACTTCCGCTCCCATGCCGACGCAGGCATCCTCAGACCAATGGGAATTCTCAAAGGCTCTAAAGCTCCGCCTTCCACCCAATAGGCCCTCTCACAGAGTGTCGCCCCGCCCCCTCACCCTCGTTCGGTGATAGGCTATGCCGCCTGGCCTTTGAGCCACTGGACCCTTCAGAGACCGAGCTTCGTCTGGACCGACCAATCAGAGCTTCAGAATGGAACCCATCGGAGCCAGCCCAGAGTGGAGGCGCAGTCTTGGCGGCCCACAGGGAAAACGCGTGTGTTGGAAGGACCCCCGCAGGTTAGGCCATCCTATATACCAGCCGTAGGGAGACGAGATTGAGGGAAGGACTTCCTCTGCCATGCTCCCCTAGTAAGGGTATAGAGGCACGGCCGTTAACTCCCTAAACACAGACCCCACACGGAAAGCCATAGAAACGTCTTTATTGAAGGGGATAGGGGTCATGCTGAGTTTGGGGACATGCAGTGAAGGGGCAGTCGTGAGCTGTCCTTGGTTTTCAGGGCCCCAGGTCTGCCCTGGACACCCTGGGCCTTCAGGGTCTCCGTCGGCTTCTGCTCTTCTGACCAGGGTGCTCTGAGGCCCTTCAGGGCCAGTAACTTAGATTTGGCGTTTTGGACCTGTGACCAGAACGTAGATTGAAATGGGGGCTCCAGGATTTGGGATCCCCTGAAGGCCTCGATGCTCCTCGTCTATTAGAGAGGGAGGCTTGAGGATTTGGGGTTCCCTTGGGACTGGGGCTCTTGGAATTTGGGTATCTTGTGATCCATAGACTCGGGGCATTGAAGTCCTCTGGTTTCCAGGGATGAGAATTTCTGTTTGGGGGTCTCCTGGTGCCTATGAATAGGGCTTGACGTGCCCTGGGTGCCTAGGATGCATATCCTGACTACAGTCTCCTCCATCTCAGGCATAGGGACTTCCATGGTTGGGGGATTCCTGGGGGCTTGGAATCGGATTTTTTAAATTTGGGATTCCCTGGGGATTTGGGGTTCCATGATCTGGGGGTCCTGGGAGTTAGGGTTTTGGGCTTTCCTAGGGGCTGTAGGAATTAGGGGCAGAGGGAAGTTTGGGACATGTACTCTGGGGGTTGGGATCCTGAGTCCCAGAATGGGGCCTCCAAATTTTGGGGTCCCCCAAAGGGGGAAATCATTACTTAAAAAATAGAGAATTTTCTGGGAGCCTGGGCAGCACAGGTACTGTGGGCCACATGGGGTGGGCTTCATACAAGGCACTGGGGGTTTCTTGAGGGTGCAGAGGGTAGGAAGACTTGGGGGTCCTGTAATTAGCACTTCCAGGACTGTTTTGGCATCTGTAAATTGGGGGTGACAGTGGGCTGGTTAATGCGGGTCTCTTCTTGAGGGGTAAGAGTAGAGGCTTTTGTTAATGGAGGGAGTGTCCGATTGCAGTCTAAGGATTTTGGGGTGACCATGGGAGTCACAACATCTTGACAGGACTGATATTAAATGTGGGTCTGTTACTCTTCTCTGGAGATGTTTCTTTCAACGGGGTTTGATGTGGGGAGGGACCTTGTTAATAGGGAATGGTTTTGCTCCAGTGACTAGTGACTCAGGAATGTTCTACTGTGGAGCATTATGTAGAGAAAGTCACCATCATTTGGGGTGAGATGGAAATCTGTTAATTGGAGGGTCTGATCTGAGGGGTGGGACTAGCCTGAAGGTACTACACTCAGGGAATCTCTTTCTGGGTAACACAGGGTCTGTATTTGGGGGGGTCATCATGGGGGAATCTGTTAATAGGGCCTCAGTGATCGAGGGCTGGCTAATGGGGGTCTCTATTCTGGATGTGTTACTGGGAATCTCTATCTCAGGGTGACTCGGGGGCTCCTCGTGTCAGGAGACGCTAGAGGGGGCTCTGTGTCTCTGTTGGATGTCCAGAGCCTCTAAGACTGCATCTCCGCCCTCAGCATCCAAGGAAACCAGCAGCAGAAGAGCAACCTGGGGAAAAGAACTGTGTCATGCCCCAGTGCAGGGTGTGGGAGCATCTGGACCCATCCCCACCCAGTTCTTCCCCAAGGGTCTGGGATTTGGCCTTTCTGGGTTCTGCCTCCACCTCTCCGGCTCTCTCAGGCTCCTCTGGAGCAGAGGGTGTTCTGTCTCCCTTGTTTTTGTTTAGTCGCTAGTTGTATCTGACTGTTTGCGACCCCATGGACTGTAGCTCACTCCTCTGTCCATGGGATTTCCCAGGCAAGATTATTGGAGTGGGTTGCCATTTCTTTCTCCAGGGGATTGTTCCGACCCAGGGATTGAACCCCTGTCTCCTGCTTGGCAGGCAGTTTCTTTACCACTGAGCCACTATGGAAGGTCTTACTTGCCTCTTAAAAATTGAATTCACCAGAATTCATGGTGGGGCCTCACTCTCTAAAGACTGTTTCTGGGTAAGCTAACTTAAGTCCTAAGTTTTCCTAACCTCTATTTCCAGCCCCAACCAGAACTCCAGACCCCCCTGTCCAGTGGCCTGGTGGATGGCTTTCCCTGAATTATCCCACAGGAGAGGGGACCAAGGGTTGCTACACACCTGGAGATGGAGTTCTCAGATGCGATGTCCTTTGGGGTCCGGACTGTTGTGAAAGTGCGTTTGGGCTGCGTCACTGAAGAGAAGGGCGAGGTTTCAGGTGATAGGATGACAGACCCACCTCTGTCCTCAATATCCACCCAGACTCTTTGTCATTAATATTTATCTACATCCCCAATATCCTAGACTTCCAACAGCCATCTAGACTCTCTTTTCAGTAATATTCCCTGTGTCCTCTGAGACCTACCCATGTCCCCAGTGCCTGCTCAGAGCCTTATTAACATCCTCTTCTCCATAACACCCATCCTTTCGGGGGTCCGACTCATCATTTTCCTGGATCCCCAATTAAATACTGGAGATTCTGTCACCAGCATATACCTAAGGACCCCATGACCTTACTGCCTACCCCCAAACCACATTCCTCCTCACACCCAGCCTGCAACTCACTTGTCACTTGATGCACTTTTTTGGCTCCAACATTGTCCCCAGGGGGGTCAGTGGATCCACCAATCCTGGGGAGACATGACAAGTGCGAGGAGTCAGAGCCACAAGAGGCCAGAGTCTGGCAGGAGCTGAGCTGCAGGGGGCCTACGAGGAAAGCGCTAGGGTGTGGGGATGGGTGTCCACTCTATCCTCCTGGTCCAAGAGGAGGAGACATCTAAGGTGAGTATCAGGGCTCTGGGAAGTACCCTGGGTGATGATCAGAGTCTGGGCTCACCTCTGAATTCGAGATGCTGGTGCAAAGACGCCATGCTTCGGGGGGCAGTTGAAGTACCGGACACCGAAGACAGAGCCATCGTGCTTGCCGGTGGGCTGGTCTAGCTCGATGCCATACCAGTACCCTGCAACAGGAGGGTGTCAGGATGCCTTGAGGCCCTGCCTGCCCCCCGGCCCAGATAGTAATCCTCACCTGGGGCGAAGTCTGTCTTTCCGTAGAAGCGCACAATCCCTTGCTTCTGGCCAGCAACGAGGACTTGGTCTCCAACCTCAGCCTTGGCTCCTTCGCGCTGCTGCAGGCTGCCCAGAGACGGGGATGATGAGGGCTTCTTCTTACCTGGGGGTGGAGGGGACAAGGGTTGAGGGTGAGGCCTCCAGACGCCAGCCCAGGGGATGCTGTGCCACCCAGAAAACCACAAGGTAGGAACTCTGTCCTTGATCAAATGAGATGAACTGCAGAGCCTTTCTCTGAAATAGGAGTCGGGGCCTGGGGGGCTTGAAAGAAAACCCTAGCTGCCAGAGAAATGGGGTTGGGGGCTTTAGGTATGAGAGAGAAAACTGAGTCAAGAACCTAGAGAACCCCAAAAACTCTTTCTCAAAGTTAAGGATATTAGGCCAAAGGAAAACTCGAGTGTCAAAAGTCAGAAATTATCCTTTTAAAATGAAGGAGAGGGGGAACTTCCCTGGTGATCCAGTGGCTAAGACTCCACACTCCCACTGCAGGCGGCCCACATCAATCCCTGGTCAGGGAACTAGATTCTGCATGCCACAACTAAATATCCCGCATGCTGCAAGGAAGATGGGAGACCCCACGTGCCACAACTAACACCCAGCACAGCAAATAAATAAGCAAATAAAGTATTTTTAAAATAAAAATATGAAGAGGGGAAAATAAATAAAATGAAGGAGGGAGTTGGGTCTGAGGATAAATCAAGTCACTAAAGCCAGGAACCCCACAGATTCTTCCCTAAAACTGGGAGAAAGCCTTTGGGTTTAAGGGGAAGCTAAGTCACAGAGGGCAGGGAACACATACAGGTCCTTCCAAGAACTGGGTGGGACCAGTACTGAATCAAAGGAGAAACTCAGGTACAAAAGTCAGGGACTCAGAGTTTGTCCTCTAAAATGGGAGTTTGGGCCTGAGGAAAAACTGAGTCACAGAAGCTGGTCTACCCACAGAATATCCTCAAGACTGGCTCCTGTCACCCCATGGGCTCCGCCTGACCTTTGTGTTCCCTGCGGCCCTTGCCAGTGACACGGGAGAAGTCCATTCGGGGAGTCCGAGGTGTGGAGGTGACGGATGAAGGAGGTGCGTCCACTGCCTTGGAGATCTTGGACACAGAGGCAAAAAGACCTGGGGGGACAGAGCCTGGGCTGGGACTTGTCCAGGCCTCTGCCCCTGCCCCATCATCACCCCTGACCCCACCCCTCAGTCAGCAGCATCACTACTGAGTGGACCCCAGTGAGACTGACCCTGCTTGGGAGGGCAGATGAAGTACCGGACGCCCCCAACACTGCCATCATTCTTGCCCTCAGGTTCATCCAGCTCCACGCCCACCCACTGGCCACTGGCGAACTCCGTGGTCCCGCAGAACCGCAGCGTGCCCGTCTGGAGGAAACAAGGGAGGATATGGCTTGGGTGGCCTTGGGAGGCCATGATAAGATCACTGGCACAGGGAAATCCCTGGTGGTCCAGTGGTTAAGAGTCAGTACTTTCACTGCTGAGGGCTCAGGTTCAGTCCTTGGAGATCTTGCAAGCTGCACAGAGTGGCCAAAAAAAAAAAAAAAAATCACTGGCAAACAAGCAACATGGTGGAGTGTATGAGGGAGCCCCAGGCTCAAATCTCAGCATCTCAGCCTGGACATTACCATTCACTGGCTATGTGACTTAACCATACTGTGCCTCAGTGTCCTCTGCGAAATGGGAGTAGAAATTGCACCCACCTTACAGGATTGTTACAGAGCTGCCCTGCCCAATGTAGTAAATAGCCACTAGCTACATAATGACAAAATCAGGACCTCCCCCATGGTCCAATGGTTAAGATTCCATGCTTCCACTGCAGAGGCTATGGGTTTGATCCCTGGTCAGGAAAGTTCCACATGCTGAGCAAGGTAGACAAAAATAAATAAATAAATAAAATAACTAAAATATTTCCCCAATTGCAGTAGCCACATTCCAAGTTCTTAATAACCACATGTGGCTTGTGGCTACTTCACTGGACTATAAATACACAGAACATTTCCAATCTCACAAAGTCTATTGGACATGAATGCTACAGAGACAGAAAAGCCCTCAGTACAGGGCTTGGTGCTGAGTAAGGGATCAGTAAGTGCTGACTATTCGTATACTGTCACTTTCGTAAAGGGACTGCAGGGGCCTCAGTGTCACCTGTAAAATGAGGATAGCAGTCCACCTCAGAGTCTAGTTATCTGGTGGAAACATTTTTAATATATGTGACATTGCTTAGCTGCAGTGAGTGTGGTTATTATCATTTGGGTGAGATTCCTTCACTGCTCTACACCTCAGTTCCTTGTCTATGCTGCTGCTGCTGCTGCTAAGTCGCTTCAGTCGTGTCCGACTCTGTGCGACTCCATAGACGGCAGCCCACCAGGCTCCGCTGTCCCTGGGATTCTCCAGGCAAGAACACTGGAGTGGGTTACCATTTCCTTCTCCAATGCATGAAAGAGAAAAGTGAAAGTGAAGTCGCTCAGTCGTGTCCGACTCCTAGCGACCCCATCGATTGCAGCCTACCAGGATCCTTGATCCATGGATTTTCCAGGCAAGAGTGCTGGAGTAGGGTGCCATTGCCTTCTCCGTCCTTGTCTATAAAGTGGGCTAAATAATAGTGCCTCCTTTGGAGAGTTGGTGCGGGGATCAGAACAGTGGCTGGCACACAAAGAGCACTTGGTGTACACCAAGCCCTGTTCTAAGGGCTTTACTCATTTTAACTAATTTAAACTTGGAAAAGAATCTAAAAGAGAATGGTTATGTGTGTATGTGTAACTGATTCATTTGGCTGCACAGTGAAGCAAACTAACACAACATTGTAAAATACAAATTCATTTTAAAAATAAACCTCATACAACCCCCTGAAATGGGTATTTTTAGTTTCCTTTTACAGATGAAGAAACTGATGCCCAGAGAGGTGAAATCACTGGCCCCACAGCTGGCAAGTGGCAGAGAGATGTGCTTGAGCAAATCCTAATAACCACTGTGCTGTGCTGCTTCTCTCCAGGCAGAGACTGTTATTACATGTCTCCAGACAAAGGTTTCACCACTCTGGATTTCTTATAGTCTTCTATGTTGTAAAATGGAGAAAGTCAACCCCTTCTGCTTTCAAAACTGGCACACTGATTTGATTAGGTCACGTACAAGAACTTTCCAAAGGGGGCTGATGCATGCAAAACTCTTGATTAGGAAACAAAGTGTGACTTTATGGCTTCTCACTGTACAAAGAAACAAAATTCAGTCACTGCAGTGGCCTGCAGGTCTAGTGTGATCCAGCCCCTGCTAACCTTGCCACTTCACTCTCCCTAGATAACTCCCTTCCATGCACACTCCTCTGAGGCTTTGTACCTGTGGTTTCCTTTGTCTTATATTTTTGCAAGGTGAGCTCCTTCCCATCTCAGCCCGTATATCACCTCCTCAGAGATGCCTTCTCAGAAGACGCTAGCTAAAAGCACCTCTGCCCTCAGCCAGGGCCAATTTATTAAATATTTGCATTTAATAAATGTTTTCAAAGCCCTTGCTACTGGAAATTATCTTAACTGTGAGTTGACTTTATTGACTGTCTCTTCTTCAGTAAAAATGGAGTTCTATGAGAGCAAGGCTGGGGCTGACACAAGTCTTTACCCCCAAGGACAGGCTGGGTCCAGCATGGAGCCTGAGGGACAGCAGGTAAATGAATTCAATTTGGAATACCTGGATGAATGAAGATGTTCTCTGTCCTCTGGGACTTTATCCCTGCTCCCTCTCCCTGCTGCTGCTGCTGCTAAGTCGCTTCAGTCGTGTCCGACTCTGTGCGACCCCATGGACTGCAGCCTACCAGGCTTCTCTGTCCCTGGGATTCTCCAGGCAAGAACACTAGAGTGGGTTGCCATTTCCTTCTCCAATGCGTGAAAGTGGAAAGTGAAAGAAGTCGCTCAGTCGTGTCTGACTCTTAGAGACCCCATGGACTGCAGCCTACCAGGCTCCTCCATCCATGGGATTTTCCAGGCAACAGTACTGGAGTGGGGTGCCATTGCCTTCTCCCGCTCCCTCTCTCTAAGACCCCCCTTTCTCCTTTTCTTCTCCTGGCTCACTCCTCCACATCTTCAAGTGGATGCATTCCCCATCACACCCCTGATTGCTCTGACCAGTACTTTTTTCCCAAGCAAGGGAGTGATTACTCTGCGAGCACAGGTGGCCCCTGAATGGGGACCACAGGGCCCAGGGGACCCAAATGGGGCCGACCTGTGCTGATCACTCTGCCTGTGCTTCCTCACGAGAGCCACAACTGCTCTGGGCTGTCACTGTCAGGAGATGGATCTGTTGTCCCCCTTGGACTAAGAGCTCAGTCCAGCGTGGGGCATAATGGAGGCACTAGCAGAACGGCTGGATGAAATAAACACTGTGTGCATGCCTGGGAGGGTGGACAGACAGAGGGGGCGAGTCTGGACTCTGCCCAAGGCCGCAGCTTTGCTCGCTGAGTCCTGCCCTCCCCTCCCTGCTCCAGTTCCTGACCTTCTGGCCATCCAGTAGCACGCGGTCTCCCAGGCGCAGGCCCAGTGCGCTGAGCATGAGATTGCCTGGGACGTTGTCATAGTTGGGTAGTGTGACCTTGGGGAGGGCGCAGGAGAGTGGCACTGCCTCCTCCAGTAGCGTCCTTAGCTCCTTGGCCACCAGTGCTGCCTCTGCCTTGTCCAGGGACATGTCCATGGGGTCTGGGACCACCTCTGCTGGCACTTGTCCCTTTCGGTTCTGTGGACCAACAGGAAAAGAGGAGGAGAAAACTCAGTGGTGGTAGGCTGCCCTCCCACTGAGGCCATGCCCCCAGAGACCCTGGGTCAAGGTGAAGCAGAGATGGGAGTAAGGTCATGCCCTGGACCAACATGGCAACAGGAAGGGATGGGGCATTAAGGTTCAGACCACGGTCCCCAGGGAAGTCCACTCCTGAGACCTCAGCCTGGGGATGTCAAGTATGGAGCCAACGGGGAATGAAGGTCCCACTTCAGTGCTGTAGGTCATGCCTTCAGGGCCAAGACCCCAAGCCCAGAAATGGGGCCGTGGAAGGACAAACACAGAAAATGGGCTCCTGTGGTACTAGGTCAAGGGTCCAACTGGGCCAATGGGGAATGAGAGCTTCAAGAAAGGCAAGTGGTCCTGCCCCTCTCCCATCCTCTGCAGAGGCCTGCTGGCTGGAAAGGGATTGGGAAGGAAGGAAAAGGAAGGTAACAGGACTGGGCCAGGGTGGCAGTACCCGAAGCGCCGGGTTGGCGCCGTGTTCCAGCAAACATTTGGCCGCGCCCAGGCACAGGTTGGAGGCAGCGATGTGCAGGGCTGATCCGTGGTTGAAGTCACTGCACGTGGAGTTCACCACTGGGAAGTGGGTGAGAGGAGGGTTCCAAGTGAGCGCCCTCGGCACCCAGCCCTTTCGCTGCTGCCTTCCAGTCTCCGGAAGTCCATCTCTTCATCTCTTAACCCGCAGGCTTCAGTGCTTCCCCCAGCCTCGGACAGAGCCCCGCCCCTCCTCGGCCACACCCCTCCCGACTAGCTCCTGCCAGGTCCCAGTAGCCTTAAGGACCACTGAGCCCCATTTCCTGCACCTCCCACCTTCCATCCTGGCCTCCCAAGCCAGGTCCATTAGTCGTCTTCCCACCCTTCTTCACTCCCTACACCTGAGCACCCTCCTCCTGCTTCAAGACCTCCTTCCTCTCCGGGGCCCTGCCGGCTCCTAGCCCGGCCCCTCCTCCTCACCTCGGGGCCGCGCACCCTTCAGCAGCACACGCACGAGATCGGGCACGTCGAAATAGGCGGCGTAGTGAAGCGCGTTCATGTTAGTCCAGCGGCTACGCAGGGTCACGTCTGCGCCCAGAGCCAGCAACTGCTGCGAGAGGCGCACCGCCGCCGCGGGGTCCCCTGCGCAACAGCCCAGGTCAGCTTGGGTCCCCTCCTCTAGAGACTGGGGCCAGGGCCATGGGGCAGACCCTGGGCCTCAGGGACTGCACTTTGGGATCCTAGGCTGTGAGTGGACTCAGGATGGAGGTCGGAGGGCTAGAGTTCTGAGAGTGTCGGGCGTGGGAGCCTAGGTTTGGGGGTTCATGGTATGGGGGCTAGGACCCTCACCGACTCCGTGGGCCCCAGCCTTGCACGCATAATGGAGCAGTGTCATGTCGGTCAGCCCATCGCGATCATTCACATGGCAGCCTCGACGCAGAATCTAAGGGTACCGGGGACCAGGGAGGGTTACCCAAACACGTGAGGGACCCCTTCCCCTCCTCCCTCACATCACCAGTGTCCTTACCTCGTTGCCGATGACGTCGATCTTGTGTTGGACTTGGGGCACCCACTGACGCACGATGGCGAACAGCTCAGGGATGGTGGTCTGGGGGTCAAACAGAATCTCCTGGCAGGCAGGGTCGTTGGGGTCGAAGAAGGTGAAGGCTGGGGTGGTGAGAGGTCCAAGGTCACCCCCAGGCAACCTGACCCCGCCTCCTTCCACCCTGAGATACAGTAGCCCTAAGTCTTTGTCTTTAAGACCTCCTAAGGCAGGGTCTCACACTGGTGGCCTGTGGGCCCTGGACATTTTCTGTGGGGCCAGCATGAGGTTTCAAAATGAAGAGGTTTCACATAAAAATTAGGATGCCTTCCTGTTTTGAAAATTAAAGATCAGGCAATTCCTGTATAACAGCCACCTCTACCTCACGAAACAAGAGTGTGACAAGGAATCTGCATGCCCAAGGGAATTGCTACTGTTCTGGCCCATGGTACCTTGTCAGTCTGGGCACGATTAGGCCGAATCTCCAGAGTAAAGAAAAAAATTTTTAATATTGACTTATTTATTTGGCTGCATGTGGGATCTTTGTTGTAGCAGGCAGTATCTAGATCTAGTTCCCTGACCAAGGATCGAACCCAGGCACCCAGCATTGGGAGCATAAAGTCTTAGCCCCTGGATGACTAGGAAAGTCCCAGAGTAAAGAAAACTTAAAAGCCAGAAATCAGTTTTTAAGAAAAATCTCCCCAATTTTTCAGCTACTGTGCAGTCCACATAAAATGTACCCATGGGCAGGATACAACCTGTGGCCAGCCAGGGGGAAACCCAGAGGAACTTCCATGTCCCTGCTTTAGACTCTGAGGATTGCCCTCTACTAATGTTCAGCACCCAGCACAGGGCTGGCACGTGGTGAGAACTCAGTGCCTGTTGAATGGATGAGCACATGAATGACCAGATGATACAGAGCCCAGGGAAGGACTGTACAGTCTCCAGCAGGCAGCCTGTGTGCTCCTTTAAAACCCCAGCCCTTCTTGGCTGAGATCCCTGCCCTGGCTCCCATCACACTTGAGTACAGATCCAAATCTCACTCTGGCCCAAAGGCCCTGCACCAACTGGCGTTGTCTGTTCTTTGCTCTCTCCCCCTCACTCATTCCCCTCCAGTCACACTGGCCTTCTTCCACCCTTTCAATTTGCCAGGCAAATTGCTGTCTCAGGGCTTTGTGCTTGCTGTTTTTCTTGCCAGGGCCAGTCTCCCCTCAGATCTTCTTAAGGCTCCAGAGAGGCCTCCCCAGACCATCCTGGCTAAGTGAGCACCTCTGCCCTTCTCCATCTCTTGCCCCCCCCCCCACTTTTTTTTTTTAATTTGGCTGCATCGCAGGGCATGTGGGATCTTAGTTCCCCAACTAGGGGTCAAACTCACACCCCCTTCATTGGAAGCACAGAGTCTTAACCATTGGACCGCCAGGGAAGTCCCTCTTGCCCTTTTAAAAATTTATTTAAGAATATCACTACTTGGGTACTTCCTCAGCCATCTGCTGGTTAAGACTGCAGAGACCCGGGTTCAAAGCCTGGTCAAGGGACTAAGATCCTGCAAGCCTCATGATGTGGCCAAAAAATAAAACCCCACTACTTGTTTACTCCTTCCTCTCTCCTCTTTTCCTCTCTTTCTCTTCTGCCCTCTTTTTCCTCTCTCTCTCTCACTTGTCCCCCTCACTAGGACATTTCTGTTCTCCCTTATCCCCAAGGCCCTGGCATCCAGGAGATGCTCAGTCTCCACTGATTTAATGTACACATTTAATAAACACATACATGAGTTTCTCCTGGAGTCCACCTTAGCCCTCTCTCTGGCCTCAACCACATTTTCAGATTCCTTCACCTTCTGTGACCAAACCCTCCTTGTTTTACAAGCAGCAGGATTCCTGGGGGTGGGGAACAGACACCCTAGGCTCTTTGACATCCCAGCAGGCTACAGGCCCCAGCCACATTTCCAAAGGAAATTTTCCAGTTTTCCGGGACGGATACCCTGCCCTGGACACCCAGATAATGTTATTTTTCTATCAGACTGAGGGTAACCTATAGCCTCTCTGATCCCCCTCTAGTGAGTGACACATGTCCACAGAGGCCATCCCTCTTGCCCTATCCTGCTGGTACCTACTCTCTGAACTTGGAACCTAGTTGAAGGTACAGCTACCAAGGATTCCCAGCCAACATCTAAAAGCCTCCTCCTATACCCAGTTCTGGCTGAGCTCCACTCTCTCTATGCAGTAACCAGAGGGAGCTTTTAAAAATATAAATCAGAACTGCCACTCCCCTGCTTTTAAATACCCATGCCCCCGCCCCCAACTGCTCTCCCCACCATCACATTTAGAATATACACGAAGTCCTCACAGTAGCCTTAAAGGCCCTTCCCAGATATAGCCCTTGCCAACCTCTCACTTCATCTCTGATCACTCCCTAACTGCAGCACCATGATTTTCTTTTTGTTCCAAGCTCAGTCCTGCCTCAGGGCTTTTGCAACTTGCTGGTTACAGCCTGGAACTCTCTTTTTCCAGCTTTCCTATGGTTGATTCCTCCTCTTGCTCAGTTGTTGTTGTTTAGTCACTAAGTTGTGTCCCAACTCTTTGTGACCCCATGGATTGTAGCCCGCCAGGCTCCTCTGTCCATGGGATTTCCCAGGCAAGAATACTGGCGTGAGTGAGTGTTGCTCAGTCGTTTCCGATTCTTTGCGACCCCATGGACTAGAGCCCACCAGGCTCCTCTGTCCATGGAATTCTCCAGGTAAGAATACTGGAGTGGGCTGCCATTTCCTTCTCCAGGACATCTCCCTGACCCAGGGACTGAACCCACATCTCCTAATTGGCAGGCAGATTCTTTACCACTGAACCACCAGGGAAGCCCCCCTCATGCTCAGGGTTTCCACCTAAATGCTTCCTCGTCAGAAAGACGCATCCTGACTGCTCTATCTCAAGGTGCTGCCCCCTAGCCATTCTCTATTATTATATCTCCATCTTTTATTTCTGTCATAGCATTTACTCCAATCTGAACTTATCTGATTTTTTTTTTTTTCTGACCATGCCTCATGGCATGTGAGAGTTACCGGACCAGGGATCGAACTCATGCCCTCTGAAGTAGAAGTGCAAAGTCCTACCACTGGACCCCCAGGGAAGTCCCTGAACTTATCTGATTTATATATCTGTTACTTGTTTAGTCTTGCCTTCTCTCCTGAGAGCAGAGATCATGCCTGGACCGCTCACCATTAAATCTCCATCTCCCAGCAAAGGCTTGTCACCGAGTATAGTACTGCTGGAGAATGAGTAGACACTTTCTATGTATCTAAGAGGACACCTCCCTCTCAGCTCCACAGCCTCCTACCTCAGAACCTCCACTCCTGTGGTCACCTCTCCTGGGATCCCCTTCCCCTTGTTAACCCTCAATCCATCCTTGGGTCTCCCTTGAATGTTATTTATTCAGGAAAACTGTATCTTAAAAGGCTCTTGCAGACTCCTATTCTTGGCAAACACGATTCTCATCATGTCTTTAATTATGTCCTTGTATTTTTGTACTTATTTGTGTGACCATTATTGAAGCCTGTGAATTTTCTTAGGCAAAGACTAGATCTGTCTGCCCCCACCTCCTAGGTCCATAGCAGGCTTTCAAAACATGCTTGTTGAATGACTAAAGGACTGAATGATGTGTCATGAATCAAATATTAGGATTATCCCAATTCCATTCTCCAGTGGGTGAATGAATGAATGAATGAAGAGGGGTGGGGATGCAAGGGCCATGACTCCTCCCCAGACCACCTTCAAATCCTCGGGAGTCTTCCCACCATCTCCACCAGCGGAGTTTTCAGCCAGACCTCCCTGGCCAGACCTCCCTGGCCACCAAAGGCTCCAGGCCATATTGCAGGATGGGGAGGGGGGTTACCGTAGTCCTTGGGGAGGGGGGCTGGTGCCGAGGGGTGCACAACAGGCTTCTGCCGGCGCTCCTGGGTGGGGCTGGGGGGCTCCGGGACAGGCTCATCCTCCTCCTCCTCCTCTTCTTCCTCCGCCCTGAGCGGCGGGGCCATGGGGGCAGGATCTGTCTTAGTCATGGTCCTCGGTGGCCCTCGGGGGGCAGATGCAGAGTTGGGGGTGGGCTTCAGGCAAATCCTAGGGGCAGAGGTCAACTAGAGAGGGTGATCCACAGTCTCCAGAATCTGAGCCCCCGATACGCTCCCAGGGCTCCGGATGGCTCTCACGCCCCCAGCACTGGATTTTGAGCAACCATAGAGATGTCAGTCACCCATCAGAGGACCCTGGTTTGTGGGCCTACGGTTTACCATTTCCCCCAGGCCAGCCCCCCATTCTTCTCCTCCCGCGTCAGGCCCCTCAGTCTAAGCCGCCCCCTCCCCGGGTTTGTTTATCTCAGGATGCAGGATGCTTTGCCCCTCCCCTTCTCCGCCGGCCTCCCCTCTATCCGTCTTACCTCGGGTGGATGGGGCTGAAGACCAAAGCTGAAACCGGGGAAACTGGAGTAATGGGGTGTCAGTGTCTGGAGAAGTGATGGGGGAGAAGGAGACAGAGAGAAGGGGATGAGGCCCAGACGCCGACGGGGGGATGGGGGTGGAGAGGGAGGGGCGCTGACAGCGCATGCGCCGTGTCACCCCCAACCAGGCGCGGGGGCGGAGACAGCTAGAGGCTGTTTGCATTGATGAAAAGACTGCAGGCAGGAATGGTAAGGGAAGAGACACCGAGGATGGGGAAGAAGAAATGGCCACCAAGAAAGATGTGAGGCTTGGAGACAGAAGGAGAGAGATGAAGCAGTTGTTCAGTCGTTAAATCCTGGGAAAACCGGCACAGTCTTTCCCGCTGTGATAGCGCCTTCCCCGCAGGCCTGCAAACCAGACCAATTAGGGCAGGGGTCTGTGGTAGTGACAGGTGTTTTCTCTCTCTAACGTATCAGACCTGCCCTATTCTCCACGTTCGCCCTAGACAAGTGATGTCTCAGAGGGATGGTTTTGTAGAGACTTCTATGGTCATTGTCATGGTAATTGTCGCAGAGTGCTCGCACCGCACTTACCAGGCCAAGAGAAGTTAAGCCACTTGCCCAAGGGTATAGAGCAAGTAGGTAAAATGGAGCTAAGACTTGAATCCAAGTAGCCCGGCTTAATCACCTTGCTACCTGGCTTTGGCAGTGTAGGGTACACATCTGCCAATAAACTCCTCCCCAGAAAGGCCTCCAGGAGCCAGCCAAGGATGGCTCCATCACAGTGGCTTGGCTGTTTCACACCTGACTATGGCCTGCCGTGTCCACTCTGATCTGAACAGAACTGGCTGACTTTGCCTTCCACCCCTCATCCTTCTATGGGCCGGCCCAGTAGCTGCATTCAAGGTATTTCTGAGGTATTTCATCCCTCACCCTCATCCCAGGCCCTGACCCTGGTCCATCCTTCATCCTCTCCTACCTGGACTATGGCAGCATCCTCTTCCCTATTCTCCCTGCTCCCCCTAACACCCCAATATGCTGCCACAGGGGACCTATTAATGCCTATCACATCAGGACCTTCCTAAAGGCATCTGCTTGCTGCACCTCACCCCAGATAAAAGCCAATGTCTCAACCATAGCCCACAAGTCCCATCATCTCACCAATCTCACCTCCTCTCACTCTCCCTGTCACTCACTCCACTCTAACCACACTGGCCTCCTTGTCCCTCCTCACCCCTGGACCTTCGCACTAGCTGTTTCTTCTGCCTGGAATGTTCCTCCCCCAAATACCTGATCTCCTTTAATCCTCTCCTTTAGGCTTTCACTTACTGGTTCCTTTTCAATGAGACCTTTTCGGCTCTATCTAACGTTGCCTCCCAACCCCGCCCTCCTTACAAACTCACTCCCTTCCCTGATTCACCATAGCAGCACTGCCCTCCTCCAGCTCACACCTCAGATGCTGCTGTTAGAAAAGGGGCTGTTCTCCTTGGAACATCCAATCTGCATGCCTTCCAGGCCAGCTCCTTTTCATCATCCAGGTCTCTGCTCAAACACTGTCTCCTTAGATAATCTTCCCTCCCTCCCTCTGCCCACACCACCACCCCCCAAACCCCGTCTCGCTGCAGCCCATTATATTTTCATTCAGTCTTTATAGCACTTATCACAGTCTGAAATTATATTGTTTATTAGTTCACTATTTCATCTTCTACTCAAGCAGAATTGGAGCACCATGAGGACAGGACTTTTGTCAGCTGTGTTCACTGCTGTATCCCCAGCTTGGCGCCAGGCTTGGGAAAGGGTGTGAGGGGCTCTTCAGCACCAGTTACAACTCTCCCCAAGCAAACAATGCTTGTCCTGCTCTGAGAATATTTTACTGACCACAAAGATTGAAGGTGGGTTTGGGACCTGGTACCCAGGGTCATCACTACTGACAGAGGTCTTGGGCCCAGGTCGGCCCTAAAGTTCAAGGGGTTCCTAGGAGGAGGTGGTGGGAGCCAGGCCTTTGAGGGAGGCAGTGCTATGCCCCAGGCATGCGGGCCAGGCCTGTGTGTGATTTGTCTCTCTTCCTCTTGTCTTTTGTCATCCTTCCCACGACATTATCTGTCCTGGTCCTTATGCACTGGGAGTCTGAGTGTCCAGGAGCTCAGGCTTGGCGTCCAGCGTGGGAGATGCAGGACCATGGGCAAGGACCACAGCAATGTCAGGCCCTCCACAGATGATGGTGAAGGCTTGGGATTCCTCAGGTCGAGGGAGCTGGGCCATCCCAGGGAAAGTAGTAGTAGAGATGGAGGACACAGGGAAGTAAGAGGAGGGGAGGAGGGGAGGAAGAAGTGCGGGCAGGGGGAGAAACCATGAGGAACAGGGAGGTTGAGAGGGGAAGGGGTGTCAGGAGACAGACAGACACATGGGCAGAGAGAGAGGTGAGAAAAAGAGAGACATTCAGGAGGGAATGAGGCGGTATGGGAAAACAGGGACAGAGATGAGGGGGGACAGAGGCATGGAGAGACAGATATGGGGGGGTGGGAGAAATGCAGGGACAGAGAGACAGGGACATGGGTATGGGGGATAGACAAAGAGGCAGATGAAGAGACACGGGGAAATGGGGAGATATATGGGATGATAGAGAGATTGGGGGCAGAGGGCAGAAAGACAAAGATGAATGTGGGAGAGAGAAGAAGAGATTGAGAAACAGGGATGGAAGAGGGGCAGGGGAGGCAGAGAGAGACACACCATCAGCCCAGGGGCCCTGGCAGGCTCCATGAAGAGCCTCAGGCCTGAGTCTGAGTTCTGTGCTTGTCCCTCTCCCCTCCCCCACCAGCATGTCCATCTGGTGCATGGCTGGTTCAGGCCAATCTCAAACAGAGCCTCCAGGGACGGCCACTGCAGCTCCAGCTGACTGCTACCATCTGGGGATATGAACCCAGTCCTGCTAGATCTGCTGAGCCTTCGGGAAAGGCCAGAAAATATGTTAAAGCATTACTGAGGCCAAATGAATGGTATCTGTGGGCCAGGTCCACCCCACTGGCTGTCAGGTGAGGACACCTCAGCTACAGAGGCACCTCAGGGGCTTTCGGAAACTCCTCCCCACCTCCCTTTTCCAAGCAGGAACAAGAGCCCCGGGACCTCAAGTTTGCCCCTGGGGTTTTAAGCAGGAAAAAGTCCCGGCCAATTTTTAATTTTTAAAAACATGATCCTTTCCACTTCCCACCCCAGAAAATTCCCAGCAGTAAAATACAGGGGCAAAGGGCCTTAGATAGGGTCTGGGAAACTCTAGTATAGAGCTGCAAACCCAAGCTCTATGGGGGCCATGCCCAGAGGTCTCCAACAGAAGTGCACAGGCCTCCTCTGGGGCAGGACAGCTGAGTTTGGATCCCGACTCTGCAATTCACTGGCTGCCTGGCTTTGGGCAAGTTACACTGTACTTCAGTTTTTCATATGGGAAATAGGGACTGTCAACATCAAGGTGAAGCGGGTTTTCATTAAGTTATTAACTGTGTCTAAAAGAGAGTATGTGTGTATGCTAAGTTGCTTCAGTCCTGTCCAACTGTGCGACCCCATGGACTGCAGCCTGCTAGGCTGCGTTGGCCATGGGATTCTCCAGGCAAGAATGGAATGTGTTGCTGTCCCCTCCTCCAGGGGATCTTCCTGACCCAGGGATCCAACCCACATCTGTTACTTCTCCTGCATTGGCAGGCAGGTTCTTTACCTCTAGTGCCACTTGGGAAACCCCCTAGAAGAGAATAGGGGTGCTTAAGTATTATTAATAAAGGGAGCAGCCACTACTCAGCTCCCACCCATAGTTGCTTAGCATTGCCAGATTGATTTTTTTCACCGCAGCAATTTGGAAACCTGGGTGAAATGTTGTGACTTTTCAACTCTGGACTCTAGACGGAAACACTGGGGCTGTGTGAGCCAGGCGGGGCACTCACCGCACACAGCCGGCCCCAGTGCGCCCGCGCCTGCAGCTGCCGCGCCAGCTGTTCGAGGGCCCGCAGCCGCGCCTGGTGCCGCTCGTGGCGCCGCTGGAGCCTCCGCACCCGCCGCTGCAGCGCGCCCAGCGCCGCGCCCAGCCCGGCCCTGGGGTGCTGGGCCGATGCTCCAGGGCGCGGCCCCGCGGGCGACGGCTGAAGCGACAGGGGCGTCAGGAACACGGTGGCTGGAGCCTCTGGGGCCCCGGAGGCTGGCCCCAGCACCAAGAGCTGTACAGGTCCAGGGGCCAAGGATGGGGTCGCCTGCAGAGGCGGAGGCACGACGGGTTTCTCAGTGCTTCGGGAACTCGGCTGCCTCTGGAAGACAAAGCGCGGGGGGGGGTGGGGGGGACATTAGGGCCAAATTCCAAGGGAAAATTCCTCAGGCGGGGAGGGCTGGGGATCCGATTCCAGCTCCAGAGCTTCCCCAGCTCACCTGGGCGGGCGGCACTCGGGAGAAGATGGAGGGCACGGCGTCGGGTCGCAGGTAGCGCACGCCCCAGCGCCACTGGAAGCAAGAGGGGGCGAAGTGCTCGCTGCATAAGTGTTGGTGGCAGCTGGGCACCCAGTGCTCACGGCCCATGTGCCTCAGCCAGGCCTGCAGCCGGGGGCCATCCTTCAGCGGGAACCTGCCAGGGGAGCGAGGTCAGCGATGTCAGGGGTCCAACCCCTGCCCCAAGGCAACCGCCAGCATAGGCACACCCAGAGAGCCTTGAGTGCCAAACCTCTGCCTCCCCACCAGGTGGGGTGTGTGTGTGTGTGTGTGTGTGTGTGTGTGTGTGTGTGTGTGTGTGTTAGTCGCTCTGTCCTGTCCGACTCTTTGCAACCCCATGGACTGTAGCCTACCAGGCTCCTCTGTCCATGGGATTCTACAGGCAAGAATACTGGAGTGGGTAGGCATCTCTGGATCTTCCCCACCCAGAGATGGAACCTGGGTTTCCAGATTCTTTACCATCTGAATCACTAGGGAAGGCTACCTCTGCCTCTACCCATATCTAATTTTTTGGCTCCATCTTGTGGTTCAGCTGGTAAAGAATCCGCCTGCAATGTGGCAGACCTGAGTTCAATCCCTGGGTTGGGAAGATTCCTTGGAAAAGGGAAAGGCTACCCACTGCACTATTCTGGCCTGAAGAATTCCATGGACTATATATAGTTCATGAGGTCACAGAGTCTAAGAGACACAACTAAGCGACTTTCACTTTCATCTTTTAAACACCCAGCATCAGCCCACCTCTCCCACAATCTGTTGTCTATCCCCCAAAGCCTCCAATCTCCTTCCTGGTCTCTCTTCCATGGCCACTATCCCCTCCCCACTCATCTGTTCCTCCACAGGAACCTAAGGGAGCAGTTAATAAAATTGGACAAATCTAGAATGTGGGAGATCCTATATTCATGGGGCTAAGGGTGGGGCTATAGATTAAAGGGGATTTAAGAAACATCAACACAAAGGCAGATCTGGGCTTCCTCTGCAACCAATCATTCTGTAAAAAGACATTTTAATCCAGTTGGGGGAAACTGAACATGAACTGGTTATTAGATAATTGTAAGAAGTTAATTTTGCTAGGTGTGATCATTCCACTGATTTAAGCTTCTAAAATAGTCATCTGTTGGAAAAATATTCTGAAATATTTATGAATAAAAGGCTGGAATTTACTTTAAAATACTGCATTAAAGATGTACGTGGGAGGAAAGTGGAAGAAAAAGATTAGTGAAATGTTGACTACTGGTGTAACTGAGTGATAGATACATGAGGATTCATTTAAACAACACTGTTTTTTGTGTATGCTTGAAAACATGTCAAAAAGTTTTTAAACAACAAAAAATTAACTCATTAAAAAATGGGCAAAGGGCTTGAATAGACTCGAAAGAAGATACAAATGGCAGCAGCATATGAAAAGATGTTCAACATCATTTATCATTAGGAAAATGCCAATCGAAACCACAAGCTATTGCCTCATAACCATTAGAATGACTACTATATTAAAAAAAAAACAACAACAAGTATTTACAAGGATATGCAGAATCTGGAACCCTGTGTGGTGTTGGTGGGAATGTAAAGTGGAGAAGCCTCTATGAAAAGTAGTATGGTAGTTCCTCAAAAAACTGAAAACAGTATTACCATATGATCCAAATCTCACTTCTGGATATAGACCCTCCCCCCAAAATAAACTTCAAAGCAGGGTCTCAAAGAGATATTTGTACACTCAAGTTCATAACAACATTATTTACAATAGCCAGGAGGTGGAAGAAACCCAAGGGTCCATCAACAAATGAATGTATTAACAAAAGGTGGAATATATATATATACACACACACACATATACATACACAATATATATATATATATATATATACACAATACACACACATACACAATGAAATATTACTCAGCTTTAAAAAAGAAAGAAATTCCAGGACTTTCCTGGCAGTCCAGTGGTTAAGACTCTATGCTTCCACTGCATGGGGCATGGGTTCTATCTCTAGTCAGGGAACTAAGATCCCACTTGCTGGGGAGTGCAGCCAAAAAAAAAAGAAGGAAAGAAATTCTGACACATTCTATATAACATAGATGAACCTTGAGTACATTATGGTAAGTGAAATAAACCAGTCACAAAAAAAAAGTCCTAATACTGTATGATTCCATGACACTTTCTAGAACCAACATCAAAAAAGATGTCCTTTTCATCATAGGGGAATGGAATGCAAAAGTAGGAAGTCAAGAGATACCTGGAGTAACAGGCAAGTTTGACTTTGGAGTACAAAATGAAGCAGGGCAAAGGCTAACAGAGTTTTGCCAAGAGAACACACTGGTCATAGCAAACACCCTCTTCTAACAACACAAGAGATGACTCTAGACATGGACATCACCAGATGGTCAATACTGAAATCAGTCTGATTATATTCTTTGCAGCTGAAGATGGAAAAGCTCTATACAGTCAGCAAAAACAAGACCGGGAGCTGACTGTGGCTCAGATCGTGAGCCCCTGATTGCAAAATTAAGACTTAAATGAAGAAAGAAGGGAGAACTACTAGGCCATTCCAGTATGACCTAAATCAAATCCCTAATGATTATTTGGGCTTCCCTGATAGCTCAGTTGGTAAAGAATCCACCTGCAATGCAGGAGACCCTGGTTGGATTCCTAGGTTGGGAAGATCTGCTGGAGAAGGGATAGGCTACCCACTCCAATATTGCCCATTGAGTCAGTGATGCCATCCACCATCTCATTCTCTGTCGTCCCCTTCTCTTCCTGCCCTCAATCTTTCCCAGCATCAGGGTCTTTTCAAATGAGTCAGCTCTTCGCATCAGGTGGCCAACATATTGGAGTTTCAGCTTCAGCATCAGTCCTTCCAATGAACACCCGGGACTGATCTCCTTTAGGATGGACTGATTGGATCTCCTTGTAGTCCAAGGGACTCTCAAGAGTCTTCTCCAACACCACAGTTCAAAAGCATCAATTCTTCGGCACTCAGCTTTCTTTATAGTCCAGTTCTCACATCTATACGTGTCCACTGGAAGAACCATAGCCTTGACTAGACAGACCTTTGTTGGCATCATTAAGCTCTGGCCAGCTGATCCCATGGCAGCTGCCAGAAATTGTGAGGTTTAAAATAAAAGGTTTATTTTAAGCTGCTAAATGTTATGAAGCATTAGATAACTAATAGTTATCCACATCCCCCCTTCACAAAGTCTTCCACCAGGTGACATTATTTACTTAGTATTTTTCTTAAAACTGAGCAATTTTATAAGTTAGAGGAGAAATATCATATGACATCCCTTATATGTGGAATCTAAAAAGAAATGATACAAAATGAACTTACTCACAAAACAGAAAGAGAATGAACTTATGGTTGCCTGTACACACTGCTATATTTAAAATGGATAACCAACAAGAATCTACTGCATAGCACAGGGAACTCTGCTCAACGTTATGTGGCAGCCTGAATGGGAGGGGAGTTTGGGGGAGGATGGATACATGGATAGGTATGGCTGAGTCCCTTAGCTGTTCACCTGAGACAATCACAACATTGTTAACTGGTGACACCCCAATACAAAATAACAAGTTTTTTAAAAATTGACCAACGTCAAGTATTAAACAAAGATACCTAAAAGAGAAGCTTTTAGGTATCTTTAAATCACAATGGAAAATCAGTCTCAATTCCATAAATAGGAGTTAACCATAAAAACACCTGGATATCTTAACAGACTGAGGGCTATAAGGTCTGTACCCTCTTTGTTAAAAAGGAAGAGCAAGGAGTGTTAGAAAGTAGGGGACAGTACCATCCGTAGGAGACAAGATAAATAAACTCAAACACGTGCACACAAAAGAACACTATGAGCTCTAAAATAAGTTGGAGACACTGTATGAACTGACATGCTATTTTTAGGCATATATTCTGTGAAAAAAATGTTTCAAATGGAGTACACCAGCTTTCATAATTGTGGTAGGCTAATAATAGTCCCACAAAAGACATCCTTGTCCCAATCCTGGACGCTGTGAATACCGTACTTCATGACAAAAGATGTGATTAAGGATCCCGAGATGGGGAAATTATCGGAGATCATCCGGGTTGGTCCTCCATGCAATCAAAAGTTTGTTTTTTGTTTTTAATTTTTTGGCATACCACATGGCATGTGGGATCTTAGTTCCCTGACCAGGGATCGAACCCCTGTCCCCTGTAGTGGAAGCACAGAGTCTTAACCACTGGACTGCCAGGGAAGTCCCGCAAGTATTCTTCTAAGAGGGAAGTGAAAGAATATATTATTACCACAGACAAAAGAGGAGAAGGCAATGTCACCACAGAGGCAGAGACTGGGGTGATGTGGCCACAAGCCAAGAAATGCCTGCAGATACCAGAAACTGGAAGACTGAGAAACAGATTTTCTCCTAGAGCCTCCTGGGGAATGCAACCCTGCTGACACCTTGATTTTGGCCCAGTAAAACCAATCTGGATTGTGAGAGCATAATTCCTATTGTTTTTAGCCACCAGCAGTTTGAAACAGCAGCCACAGGAAACTAACCAACATATACTGTATTTGTATAAAGAAACACTGGGAAAGCCACATAAGAAGTTAAAGAGGCCACCTGTGGGGAGGAGGTGGATGGGATGGACAGAGATTGGTGGTGGGGTGCAGAGCAAGACTCCTCGGGCAAAAGGTAGACAGTGGTGGGCAGCTGGTCAACGAGGACTGAGAGCTGACTCAGAGGGGAGTGATGGCAGCCAAAGAGAAGAACCCCAGGGCACAGAGCCAGGAACTCCGGCTGCTGCACTTCCCTCAGCCTCCATCTGAGATCCAGCTGCTCTCACCAGCCACATTCTGCCTAGACATGAAATAACCCTGTAATAGCACGACCCACCTGCTCCTGGGCAGAGACTGCCAAAGGATTATTCCATATCCACTCTCTGCTTCTTCCTTACTAACAAACTCCAACTTTTTTGAGGCATAATGTGCCCTGTTAAATGACGGTTTCCTGGGTTCCTTTGCCATAGTGGGGCCATGCAATTAAGTCCTGGAGAATGAATATTTCCATGTTGGGTGAGACATCTGAGATGGTACCTTAAATGTGGAAGCAACCTCAAATGGAATCAGAAGCAGCTCAAGGGGCAAAGGAGGAAAGGAATATCATTAAAAAACCCCTTCCTAATTTGGTCTTATTTTTATTCTCTTTTGTTCTCTCTAGATAGCAACATCTATA
Source organism: Bubalus kerabau (assembly GCF_029407905.1). Lineage (NCBI taxonomy): Eukaryota > Metazoa > Chordata > Mammalia > Artiodactyla > Bovidae > Bubalus > Bubalus kerabau. The sequence goes on from NC_073640.1 coordinate 49,907,706, forward strand.
ATAGGAAATGTCCCTCTCTAAAAATCTACCTTAAGTGGACAGCCAATCTTTTTTTATACATAGAAATATTTTAGTCTTGTTAGCCATTCTATCTAGAGCACTGCTAGTTCTTTTTTACCTTACTAACATAATTCAAAATGTCATCAGGGTGGTTAAAGGCCTATGAAAAAAAGACTACATTTCCCAGCATCCTTTGCAGTTGCAATGCCCAATGACGAAGAATCATTGGGTGGGATTTCTGGGAAGGCTTTGTGAAGTGGACCAGCTTGGTTTAGAGTTGAGTCCCTTTTACTCTTCCTCCTTTCTCTTTTCTCCCTACCAGAAATGGTAGGGCATGATGGTTGGGGCACATGGCAGCTGGAGGATGGATATGAAATACAGGACCTTCATCCCTGATGACTATGGAGCTGCCACATCAGTGCAGTTTGCCAACCTACGTACTTGCTTTGTATGAGAGAAAAACAAACCTTGCGTAGACTGAATTATTGTTCAAAACATTTGCTACCATTCCCCACACAGAGACACATTTCCACTCCACTGACCTAACGCTTGCTATAGGCTTGTGAAAGCAGTTAAAGTGACATTGGCCACTTCAAAGTACACAAGTTACCAGGAGCCATTGGGTGACTTCTCCCCACTTTCTCTTTTCCCCTCTCCCACAAGATCAGCAACATTCCACCTAGGGGCAGCTCCTCCAGCCTGAGCCCCTAATTAAGATACAGTAGAGAAGTGCAATGGCACCCCACTCCAGTACTCTTGCCTGGAAAATCCATGGACGGAGGAGCCTGGTAGGCTGCAGTCCATGGGGTCGCTAAGAGTCGGGCATGACTAAGCGACTTCACTTTCACTTTTTACTTTCATGCATTGGAGAAGGAAATGGCAACCCACTCCAGTGTTCTTGCCTGGAGAATCCCAGGGACGGGGGAGTCTAGTGGGCTGCTATCTATGGGGTCGCACAGAGTTGGACACGACTGAAGCACCTTAGCAGCAGCAGCAAAGTGCCATCAATGGCCTGCCAAGGACATTAGTCTGAGTGAGAAATAAACCTTTGTTGCGGTAAGCTATTGAGTTTCAGTGAGTTTGTTACTGTAGCATAACTTAGCCAGATTGATTCCTACAGACCCCATAATTTGGTTAAGCCACTACTATTTCAGGACTTTGTTAACTGCCAGACAGCTGCAATTCATACCTGATAGACACCCCATAGACACCCACCCCCATGAGATGACTGTCATTTGTTCCTGTGTGCTGATAGGGTCTAAAACACAACTAATGAAATGTTTCCTTTGGCACCCTGGCAGGAATTTCAAATTATTTTCCAGTACTTTGCTCATTGTTTCACTTTGTTCCTTCTAGCATCCATGCCCTCTGGAATCTACTTTGGAGCCTACTTCTCATCAAACTCTTAGCTAAATGGCTTCTGCAAGAGTGATTCAGGGTTGGGCCTTGAGGTGGGAATGGGTCAGCCATTGTGAGGAACAGCCTGGCAGCCATTGGTGGAGATTTCAACAACACAGATGTGAACTGATTTTTTTTTTCCCCCCATATCAAGTGGCTTGTTCAATCCCCAAGCAGGGGTTGAACCCGGGCCCTTGGCAGTGAAAGCATGGAGTCCTAACCAGTGGACCACCAGGGAATTCCCTGGAGTGATTTTTATATGGTCACCTGGCTGCTGTGTACAGTCATTATTGTTCTCATTATTATGTGTGACAAGCTTGGAACAGTACCTGGCCTACAGAAAGTGCTCTCTAAATAAGTTATTACTGTTGTTGCTGTAAGGGACGCAAGAGTGGAAGCAGGGAGACCAGCAAGCAACTATAACAGCATCTCATTAAGAGACAATGACAGGGACTTCCCTGGTGGTCCAATGGTTGAAACTTTGCCTTCTAATCCAAGGGGCTTGTGTGTGATCCCTGGTCAGGGAGCTGAGCTAAGATCCCACATGCCTGTGGTCAAAAAACAAAACAGAAACAATATTGTAACAAATTCAATAAAGATTTTACAATGGTCCACATTAAAAAAAAAAATCTTAAAAGAGAAAGACAGCTTGGACTGCACTGCGATAGCAGAGGTGATAAGAAGTAGTCAGACTGGGAACGTGGTGGTTTTTTTTCCTTTCTTTATTTCCTAATAGTTTAGTGAGGATTATATCATCAGCATTTGTAACTGTATTTCCAAAGAGTTAGGGGTTTTGTTGTGATTGTTGCAGGATGGGGAGTGTCAGAGGGTAGAGTTAAAGCATGGATTAGTTGTATAGACTGTGGGCTGGAAGAAGCATAAGCTGGAATCAAGATTGCCGGGAGAAACATCAATAACCTGAGATATGTAGATGACACCACCCTTATGGCAGAAAGTGAAGAGGAACTAAAGAGCCTCTTGATGAAAGTGAAAGAGGAGAGTAAAAAGAGTTGGCTTAAAGCTCAACATTCAGAAAACTAAGATCATGGCATCTGGTCCCATCACTTCATGGGAAACAGATGGGGAAACAGTGGAAACTGTGTCAGACTATTTTTTTGGGCTGCAAAATCACTGCAGATGGTGACTGTGGCCATGAAATTAAAAGACGCCTATTCCTTGGAAGGAAAGTTATGACCAACCTAGGTAGCATATTAAAAAGCAGAGACATTACTTTGCCAACAAAGGTCCGTCAAGTCAAGGCTATGGTTTTTCCAGTGGTCATGTATGGATGTGAGAGTTGGACTGTGAAGAAAGCTGAGCGCTGAAGAATTGATGCTTTTGAACTGTGGTGTTGGAGAAGACTCTTGAGAGTCCCTTGGACTGCAAGGAGATCCAACCAGTCCATTCTGAAGGAGATCAGTCCTGGGTGTTCATTGGAAGGACTCATGCTGAAGCTGAAACTCCAATACTTTGGCTACCTCATGCGAAGAGTTGACTCATTGGAAAAGACCCTGATGCTGGGAGGGATTGGGGGCACGAGGAGAAGGGGACGACAGAGGATGAGATGGCTGGATGGCATCACCGACTCGATGGACATGAGCTTGGGTAAACTCTGGAAGTTGGTGATGGACTGGGAGGCCTGGCGTGCTGTGATTCATGGGGTCGCAAAGAGTCGGACACAACTGAGCGACTGAACTGAACTGAACTGGGGGCAGTGGTGCTGAAGAAAAGAGGATCAATTTGTGTCCTCAGTTCGTCAATGACTGACCCTGCACCTTTCCATGAGCTCTGTCAGGGCAGGAACAAGATGTGTCAGTGTCTCTTGTGTCCAGCAGGGGCTCGCTTACTACAGGAGACACTCAAAGTTGCTGAATTAATAAATGGTGTCAAGTGGCACCAGTGGTAAAGAGCCCACCCGCCAATGCACAAGACATAAGAGACGTGGCTTGGGCCCTGGGTCAGGAAGATCCTCTGGAGGAGGGCACACAGCCCACTCCAGTATTCTTGCCTGAAGAAGCCCATGGACAGAGGAGCCTGGCAGGCTACAGTCCATAAGGTCACAAGAGTCTGACACAACTGAAGCAATTTAGCACGCATATGCATGTCAGAGTGATACATTTTAAAAAGCAAGTGGGTTCAGGATGGGGAACACATGTATACCTGTGGCGGATTCATTTTGATATTTGGCAAAACTAATACAATTATGTAAAGTTTAAAAATAAAATAAAATTAAAAAAAAAATAAAAAGCAAGTCTGGACATATTTATTGATTCAGTTCCAAAGACCACTCTACTCTCCTCCTACCCTGAAACAGGGTCCCTCAAAGGATAGCTGGGATGCAGAGTTCTGGGTTTCCTGGGAAGCTCATATGAGACACATTCACCTAATTAACCCAAAAAATATTTACTGAGCACCCACTATGTGCCAGGCACTGTTCGAGGTGATAGAGACACAACAGGGAATAAGACAGACAAAAATCCCTGCCTTCAAGAAGCTGACATTTTAATGGAGGAGACAATAAACGGATATATTTGGTTGCCCAAAAAGTTTGTTGGGCTTTTTCTATATAATCTTGTGGAAAAACCCAAATGAACTTTTTGGCCAACCCAATATTAAACATGTGGTATGCCAGATAGTGTTAAGGTTAAAGGGAAAAATAAAGCAGGAAGTGAGTAAAGAAAATATGTACGTACTGGAAGAGGGTTATCATTTTACAGAGTAGTGGTCATAAAGGGAAGAACTTTCTGTGCAAAGGCCCTGGGGCAACAAAGTGCCTGGCATGCTAGAGGAACATCAAACGGGCAGTGACACTGGCATGGAGTAAGGGCCAGGAGAGAGGAGATAAGGCCAGACAGTGGGGATCCAGGGCCTGTAGGGCTTCGTAGGCCTGCCTTCTGCCTGCTCCAGCCTCACCTTCTTGTCTTTTATACAGTCAGGTGGGAGCCAGGGGAGGCATCTAAGCCCTGATCTGACTCAGGGGGTTACCAGTCCCCTGTGACTGCATGTGGAAAACAGACTGTGGGAGCAGCTTGTCAAATGGAGAGCCTACTAAAATAGTGCAGTCAGGAGGTGGCCAATGCCAGGGTGGGGGCAAAGATGGGGGACAGAAGTGGTCAATTCTGGATAGACTTTAAAGGAAGAGCCTGGACTTCCCTGGTGGTCCAGTGGTTAAGAATCCACTTGCCAATGCAGAGGACATGGGTTCAACACCTGGTCCAGGAAGATTCCACATGCTTCAGAGCAACTAAGCCTGTGGACCACAATTACTGAGCCCACTCATGAAACTACTAAAGCCCCCACACCCTGGTGCCCGTGCTCTGCAACAAAAGAAGCCACCACAATGAGAAGCCTGGGTACCACAACTAGAGAGTCGCCCCCACTCACCTCAAGTAGAGAAAGCCTGTGTGCAGCAATGAAGGCCCAGTGCAGCCAAAAATAAATTAAAAAAAATTTTTTAAAAAGGGAATGCCAACAGGATTTGCTGATGGACCAGATGAGGAACGTGTCCTGGCCCATTTAGACTAAGGCCACCAGGTACAAACCTGGAGTCTAATAAAGTCAGGTTTATTTACCGTGGCAATAAGTGAACTGCACACCAGAGGTACTGTGGGGAATTTCATCAAACAGAGGAAAATAATTATTATCGGGGTTTGCATGCTAAGTCGCTTCAGTCATGTCCAACTCTGTGACGCTATGGACTGTAGCCTGCCAGCCTCCTCTGTCCATGGGATTCTCCAGGCAAGAATACGGGAGTGGACTGCTGTGCCCTCCTCCAGGGGATCTTCCTGACCCAGGTCTCTTACATATCCTGCATCGACAGCTGGGTTCTTTACCACTAGCGCCACCTGGGAAGCATCATTATTGGGGTTTGGGGGATGGATAAAGTTTAGATGAAATGTAAGCAAAACAGTGTTTGGATAAGATCAAAGCAGAGCAGAACTGTGAGTAAATGGATCAATATCAGACCTGGATTGCAAAGTGGGCCCAGGGTCTGTCTCCTTGGAAGCAATTAAGTTTGGATAGATGTGAACTACTGTGTCCAGAAACCCCTTACCTGAAGCTCTGAACCTGGACTGTAAATCAAGGGTGCTTCTCTGTGTCACAGCGACCTAACTTCTCCAGGCCTTAAGTAAGATGTTTCATTCCTACTGATGTAATTTCAAACAGCAAAGTTCGTGATAGCCTATGATTTTAGAGAACAAAGCTTCCTAGTAAAAAAGCAGTAGTCGCTTAAAAAGGGAAGTTTTGCTACTTCACATCTGCAGCACATCCCTGAGAAAATTTTTTTATTAACTCTTCAGCCAGCTTTTCCCATCTCTGTTATCCCACCTAAACAAATTAGAAGGCAGGTTTTTGGGGGTTTGTTTTGTTTTAAAAATTCAAGCTAAGTTTTACTTTCTCAGGTGTGAGAAAAAAGTAAAGTTGGTTCTAAGCATTTCTAGCCTGAAAGTAAAGGATGGAAAGCTATTAGATAGGAAAGCTTACGGGAAGTTCTGGGAGAGTCAGGAGGTCGGTTTCGGATGTTTTGAGTTTGAGATGCCTCAAGTTCGTGGGGATGGCGAGTGGGCAACTGTAAGCTCTTTCTGAGCCTGGACCAACCTCACTCCTCTACATAGCCCTCGCCTTCCTCCGTCCGCCCCACTCACTACCTGCAGTTAATCGTCTATCCCTGCTGTATCATACTTTTGCACGTTTACATGTACCGTGTTTACTGCAACTGAAACGCGGGGAACACGGTCCCTTCAGGCAGCTAACCCTGCTTCCAAATACCTGCAACCTGGACCGGAAGCCCCGCGCCGCTGCGTTTATCCTCGGGCCCCGCCCCACATTGCCCCGCCCGTGGCCCCGCCTCCCTCTAAGCCCCGCCCCTCGCTTGCGCTCACTTGTAGAAGCTCACCGGGCGGTTGTCCGCGCCCAGCTGGCCCGCAGTGTTGGAGCAGTTCGGAGCCAGGCAGTACTTGGGCATGGCTGTCCAGCCCAGCTGGGTTTTGCCCGGTCTGCAGCCGCACTTTGATCCTCACCAGGCGCCGTCGAACCCCGCCCCACCCGCGCGCCTACCGCCTGCCTCACGTGACGGCCCTTGGGTCCTCGTCACATGCGGAGAGAAGGAAAGCTGCGCCTGCGTATTACGCGCTAGAAGGCGTTGCCACATCACGTGGCAAATGGATAAAGCAAAGCCGGCTCTGAGCCGCCGGGACTTCATCACGTGTTGGGCAAGAGGTGGCGTCAAGACCTTTCTGAGTCTGCGCCAACTCTTCAGTCTTTTTTCAGCTCCACCCTAGTTTACATCCGGGTGACTGCTACTGCGAGGATAGTCGGCCTGGGGTGGAGGTAGGGGGCTTTGGCATTAGCCTCGTAAAAGTTCAAAACTGAAATTCAGTGAATGATGAAAACACAGACGGGATTAAAAAAAAACTCCACAACGCTCGATTAGACAACTAGCTAAGAAGCCGTGGCTCCACCCAGCCAGACCCCGCCCCCCCCCGCTCCGCCTCTTAGCCCTCATTGGTCAAAAGCGCCTCCGGTAACCCTGAGATTGGCCAGACCAGCAGCCCCCCGCGCCCAATGGGCGGTGGCGCCGGCTTTCCCGCGGCCGTTCGCTATTCAAGTGGACCGTGGCGGCTGGGGCGGTTGAGAAGTGTAACGGTCGCCGGGCTCCGACGCGACGATGGCGGCCTTGGGGCCCGGAGGCTACGCGCGGAATGATACAGTTGAGAAGCTGCCATCAGTCATGGCGGGAGTTCCGGCGCGGAGGGCCCAGTCTTCTCCGCCCCCGGCTCCACCGCTTTGCCTCCGGCGGCGGACGCGACTCCCGGCGGCTCCCGAGGACACGGTGCAGAATCGGGTGAGGAGTTGCTTGCCTTGTCCATCTCAGTTCCAGGTTCCCTGCTCTTCCTTGGTCCCACCCTTAGATCTTTGGCCCCGCCTATCAGCCCCCGGCTGGTACCCCTCTGGCTGCTCTATGGCCTGCCTTGTCCCTAAGCCCCGCCCCTAGGTGAGGCTCCTCCCACTTCCTCGTCTCCTCCTCTCTCGGGTACTGCCCATCACCCCTAGTCCCACCTCTCAACCCCTGGCCCCTCCCTCAGTCTTTAAAATTTTTTTTATTGAATGATCATTGCTTTACAGAATTTTGTTTTCTGTCAAACCTCAACATGAATCAGCCATAGGTATACATATATTCCCTCCCTTTTGAACCTACCTCCCATCTCCTGCCCCATCCCACCCAACTAGGTTGATACAGAGCCCCTGTTTGAGTTTCCTGAGCCATACAGCAAATTCCCATTGGTTATCTATTTTACATATGGTAATGTAAGTTTCCATGTTACTCTTTCCATACATCTCACCCTCTCCTCCCCTCTCCCCATGTCTGTAAGTCTGTTCTCTATGTCTGTTTCTCCATTGCTGCCCTGTAAATAAATTCTTCAGTACCATTTTTCTAGATTATATATATATGCTTTAGAATATGATATTTATCGTTCTCTTACTGACTTACTTCACTCTGTATAATAGGTTCTAGGTTCATCCACCTCATCAGAACTGACTCAAATGTGTTCATTTTTATGGCTGAGTAATATTCTATTGTGTATATGTACTGCTACTACTTTATCCATTCATCTGTCGATGGACGTCTAGGTTGCTTCCCTGTTCTAGCTATTGTAAATAGTGCTGCAGTGAACAATGGGATACATGTGTCTTTTTCAATTTTGGTTTCCTCAGGGTATATCCCTAGGAGTGGGATTGCTGGGTCATATGGTGGTTTTATTCCTAGTATTTTAAGGAATTTTCATACCATCTTCCCACCAACAATGCAAGAGCATTCCCTTTTCTCCACACCGACTCCAGCATTTATTGTTCATAGGCTTTTTGATGATGGCCATTCTGACCCATGTGAGGTAATATCTCATTGTAGTTTTGATTTGCATTTCTCTAATAATGAGCGATATTGAGCATCTTTTCATGTGTTTGTTAGCCATGTGTATGTCTTCTTTGGAGAAATGTCTGTTTAGGTCTTTTTTCCACTTTTTGATTGGGTTGTTTGTTTTTCTGGCATTGAGTTGTATGAGCGGCTTGTATATTTTGGAAGTTAATCCTTTGTCAGTTGTTTCATAGCTATTATTCTCTCCCATTGTGAGGGTTGTCTTTTCACCTTGCTTATGGTTTCCTTTGCTGTGCAAAAACTTTTAAGTTTAATCAGGTCCCACTTGTTTACTTTTGTTTTTATTTCCGTTACTCTAGGAGGTGGGTCATAGAGGATCTTGCTTTGATTTATGTCATCGAGTGTTCTGCCTATGTTTTCCTCTAAGAGCTTTATAGTTTCTGGTCTTACATTTAGGTCTTTAATCCGTTTTGAGTTTATCTTTGTTTATGGTGTTACACATACCATACACAAGTGTTGGTATGTGTTCTAATTTCATTCTTTTACATGTAGCTGTCCAGCTTTCCCAGCACCATTTATTGAAGAGGCTGTCTTTGCCCCATTGTATATTCTTGCCTCCTTTGTCACAAATAAGGTACTCATAGGTGCATGGGTTTATTTCTGGGCTTTGTATCTTGCTCTATTGGTCTATATTTCTGTTTTTATGCTAGTACCATACTGTCTTTTTTTTTTTTTTTCCATACTGTCTTGATGACTGTAGCTTTGTAGTATAATCTGAAGTCAGGGAGGTTGATTTCCTCCAGCTCCATTCTTCTTTCTCAAGACTGCTTTGGCTATTCGGAGTCTTTTGTGTTTCCATATAAATTGTGAAATTTTTTGTTCTAGTTCTGTGAAAAATGCCATTGGTAATTTGATAGGGATCACACTGAATCTGTAGATTGCATTTGGTAGTATAGTCATTTTCACAATATTGATGCTTCCTACCCAGGAACATGTAATATCTCTCCATCTGTTTATGTCATCTTTGATTTCTTTCATTAGTGTCTTATAATTTTTTGTGTACAGTTCTTTTGTCTCCTTAGGTAAGTTTATTCCTAGATATTTAATTCTTTTTGTTGCAGTGATGAATGGGATTGATTCCTTAATTTCTCTTTCTGATTTTTCATTGTTAGTATATAGAAATGCAAATGATTTCTGTGTATTGATTTTGTGTCCTGCAGCTTTGCTAAATTCACTGATTAGCTCTAGTAATTTTCTGATAGTATCTTTAGGATTTTCTATGTGCAGTATCATATCATCTGCAAACAGTGAGAACTTTACTTCTTTTCTGTTCTGGATTCCTTTTATTTCTTTTTCTTCTCTGATTGCTGTAGCTAGGACTTCCAGAACTATGTTGAATAATAGTGGTGGAAGTGGACACCCTTGTCTTGTTCCTGATCTTAGGCCAAATGCTTTCAGTTTTTCACCATTGAGAATAATGTTTGCTGTAGGCTTATCATATATGGGCTTTACTGTATTGAGGTAGGTTCCTTCTATGCCCATTTTTTGAAGAGTTCTAATCATAAATGGGTGCTGAATTTTGTCAGAGGCTTTTTCTGCATCTATTGAGATTATCATATGGTTTTTGTCTTTCAATTTGTTAATATAGTGTATCACATTGATTTGCATATATTGAAGAATCCTTGCCTTCCTGGAATCAAATCAACAACTTGATCATGGTGTTTGAGCTTTTTGACATGTTGCTGAATTCTGTTTGCTAAAATTTTGTTGAGGATTTTTGCGTCTATGTTCATCAGTGATATTGGCCTGTAGTTTTCCTTTTTGGTGTAGTCTTTGTCTGGTTTTGGTATCAGGGTGATGGTGGCCTCGTAGAATGAGTTTGGAAGTGTCTCTTCCTCTGCAATTTTCTGAAAGAGTTTTAGAAGGATAGGTATTAGCTCTTCTCTAAATGTTTGATAGAATTCTCCTGTGACGCCATCTGGTCCTGGGCTTTTGTTTTTGGGGAGATTTTTGATCACAGGTTCAATTTCAGTGCCTGTAATTGTGTTGTTCATAATTTCTTTTTTGTTGTTGCTGTTCACAATTTCTATTTCTTCCTGGTTCAATCTTGGAAGATTGAACTTTTCTAAGAATCTGTCCATTTCTTCCAGGTTATCCATTTTATTGCCATATACTAATAGTCTCTTATACTCCTTTGTATTTCTGCATTGTCTTTTGTAACCTCTCCTTTTTCATTTATGATTTTGTTGATTTGATTCTTCTCTCTTTTTCTCTTGATGAGTCTGGCTAAGGCCTGTCAATTTTGTTTATTTTCCCAAAGAACCGGCTTTTAGTTTCATTAATCTTTATTATTGTTTCTTTCATTTCTTTTTCATTTATTTCTGCTTGGATCTTAATGATTTCTTTCTTTCTACTAATTTGGTTTTTTTTTGTTGTTGTTGTTGTTTGTTGTTCTTTTTCCAGTTTTAGGTGTAAAGTTAGGTTGTCTATTTAATGTTTTTCTTGTTTCTTGAGGTAGGATTGTATTGCTATAAACTTCCCTCTTAGAACTGCTTTCACTGCATCCCATAGGTTTTGAGTTGTCGTGTTTTCATTTTTATTTTTTTTAGAAATTTTTTTATTTCCCTTTTGATTTCTTCAGTAACCTCTTGGTTATTTAGAAACGTGTTGTTCTCCATGTGTTTGTGTTTCTTACAGTTTTTTTCTTGTAATTGATATCTAGTCTCAGCACTGTGATCAGAGAAGATACTTAATATGATTTTAATTTTCTTAAATTTACTGAGATTTGATTTGTGACCCAAGATGTGGGTGGACCTATCCTGGAGAATGTTCCATGTACACTTGAGAAGATGGATGGAATGTCCTGCATTTGGATGGAATGTCCTGAAGATATCAATGAGATCTGTCTCATCTAATGTATCATTTAAGACTTGTGTTTCTTTATTAATTTTCTGTTTTGATAATCTGTCCATTGGTGTGAATGGGGTATTAAAGTCTTCTACTATTATTATGTTGCTGTCAATTTCTCCTTTTATGTCTGTTAGTGTTTGTCTTAAGTATTGAGGTGCTCCTTTGTTGGGTGCATAGATATTTACAATTGTTACGTCTTCCTCTTGGATTTATCCTTTGATCATAATGTAGTGTCCTTCCTTATCTCTTGTAATCTTCTTTATTTTAAGGTCTATTTTACCTGAGGATTGCTACTCCAACTTTCTTTTGCTTCCATGCAAAATATATTTGCATGGAATATATTTTTGCATCCTCTCAATTTCAGTCTATATGTGTCTTTAAGTCTGAAGTGGGTTTCTTGTGGACAGCATATATATGGGTCTTGTTTTTGTATCCCTTCAGCCAGTCTATGTCTTTTGGTTGGAGCATTTATTCCTTTTACATTTAAAGTAATTATTGATATATATGTTTCTATTGCCATTTTCTTAATTGTTTGAGGTTGATTTTGTGGATCTTTTTTCTTCTCTTGTATTTCATGACTACATAAGTCCCTTTAACATTTGTTGTAAAGCTGATTTGGTGGTACTGAATTCTCTTAACTTTTGCTTGTTCAAAAAGCTTTTTATTTCTCCATTGATTTTGAATGAGATCCTTGCTGCATACTGTAATCTTGGTTGTAGATTTTTCCCTTTCAATACTTTAAATATATCCTGCCATTCCCTTCTGGCCTTCAGAGTTTCTGCTGAAAGATTAGCTGTTAAGTGTATGGGGTTTCCCTTGTATGTTACTTGTTGCTTTTCTCTTGGTGCATTTAATATTTTTTCTTTGTGTTTAGTGTTTGTTAGTTTGATTAGTATGTGTCTTGGCATGTTTCCCGTTGGGTTTATCCTGTATGGGACTCTGTGCCTCTTGGACTTGATTGTTTCCTTTTCCATTTTGGGGAAATTTTCAGCTATAATCTCTTCAAAAATTTTCTCATACCCTTTCTTTTTCTCTAGTTCTTCTGAGATCCCTATAATTAAAATGTTGGTGCATTTGATATTGTCCCAGAAGTCTCTGAAACTATCCTCAGTTCTTTTCATTCTTTTTACTTTATTCTGCTCTTCGGAAGTTATTTTTACCGTTTTATCTTCCAGCTCACTGATTCATCCTTCTGCTTCAGATATTCTGCTATTGATTCCTTCTAGAGTATTTTTAATTTCAGTAATTGTGTTGTTTGTCTCTCTATGTTTATTCTTTATTTCTTCTCAATCTTTGTTAATTGATTCTTAAATTTTCACCATTTTGTTTTCAAGGTTTTTGATCATCTTTACTATCATTATTCTGAATTCTTTTTCAGGTAGTTTGCCTATTTCCTCTTCATTTATTTGGACCTCTGTGTTTCTAGTTTGTTCCTTCATTTGTGTAGTATTTCTTTGCCTTTTCATTATTTTATTTTAACTTACTGTGCTTGAGGTCTCCTTTTCCCAGGCTTCAAGGTTGAATTCTTTCTTCCTTTTGGTTTCTGCCCTCCTAAGGTTGGTCCAGTGGTTTGTGTAAGCTTTGTATAGGGTGAGATTTGTACTGAGTTTTTGTTTGTTTTTCTTCTGTTGGGCAAGGCTGAGTGAGGTGGTAATCCTGTCTGCTGATAATTGGGTTTGTATTTGTTTTGTTTGTTGTTTAGATGAGGCATCCTGCACAGGATGCTACTGGTGGTTGGGTGATGCCAGGTCTTGTATTCAAGTGGCTTCCTTTGTGTGAGTTCTCACTATTTGATACACCCTAGGGTTAGTTCTCTGGTTGTCTAGGGTCTTAGAGTCAGTGCTTCCACTCCAAAGGCTCAGGGCTTGATCTCTAGTCAGGAATGAAAATTCCACAAGTGGTTTGTTATAGCATTAAGTGAGATTGAAACAAATATCCAAAAACAAGAAACCAAAGATGAACCCCAGACAAATGGCAGTTACAAAATCAGGCAAATAATAATAAAATAACAGAATATACACATATACATATATACCCATGAGCAAAGTGAAAACAGTCCAACAAAAATACGGTAGATTGATCCAGCGAACAAGGTGAATCAAAAATTATATTTACCAGTTAAGAACAAAACTAACTAAAGCACAAACCGGAAAACAAAACTAAAGCAAGGTGTCAGGTGGGGAATAAAGCAATGAAAAAAAAACTAACACATACATTGAGAGAAAAGAAAAGAAAGAATAGATATGCAGAGTTAAATAGAGGTAGATGAAGAAGATTTATATACATTAAAGATTAACTGCAAGGGGAAAAGAACAGTAGGAAAGGCAAACAAAGGCGCCCAAGCCTTTGGATCATTCCAGGGTTCCTACCTGACTTTATCCTTTGGAACGCATTATAGTTTTGCTAGTCACCTCCTAGTCCTGCTTTCCTGCTTGTCTCCTCAGTCACCTTTAGAAGTCTCTCTGGGCGCTTACACTTTTGTTGACCTCATCCCCCGCTGGGTCTTTAGGGTCCCTACCAGGGTTCAGTCCCCAGTGCTACTTGTTCCAACTCTCCCTGGGCTCTAGCCTGCCTTCCCTCATCCCCCCTTCTCTTTCCTTTCCCTTACCACGGTGGGATGCTTATTCCATACTGCCGCCTTAAATTATGGAGAGGATGTGAGTAATATTTAGAATCTCAGCAGCACTGCGGGGGGAGGGGCATGGGTATAGACCAGTTCTCTAAATCCTGAGATGCAAAACTTTAGAGTTAGGTAGAAGAAATTCCAATAGTACAGCAGCAACTTTTAAAATATATTTATTTGTTTTTATTTATTTTGACTGTGCCCATTCTTCATTGCTGTGTTGCAGATTTTCTGTAGTTGTGGCAAGGGGCGGGGGCTACTCGTGGTGCACAGGCTTCTCACTGTGGTGGCTTCTCTTATTGTATAGCACAGGCTCTACAGGGCAGGCTCAATAGCTGTGGAGCAGGGGCTTAATTGCCCCAAGAAATACGGAATCTTCCCAAACCAGGGATGGAACCTGTGTCCGCTGCATTCGCAGGGAGATTCTTAACCACTGGATCACCAGGAAAGTCCACACAGCAGCAGTTTAAAAAATTATTCTCCAACTTGCAGAGCTGCAAAGTCTGTTTTTATAAACTGGTGGTAACAATAGCCATGGTGTTGCAGGGAGATGAAAGGAATTGTGAATATGCCAGATAAAGGGTCGATACGCAATACCTGCGGGTGGATCTTGTTCCTGCTCCATGGCTTCCTGGCTGCAAGTTGCTGGGCGTGTGCCTGCTCCTCACCTCTCTGGCCACACTTCCCTTATCCTTCCTCTCACAAAGGTCCTGTCACACTGGCCTGCTTTCTGTTTTCTTGAGACTCCAAGCTCTTTTCTGCCTCTTAGCCTTTGTGTATGGTGAGTCCTCTTGGCTTTTTGCTGCAGTCTACCTGACTGGCACCTATTCTTCGAATCTCAGCCTGAATATCTCTACCCTGAAAGGCCTTCTTTTTTTAATTCCTCTGAGAGGCCTTCTTGAACCCCAGTCTAAAGCGGTCGCCCACCTCAGTCTCTCACCCAGCACCTTATACTTCATAGCTTTTCTCTCTTATGTTTCTGAAAGTGCCTTGTGAGCTCTAAAGAATATGAAGGAGAGGAATAACAACCAGTTTCAGAGAGGTGGTACATGCGTGCTAAGTCACCTCAGTCGTGTCCAACTCTTTGTGACCCTGTGGACTGGCTCCTCTGTCCATGGCATTGTCCAGGCAAGAATATTGGAGTGGGTTGCCATTTCCTTCTCCAGGGGATCTTCCCAAGCCAGGGATCGAACCCACATCTGTTAGTCTCTTCACCGGCAGGCAGGTTCTTTACCATTAGCGCCAGAGAGGTGGTATAGGAAGGTGGTTAGGAGCACCACCTCTGGACCCAGACTGCCTGGGTTTTAACCTGAATTCTTTAACCTGAATTCTTCTTTTTTTCTTGAACTTTTCTGTGCCTCAGTTTCCTCATCTGTAAAATGAGGATAATAATATAAATGTTCCCTTATAGGGTATTTGTGAGGATTAAGTAAGCTCACGCATCTTAAGTACTTAGAAAAACATTTGGCACATTGCAAGTACTCTGTTGCTATTAGTTACTACTGCTGTGATTATGTATTTTGGGTGACTGATGTCATGTATTTTTCCTGTGTGGTGGTGCAGAGTCCATCCAGCTTGCAAAAGACCTGGCCTAAAAATGACCAGCTATGCTCATGCCCAGTAATGCTGATTAACAGATTAAAAAAACAACATGAGTTCCATTGCCTGGGTTAGTCCTGCTAACTTCCCTTCTAGGTTACCCTTCTAGGCCTCTCTTTCCTCATCTGTAAGGAGATGATGATGATAGTGAGCATATCACAGGGTTTTTGTGAGCATTAAATAAGTTAATACAGTTGTATAAACAGCGCCTGTCTCCTGATCAGATGCTCAATAAATATTGACCGTTACTGTCCTCTCTCTGCCTCTCATTTCTGAGGCCCAACACCTTGTTTGAGAGTGTTTTACTTTATAATAATTAGAAACTAATCTCTTAAGAATATGAAAATATCACGATTTGTTAGTCCATCCTCTGTAAATGTTTAATCAGCCATGATGGGGACTAGCTCATTTGACTTATTTTGCTTAGACAGTTTTTAAATTTTAAGTGTGATTGTTCCAGTTCACTAGTTTCTTTACTCATTGAACCTCTAGACTGTCAATTTACTGAGCAAACGGACAGTGTCCTCTTCTGTTCACTGCTGTGAGCACAGCGCTGACTTTGAAACAAGAGACTGCCTTTGTATCCCAGCCTTGCTACTCCACAGATGTGGGACCTCGGCCCTCCGTGTTCTCATCTGTAAAGTAGGGCTGATAACAGCGCCTTCTTCCCTGGGTTGCTGTGGGCTCTCGAGTCTTTCATATAAGACACTTACTCTTTTCACTGAGGCCTTCTCCCCTTCCTCTGTCCTCTCAGTTTCCTTCCATGCTTAGTTTTTCTCTAATGCTCCCATCATCACCTGATATCTATTTTACATATTCATTCTGTTCGTTTCCTGTGTCTACCATTCTGTCACCACTAGAATGTGAGCTCCAGGAGGACAGGGATTTGACTACATTCCTCACCATTCAATGCTTTAGCACAGTATTTGTCAAAGCAGTACTGAAGAGGATAAGCATTAGCTGCTGGTAGATGACCCTAGAAGCTCGGTGGACATGTTGGAAGTAACAGACTGAATGGATGGCTGAGGGGTGGGGAACCTGCTGGGGCAGGCGCTTCTGATTGGGCCTTTTCCCTGCAGGTATCACTCGAGAAGGTGCTTGGCATCACGGCCCAGAACAGCAGTGGCCTAACCTGTGACCCCAGCACAGGCCACGTGGCCTACCTGGCAGGGTGAGTGAGTCGGTGGGCCTCGGCCTCTAATCACTTATCCTGAATTCAGAGCCTGAAGTCTTCGATGAACCTCTCTGGGCCTTGGCTGTTCCCTCTGTAGAGTGCAGATAATGCTGCCTGCCTCTGAAGGCTGTGGGAAGGATTCTACAGGTCCCTCTATGTCTAGAACGGTACTGGCACGCATGCGTGCTAAGAAAGCCTTATTGTGACTGCAAGTGGGAGGTGGCAGCGATTCTGGGAAAGACAGGAGGTTAAGATCAAAGCCACAGTTGGTGTCAGGCAGTCTGCAATAGTGTCCTAGCTCCACCACACATGCCCCTGTCCTAGCCTCTGCTTTGGTAAAACAAAACTAGTGATACCCTCCTCCTGGTAGTTAGAGAGGACTGAAGGTCATCTGCAACCATTTATTCCACAAATACTGGTCTAACCTGCACTGTTCTAGGCACCGAAGGGACCCCTCCCCTCACAGGGCAGGGCAAGGCCATAGTAATTCCTGATGAACAGCATCTGTTACTGAGTCTTTGGGAAGGAGCCAGAATACAGGACAAGGGGGACTCTTGAATCTGACTGGTGTGGAGTCATATCCCCACTCGTTCCCTGATCTGCTGGGGAACTCTGGGCAAAGAACTGCTCTCTCTGGGCTTCAGTTTCATCATCTATGAAAAGCAGCTAAGACTGCTGACCTCACTTGGCAGTTGTGAGGATTTAAAGATGTTGTACACAGTAAGTCTTTGGTGGGCTTCCCTGGTGCTTCACTGATAAAGAACCTGCTTGCCAATGCAAAAGACACAGATTTAATACCTGGGTGGGAAAGATCCCTTGGAGAAGGAAATGGTAACCCACTCCAATATTCTTGCCTGGAAAATCCCATGGCAAAGGAGCCTGGCAGGCTACAGTCCATGGGGTTGCAAAGAGTCGGACGCAACTTAGTGACTGAACAACAACAGTAAGTCTTTATTAGACCAGAGCCTGACAATATAGTTACTACAGAGGGAGTGTTGGCTTCTTTTTAAGAATTTGTTGATATCAGTAATAATATTAAGTGCCCAGAATTCTCAGCATAGATAATGGGGGAGGAGGAGACTGAAGAGAAGCATCTGAACAGAAAGAGCCTTGTCTATCAGTTCAGTTCAATTCAGTTGCTCAGTCATGTCTGACTCTTTGCGACCCCATGAACGGCAGCACGCCAGGCCTCCCTGTCCATCACCAACTCACAGAGATTACACAAACTCATGTCCATTGAGTTGGTGATGCCATCCAACCATCTCATCTTCTGTCATCCCCTTCTCCTCTTGCCTTCAATCTTTACCAGCATCAGGGTCTTTTCAAATGAGTCAGCTCTTCGCATCAGGTGGCCAAAGTATTGGAGCTTCAGCTTCAACATCAGTCCTTCCAATGAACATTCAGGACTGATTTCCTTTAAAATGGAGTGATTGGATCTCCTTGCAATCCAAGGGACTCTCAAGAGTCTTCTCCAACACAACAGATCAAAAGCATCAATTCTTTGGCACTCAGCTTTCTTTATAGTCCAATTCTCACATAGCCTTGTCTATATGTTGGGAGTGCAGTCATCCCTGGACCCCAATACTCCCCTCAGTTTGGGCACATTTTCTTCTTTCTCCCCAGCTGTGTGGTGGTGATTTTGAACCCCAAGGAGAACAAGCAGCAGCACATCCTTAATACTGCCAGGTAAGCTGGGGCCTGGGACGGGGTAAGGGTGGGATCAAGGTCCTGACACATCCCTCCTTCCCCACACTGCCTGGAGGTGCTAGTGGGTGACTCCTTCATTCACTCACTCGGTTCAGGTTCAGTCTGCTCTGTGCTAGGCACTGTTCCAGGTGTTGGGAACACAGCCATGAACAAAGGAGATAAGCTGCTCTCCATAGAGCTGACAGCTTGTGGAGGAGACAGACTAAACTAGTTGGCAAGTTACTAGCCAACCATCAGACCTTGACTGTGGCTATGAAGGAAATAAGGATGTGTTCGGGAAGGTTGGCAGGCAGAGGACCCTTATCAGAGTTTTTATCAGAGCCCTCCTGGGGCTGAGACCAGGAGAAAGTGAGGGGGTGACTCATGTGAAGGTGTGAGGAAAGCATTGTAGGCAGAGGGGACAGCAAAAGCAAAGTCATTTTTGAATCTTAGGTTGAGTAGATAAGAATCTTAAGTTGTTTGAGGAGCAGTCAGGGTTCCATGGTTGAGGCTAGAGCCCCAGAAGTCAGATCACCTTGGGGAGTGGTTGGCTATCATGCTGATTGCAAAGAGAAGCCACTAGAGGGCGTTTGCAGGCTGAGGCTATGCCTAGCCACCCCAGCCCTCTAGAATGCTCTATTTCTCTTCCCCACTTTCCTTTTTCCCACAAAATGTACTCCTTTTTGATATACTTTCTAATTCCCTCAGTGATGATATTTACTGTCTCTCTGTACAAGATGAGCTGTCTGGGGGCAGGGACTTTCTCTTAGTTAATTTCTGTGTCCCTATACCCTAGGTCAGTGTCTAGGACATTGACAGCACTTCTTGTTTCCTGAATGAATGAATGTAATTTGGGTTTTAGAAAGATCCCTCCAGCTGCCAGTTTATTGGGGAAGACTCTTGGCCCCAAGTTGGTACCTGGGGTCTGCCTGGTGGCCCATTGATCACTATGTCATCCTTGGGCTTTGGTCCCCACTGAGTTGTGACCTTAGGAAAGCACTCCACTGCAACTTTTTTTTTTGGCTTTTGGGATCTTAGTTCCCCAACCAGTGAGAGCAGTGAGAGCTCAGAGTCCTAACCACAGGACCACCAGTCCTTCCCCTCATTGCAACTTTTTATTCTACAAATACTGCACAAATAGTTCAAGTTTATCTTCTTTGGCCCAGCTCTCCAGGTGGACAGAGAAGATGTGGGTTTTCTTCTTCCTTTATGATCCCTAAGGCAGGGTCCCTGAGATATGGTTTGGCAGATACAGATTCTCTCTTGGAAGGGGCTTCTTGGATCCTTGGCTCTGACTGTGGGTTCTGTCACTGGTGATGAGGGCAGAGGTGGGTCCCCATCCAAGCATGTTTATTCACTTTGTGATCTCAAATGAAATACTTCTTGTATGTATATCTTAAATATTGGACTTACTCGACAACTTTCAAAGTTTTCTAAAGTTTTTCAAAGTTTTTCAAAAGGTTCACATCTCTGGGGCCCACATTCTCCATGGCAGGAATGGGCTGGAGCTTGGTGGCATTTGTCAGAATCTCCATTGGCCAATTCTCATCCTCCCGGTTGCCTTCCCAATGCCCACAGGTGGTAGAGTAGGTCACCTTGATCTGAAGCACATAGTTGAGAAGAGTCCACTCTCAGTCACTGGTGGGTCTGTCTAAGGAGGTGGTGTGGCCAGAGTGGAGGTTTCCATCCTGGCTACATTTCAGAGTCACCTGATCCCAGGCTTCACCCTCAGAGAAGGCAGAATCAGTATGGAGTAAGGTGTAAGCGCTGGCAATTTTTAAACTTTTTACATTGAAATAATTTCAGACTATAAGAATAGTACAAAGAGCACCTGTACACCTTTCACCCATGTTTCCCAAATGCCAACATTTTACTAACATTTGCTTTATCATTCTCTATCTCTGGCAATTTTTTGCTGGTCAAGTGGTTAAGGCTCCACACTTTCACTGCCGAGGACCCAGGTTCAATCCCTGGTTGGGGAACTACGATCCCACGAGCTGTGCAGTATCCGCCCCATCAGGGCTTGAGGTTTGGGGGAGGAAAGGGCCTTTGCTTTTACAAAACCTCATTTCTCTGTGCACTGCCTCTGCTTCTCCTGGCTGCAGGAAGTGCTGGGAAGGCACCGGGTGCTGTGCCGGGCCAGCTTACAGCACTGGATCTGGGGAACCGTGGTCGCTCCCCTCTCCTGGCCTCTTGGGCTCGAGGAGTGCACCGAGCGCGTCAGCACAGCCAGGCCGGGGTCTGGCTGCCCACCCTCAGTGGAACCAGTGATCAACCCCTTTCCTTGTCCCCAGGAAGTCTCTGAGCGCTCTGGCCTTCTCCCCTGATGGAAAGTACATAGTGACGGGGGAGGTGAGTGGTGATCATGGTGGAGGGGGTGGGGTGGGGTCTTGGGGCCATTCCTCTGGCCCCAGCAGACCTGAGGAGTCCCTGGAATAGCTCCTTCCTGGACCAGATGCGGCAAGGGGTGGTGGGGGATGGCTTTCGGGCACACCCTGGGGCAGTACCAGCTTCAGCCCTGACAGCCCCTCCAGCCTCGCCCGGTGCAGAACCCAGCAGCAGTAAATGGCACCATCTTCCCCAGAATGGGCACAGGCCTGCTGTACGTATCTGGGACGTGGAAGAAAAGAGTCAGGTGGCGGAAATGCTGGGCCACAAGTACGGCGTGGCCTGCGTGGCCTTCTCCCCCAACATGAAGCACATTGTGTCCATGGGCTACCAGCACGACATGGTACTCAACGTCTGGGACTGGAAGGTAAGAGCTGGTGGGTGGGTGGCAGACAGCTGGCCGCCAGAACACCCTGAGTCTCAGGCATGGGCAGAACTAAATGAGAGAACTTGGTAAAGCGTTTATCCAACACACTTCTTGTTTGTTTCATAATTTTTACTTTTGGCTGGGTCTTTGTTGCGCAGGCTTTTCCCTAGTTGCAGCGCTTGTGCTTCTCATTGTGGTGGTTTCTCTTGTTGCAGAGCACGGGGTTCCAGGGTGTGCGGGCTTCAGTAGTTATGGCTCATGACTCTAGAGCACAGGCTCAATAGTTGTGGTGCACGGGCTCAGTTGCTCCGCAGCATGTGGGATCTTCCCGGACCAGGGATTGAACCCGTGTCTCCTGCATTGGCAGGCGGATTCTTTGCCACTGAGCCACCAGGGAAACCCTATCCAGCAAATACTTCTTGAGCACCTACTGCATGCCAATCCCTATTCTAGGCACTTGTTGTAGGGCATGTGACAAGCTCTCAACTAGTGGAACATACCATTCTTTTTATACTGACCAGCTGTGACCTTGAGCAAGTGACCTAACCTCTCTGTGAGTCTGTTTCCTCATCTATAAAATGCATGTAATAGTACCTACTTTGTTGAGTTGGGAGAACTCTGGGCTATGCGTTGGAAGGCTGGGCTTGGGAACAGCTGAGGGAGGATTTACAGTTGGCAGAAGCGGGTGTCAGTCCTGGTGCTATTCATCACCTGCTGTGTGACCTTGAGCATGCGACAGTCCTCCCTGAGCGTGACAGGGTAGGGGGAGAAGCACCTCCCTCGTAGGACCGTTGAGGGGTTTCCTGAGCTGTCCTGTGAAGGGCTCAGTGGGGCCCAGAGTGAAAGCCCAATCTCCAGCAACACGGGTTGCATTGTCCTTCACTTCTAGCTATGGCCGTCTTCAACACCACGTGTGGGCTGCAGGGCTTGGACTCCTGAGGAGAGTTCTGGAACTTCCTCTCCTGTGGAAGCCCTTCCAGGCCTCAGTCTGCTCTGTGTTGGGAATGATAAGAGGGTCACATGTAGGTTTCCCCAAAAAGGAGGGCCTGAGAAGGACACCCTTGGAGCAGGCGAGGGCAGAGAGACAAAGGGCTGAGAGAAGAGGCTCAAAGAGTCTGGTGAGATGGGTGCTGGGGTGACCTTCTCTGCACTGATTCTTCCAGAAAGACATCCTGGTGGCCTCCAACAAGGTATCGTGCCGGGTCATTGCCCTCTCCTTCTCAGAGGACAGCAGCTATTTTGTCACTGTCGGGAACCGGCATGTGAGGTTCTGGTTCTTGGAAGTGTCCACCGAAGCAAAGGTGAGTTTTCATCCCCACCCCCTCAGCCAGGCCTAGGGGAGAACCATCAGTGGTAGTAGGGACTCCTGGTTCTACCATGATTCGGGGGCAGTGGCTGTCTAGCCTCTCAGTGGGGTGGCCTTCTGCCTCTGGGACTGCTCTCCAGGTGCTGACTGACTGCCAGACCTGCCGGGAAACCTCTTCTCCCCTGCTGGGCCCTGGGGCCACCCCTCTTTCTGGGCCTGTGGCCTCCAGCCACTCTGCCTGGAAGCATGCGTGTTCTGTTCTTCCTTCTCCACTTGGAGGTGTTTCTGCGAGTTCTCCCATTTAGCTGTGTCCTGTCCACTGGTCAGGAGAGCCTGTCGTGACCTGGCTGGGGACTAGGCCGTCTGTTCAGGGTCTGACTGTGCCCTACTCTCCCTCCAGGTGACGGGCACGGTGCCCCTGGTGGGGCGCTCAGGCATCCTGGGTGAGCTGCATGACAACGTCTTCTGTGGTGTGGCTTGTGGCCGGGGCCAGATGGCAGGCAGTACCTTCTGTGTGTCCTACTCGGGCCTCCTCTGCCAGTTCAACGAGAAGAGGGTGCTGGAGAAGTGGATCAACCTGAAGGTACCCCAACCCCTCTCCGCTGTCAGTGCGGGAAACACTCTTCCCATGACGTGTGTCTCCAGAGACACACAGCAGTGCCCCTGCATCATAGCTGGTCACGCCAGCTCAGGGTCTGATTTCTGGTTCTGCTTATTTGATTCTGGGAGAGGCTCTCTGAGCCTCGGTTTTCTCATCTGTAAAATGGGACTACTGCTGTCTGCCTCACCAAGTTGATAGGGGTGTCCTGTGGGGTGGTATATGTAAGGCACTTAGCACATTGCCTGGCCCCCGTAACGGGTCAGGGTTACCATTGCTTCCCCATCACTGTGTAATCCAGTTCATATTTGTTTTCTTTACTGGACATTCTTGGCTGGTGGGAGGACCGCTTTTTTTCCCTTGTTTAATTTAAGGTATCATGGACTTAATAATTTTTATATTATTTTTACAATCAAAAGCTATATAAAATACATAAAAATTTAGGATGTGTGTATATGTATGGCTGAGTCCCTCTGCTGTTCACCTGAAACTATCACAACATTGTTAATCAGCTATGCCCCAAACAAAATAAAAAGTTAAAAAGAAATACATAAAATTTTAAACCAAAAAATGATGTATCAGTGAATTGCAGAACCACTTTCCTTCAGGATCTGAGGGTTTGAGTCCAAGCTGTCTTTCCATCCTGGGATTGGGTGCCTGTTTGGCTGTTAGCAGAAGCATCAAAGTTTTCCTGCTTGTCCTATTCCTGCTGTTGCAATTCTCCTCTGGACCTCAGCTTCGGTGTTAACTGCCTGGCAAGAGGCATGTAGAGAATTCTGAGCCTTTTCTGTCTTTCCTAGTTGGTTAAACATCGTTTTTTTGTTTTGTTTTGATTTTTAATTTTTACAATGTTGTGTTGTTTCTGCCATACAACATCACGAATCAGCCGTAATTATACATACATCCCCTCCCCCTTGAGCCTCCCTCCCCTCCCCCATCCCACCCCTCAAGGTCATCACAGAGCATTAGACTGGGCTCCCTGTAGTATACAGCAGCCTTTCCAGCTATCCACTTTACACCAGATATATAGTTACACCATATATGTTGATGCTACTTTCTCCATTCGCCAATCCTGCCCTGCAAATAGTTTCATCAATACCGTTTTTCTCGATTCCGTATATATGCATTAATATACGGTATTTATTTTTCTCTTTCTGGCTTACTTCACTCTGTATAACAGGCTCTAGCTTCATCCACCTCACTAGAACTGACTCAAATGTGTTCTTTTTTATGGCTGAGTAATAGTCCATTGTATATATGTACCACATCTTTATCCATCCATCCGTCGATGGACATCTAGGTTACTTCCATGTCCTGGTTATTGTAAACAGTGTTGCAGTGAACATTATTTATTTTTCTCATTTGAATCCTCCTGCTAGAACTACTGAAGCTTTTAAGCAAGTCAGGAGTTTTGATAGATAGATGCTTAGTCCCTGAGTAGTGGTCTTAAGATGACTCAGAAACTAAGTCTTTCTAGATTTGGCATTGCTACACTAAGCTGTATCTAGAAGTTTGGCATGCCCTACCCCTTTATGTGCATGTCCTGGTTGAATGGATAGTCTTTCCTAAAAGACAGTAACTTTTTTCTGTGCTGTTTTGAAGTATATACTCTCTATAAAGTTATTTTTAAGCAATATGGAATCAAATTTAAGTTTAAAATTCAACACTTACAGTGCAGGTGACCTCGGAGGTCACAATCAGCTAAGGAGATATTTTCCATACACAGCTGAGTTCCTCTATAGCAATGACAACTCTGCCCCAATTTATGCCTTTGTGTGCCTGCTGCCACCTGTTCTTCCACAGTGACTGTACATTATACCTTGATTTCAAAGATGTTAAAATCTGAAAAAAATAGTTTTTTTTTTTTTTAAATATTTTTATTTTGTTTTGGGGTATAGCTGATTAACAATGTCATGATAGTTTCAGGTGGACAGCAAAGGAAATCAGTCACGCATATTCATGTATCCATTCTCCCCCAAACTCCCATCCCATTCAGGCTGCCACATAACATCGAGCAGAGCTCCCTGTGCTGTACAGTAGGTCCATGGTGGTTATGCGGTTTAGATAGAGCAGTGTGGACCTGTCCATCCCAAATTCCCTATCTCTTCCCCCTAACCTGCCTCCTGGCAACCATAAGTTCATTTTCTAAGTCTATGAGTCTCTTTCTGTTGTGTAAGTAAGTTCAAAATATGGGCTTCTTAAATCCAAAAACTATAAAGCTTTCTGGAGGCCCACGGCTGACCTGATCTGGGCCACATGAAGCATCAAGTCTACTTGGGTCCCCTTTGCCCCCACAGGTCTCCCTGTCTTCCTGCCTCTGTGTCAGCCAGGAGCTCATCTTCTGTGGCTGCACTGATGGGATAGTCCGCATCTTCCAAGCCCACAGCCTGCAGTACCTCACCAACCTGCCCAAGCCGCACTACCTGGGGGTGGATGTGGCCCAGGGCCTGGAGCCCAGGTACTGCCCGGCACGGGGAGGGAGAGGGGCCCACCTAGAGTCTGTCTGCCAGTATCTACCCATGCTTCCCGATCCATCTGCTTACTGGCAGCCCTGGGCTGGAAGCAGGATACAGACCCTAAGGAGGCAGCAAAATCTCGTGATGTCTGTAGTTTAATGCATACGTGCTCAGTCGCTCAGTTGTGTCCAGCTCTTTGTGACCCTGTGGACTGTAGCCCGCCAGGCTCCTCTGTCCATGGAATTCTCCAAGTAAGAATACTGGAGTGGGTTGCCATGCCCTCTTCCAAGAGATCTTCCCCACCCAGGGATTGAACCTGAGTCTCTTATGTCTCCTGCATTGGCAAGTGAGTTCTTCACTGCTAGCACCGCCTGGGAAGCCCAAGGCGCTGGATGATGGATGAGTACATAAACATTTGAAAAACAAAAAAAGATCATTTCAGATAGTCGTAAATGCTTTGCTGAAATAAAGCAGGGACTCCAGGAGAGGGTCTTGGGATGGGGCTATGTTGACTGGGTGGCTGGGGGAGGCCTCCCGGTGAGATGAAGCCAGCTGTGTGGAGAACTGGGTCCTGACAGCGAATGCAAAGGCCTTAAGGGGCCAGCACACTGGGCTCAGTGTGTCATGGAGGCCATGTTGCTGGAGCCTGGTGTGCCGGGTGGGGGAAGGATGACAAGTGAGAGCACTGATGGAAGCTGCTGAGAGGGGCTCGGAGCCTGTCCTGAAGTCAGTGGGCAGCCTCAGGCATTGGTGTTACTTGGTGAGGCCTCGAGTAGTAGATCCTCTGGCTGCCATGTTGAGAGAGAGTGGAGGGGCTGAGTTGTGTTATATCTTCCTGCTTTGTTGTCAGTCTGTGGGGGTGCTGGGTGCCTGGGACTACCTCCTGGGTAAGCGTTTGGAGAGGGTGCCCAGATGTCACAAAGGAAGGAGAAGATGGATGATAGTGTGTTGCAGTGGTCAGCTCTGCTACTTTCCACTGTGAGCTCTGTGGCCTCAGGCAGGTCACTGTGCATATAATATAGGACCTACCTTTCCTGGGAGTTGGGGAATTCAACACAGCTAGAGCTCTCAGCTCAGCACCCTGTGAGTGCTCAGTAAACTGTAGCTGTGGTAGGAAGGTCCCAGGACAGGACTGATACAGGGAATTTTGATCATGTGTTGAGGCCAAGAGAGAAGGCCATGATCCTGTGCTCAGAGAGGATGGATTTTGTGCTGAGTAAAATGAGGGGAGAGAAATGTTGACAAAAGTCGAAAACTCAAACACTCTCAGGGGCCAGGCGGAAGCTTCCAGTTTACAGCCTGTGTATTAGAAGCAAAGCAAAGGAAGAAGATGGAGCAAACAGTAAAGTTGGAGCGGGAAAACTGGGTTACCACAGAGATCATCAGAGATGGCACTGCCAGGCAGGAGGCTGCTTGGGTGTCACCAGAGGCAGCTGTCACTACTCAACAGTAACATTGTTAGTGACTGATGACTCACGTGGCCCTGTCAGCTTCCTCTTCCACAGGAAGGCAGAGGCCACCTACCCGGATACAGTGGCGCTGACCTTTGACCCCACGCACCAGTGGCTGTCCTGCGTGTACAAGGACCACAGCATCTACATCTGGGATGTCAGAGACATCAACCAAGTAGGCAAGGTGTGGTCAGAGCTCTTCCACAGCTCCTACGTCTGGAACGTGGAGGTGAGCCCCTCTCTCCCTCCCTCTACCCCTGCTCAGCCCCAGCCTGGGGGCTCAGCTGAGAAAGCTTCTGCAGAGTTTGGGAAGCCTGTTCAGCCATACCTGCCAAAGATACTCCTGGACCCCTACTATGTGCCAGGTGCTGTTCTGGGTTCTGGGGACATGTCTGAGCAGGAAGCTGACATGAGTCCGCATCTGGAGCTCACATCCAGGTGGTAGAGTACACCTATGAACAAATCAGTCTAGAACATGCCAAGTACAATACCTTTCTGAAGAAAAACAAAGCCACCTAGCCTGGAATGGGATCAAAGGTGCTATTTTAGAAAGGAGAGTGGTTAGGGAAAGCCTCTCTGAGGGTGTGACATTCTTCTAGTGAGGGACCTGCAGGAAGAGAAGGGTGAAGCTAGCCACCACTGGGGCTATGGCAGGCGCAAAGACCCCACAGCAGGAGCATGTGTACCTCAGGGAGCTTTCTGTCAAGGGCATTTGTGTACTTTATTGCTTTTTTTTGGTTTTTATTATTTTATTTTTGGCTGTGCTGGATCTTTGTTGCTTCGTGGACTTTTCCCTAGTCACAGAGAACAGGGGCTACTCTCTAGGTGTGGTCTGCGGGCTTCTCTTGTTGAGCATGGGCTCTAGGGCTTCAGTAGTTGAAGTTTGCGGGCTCTAGAGCACAGGCTTAATAGTTGGACGCGCTCAGTTGCTCCACGGTATGTGGGATCTTCCCAGACCAGGGATCGAACCTGAGTCTCCTGCATGGGCAGGCAGATTCTTTACCACTGAGCCACCAGGGAAGCTTGCTTTTTTTTTGTATTTTAAGTATTAAAGAAGTCTTTTATTTTCTGAGAATGAATCTGTGGGACTTTTTCATTCTCTGAAGGTGTTCGAAGTACTTCTTGCCGATAAAGAAACTCTTGGAGAAAGAATTGTATCCAATTTTTTTTTTTTTTTCTGAAAATGTTTGTGCTAGATAAATGATGTTTTCAGTGGCCCAATTCAAGACTGTGAGAAATAACTTCATTCTTTTGAGTAGACATTATCCAGCTCTTTGCTTGAATGTATCTGCCTTCATGGATCTGACATTTCTGTTGCTTGTACTTTTCTCACTTAACAAAAATATTTTTTAAAAATAATTTTCAAAATTTACGTTTAAAAACATTCTTCTTGGGAAAAACCATGAAATATTACAGATAAAGCTAAAGTCTGTTTTGATCTTTTAATAACTTTTTACTCAAAGTCTATTTTATCTAACATTTCTATAGACATGCAAAGCTCCCTTTTAGTTACTATTTGTATGAAACATCTTTTTCTCTGCCTTCACTTTCAACTTGTATGTATCTTTGAATATAAAGTCAGTCTCTCTCTTTCTTGTTTTGGCCACACCACATGGCATGCAGGATCTTAGTTTCCCAACCAAGGATCAAACCCATGGCCCCCTGCAGTGGAAGCACAGTCTTATCCATTGGACCTCCAGGGAAGTCCCAACTGAATTGCTTGTGGACAACATATAGTTGGATCTTTTAATCTTTTTGCTATTTATTTCCTTTTGATTGGACAGTTTAACTCATTTACATTTAAAGTAATTCTTCATTAAGTAGGTCTTACTCTTACTATGCCACATAAGAGAACTTAGGTTGTTGTTGAGTCACTAAATAATGTCCGACTCTTTGCGACCCCATGAACTGTAGCACACCAAGCTCCTCTGTCCTCCACTATCTCCCGAAATTTGTTCAAATTCACGTTCATTGAGTTGGTGGTGATGCTATCCAGGATTTGCTCTTGCTATATCTTTGATGTTTCTTAATTCTTTTATCACTACCTTCTTTTGTGTTTAATTGATTTTTTTGTATTATTCCATTTTGATTTGCTTCTCATTTTTTCTTTTGTATATTTTAAAGTTACCTTCTTACTAGAAGATTATAAGTAACATCTTACATTTTCAACAAACTAGTTTGAAATACTAGCAGTTAGGTTCAATAGTATACAAACACTCTGCTCTTTATGTAGTTCTATCCCTCCCCCTCTATGTTGTTATTGTCACAAATTATTCAATATCTTCATCATTGTATTTTCATCAACACCGATTTTATTTTGTTATTTATTTGTTTGTTTATTTTTGGTTGCACTGGATCTTCGTTGCTCCCTGCGGGCTTTCTCTGTTTGTGGCGCGAGGGCTTCGCTTGTTGCAGAGCATGAGCTCTGAGCCCTCAGGCTCAGTAGTCGTGGCTCCCAGGCTCTAGAGCACAGGCTCAGTAGCTGTGGCACATGGGCTTAGTTGCCCCAAGGCATGTGGAACCTTCCCAGACCAGGAGTCAAACCTGTATCCCCTGCATTCCCTGGCAGATTCTTAACCACTGGACCACCAGGGTAGCCCTGCAACTTACTATTTTTCACAAAAATCCAATAGTAGGTCACAGTGTTGTCATCAAAGTGGTTGTACTGAATCGCCCTTTGCCTTGTTCTCTGGGGACTGTAGGTGTATCCTGAGTTTGAAGATCAGAGAGCTTGTCTACCATCAGGATCTTTTCTGACTTGTTCCTCAGACAATACCATCCGCTTCTGGAACATGGACAGCAACCCTGACTCTCAATGGCAGAAGAACATCTTCAGTAATGTGAGTGGCTTCATTGTGATCTGTCTGTTAGGAGGAACAAAGGCCTACTTGAAGCTAAATATGAGGGCAGGAAAGAGTTTTATGGAACCTGGGTGTTCAACTTCACTAGGGGCAGGAACCAGGAACCAAGGCAGGTCACTTTCTGGCTCCTCTCTCAGTTTTCTTTCTCTCCCTCTCTAAGTGGCATGGTCTTTCCTCTTTGCTTTCCTTTGAGTCAGCTCCTACTCTCTTAAGTGTATGTGAACACAGCTACTCCAGGCAATCCAATATACTCAACAAAGAAGAAATTGTTCCCCAAGTCTTGGGCTAGAACCCTCCTGGGGAGCATGTGATGGGCCAAACCAGGCAGAGGTGTACCCTGTCTAGCAATGACTAGGATGGGGTGCTGGCATGATGAGAGGCTGGGGAGAAAACAGTTTGCTGGAGAAATGTTGGGTGTTTCTAGGTCAGTGAGAGAGCTTCTCTGGGGAGCTAAGGCCTAAATCATACATTCATTGATTCTGCAGTTACTACCAAGGTCAGTGCTAGGTGCTGTGTTGCATGCTGGGGACACATCAATGACTAAGACACATTCTTCTCTCATAGCACCTCCAGTCTAGTGGAGGAGGCAGACAATGAGCCAGTAACACACACTATGATATACTTCCAAGCATAATAAGTACTGAGAAAGAAAGTTGTGAGGTATGAGTAGGATACATGAATAGTCATCTGATTCTATCTGTGGCACTACGGGCAGCCTCTAGAGGAAGAGATAACTTAGATGGGAGGACTGGGCAGCGTAAAGAGGGGAAGGGAGAGTGTTCTACACCAAGGGACAAAGGCCTTGAGATAGGAAAGAGCTTGGTGAGTTGGAAAACCCAAAAGAGGTCAGTGTTACTGGAACAAAAGAGGCCCTTAATACAGGATATGTAAAGCAAGTGCTCCTTTCCTACTAGCCTCACTAGCACCTCTTCTCCCCCAACCATCTTCTCTTCTGCACCTGTGATATATGTGTTGTATTTGGTTATACACAATAGAAAAAGCCCAAACAAGAGGTAAATGTTTGATTTTCTGGCTCATAAAAATAGCCTAGCAGTAACAAGTCCAGGCTGTTTTGGCAGCTTTAGGAAGCACTTAGAGACCTAAGAACCATCCATTTTGAAGGAGTGGCCCTTGTCCTCATGACCCAAGATGGCTACTGGAGCACCAGTCGTCACATCCAAGTTCCAGGCACCTGGACAGTAGGAAGGAAAAAGAGTTTTCACTTGCTTTACATCTCATTGACCAGAATTTATTCACACAACTTCATCTAGATGCAAAGGAGTCTGGGAGGCATAGTAATTATTCTGAGTGATGAAGCTTCCAAGTCAGAATTGGAGTTCTCTCGCTAATCAAGATTGGGAGACTGGCTGTAAGGAGACACAATGGCAGCAGTGCTTCAGAGCCACTCATAGCACTGACCTCAGCCTTTTCCTCTCTGCAGACCCTGCTGAAGGTCGTGTATGTGGAGAACGACATCCAGCACCTGCAGGACATGTCACACTTCCCAGACCGGGGGAGCGAGAATGCGATGCCCGTGGACGTGAAAGCTGGTGTTCGAGTCATGCAGGTCAGTCCTGATGGCCAACACTTGGCTTCAGGCGACCGAAGTGGAAATCTGAGGCAAGTGGGCCCTGGCGGTGTCTCCCAGCTCGGGCTCAGGTGCTCAGGGCAGTGGGGAGGAGCCCTGGCCTTGGCACCTCCAGCTGCCCGTTGGGAATGAGGGAGTGTGGGTAGCAGTCTGGTAGCCAGCCTGCCCTGGGAACATAAGTTGAGAAGGGGCTTCCAGAAGGGCTGGCTCCCAGTGTATCAGAGTAGCTACCTAGGGACTGGGCCATGTGAACTTTGCCTGCTCAGGGGACAGGCACATTTGCATGACTCCAGGGCAGGGTGACACCATCTTGGCCCCATGGTACCACTGTTGAACCCTCAGAGAAGATGCCAGCTGGAGCTGGGGTGCTAGGAGAGGGGCCGGAGGATGGACATCTGAGGGCTCAGGCTGTTTACCACCCTGCAGAGGTTTTTCGGGATGTGACAGGCCCAGTAGGTGCTGACGGAATACGAGCCCTGTCATAGGGATCAGGTGTAGCGTGAAAGGGTACAGCGGTGACAGCCTGGGTGCCGGGTCTCTGGCGGGATGGGAGGACCAGGGGCGCTGGAGACCATGTGCCCCATGAAGGGGCAGCCGCCACACAGCACCAGCAGACAGGCCCCACGTTGTCACATATTCCCGTCATCCAAGAACAACAGAAAAAAACTTTCTGTGCAGATTTTTTTCTATGAAATTCTATGGTTTTTAAATGTTGGCAGCTGTTTTGGTGTCAGTCACTGATGAGGCAAACCAAACAGGTCAGGGAGCTGCTCCGGTTGACAGCATCCTGGTGTGAATGGTGGAAAACAGTAAGGAGAGCTAACAGGGGCATCACGGTCTCCTCCAGGCTGCCGCTGGCCTGAGCACCATGGTATCGAATGATTTAATCCTCTCAGCCACCCTCTGGTGTCAGTGCTGTTATTCGCACCACTTTCAGATGGATTTGCTGAGGAAAGAGGGTCCGAGTGGCCAGGCTGCGATCACACAGGTGGAGGATGGAGGAGCTGGGATGACCATGTCTTACTTCAGTCATGGATGACCTGTTGTCTGATTTCATTTGGCAAGAATATGCGGAAAGTCTGGATTTGAGGCCCTTTAAGAATGAGAGGGAGTTCCCTGGCAGTCCAGTGGTTAGGACCAGGCTTTCACTGCCAAGGGCCTGGGTTCAATCCCTGGTCAGGGAACTACGATCCTGCAAGCCCTGGGGTGTGGCCAAAAAAATTAGAATCAAATGGTCCCACCTGGGGAACTTCTCTGGTGGGCAGGTGGCTAAGACTCTGCTCTTCCAATGCAGGGGACTTGGGTTTCGTCCCTAGTCAGGGAACGGGATCCTACATCTACGGCTAACAGTTCGTGTGCCACAAGTAAGACCAGGCACACCGAAATTAATAAATATATATATTTTAAATGTTCCCACCTGGGACTTCCATGGCAGTCCAGTGGTTTGGACTCCGTGCTCTCACTGCCAAAGGCCCAGGTTTGATCCCTGGTCAGGTAACTAAGATTCCACAAGCCACACAGCGTGGCCAAAAATCAAAAGCAAAACAAACAACAAAAATGTTCCCACCCATAGGGCCTGTCTTTGAGTATGACCTCTGACCCCTGCCCCACCTCCAGTGATCACCTCTGATAATAGCCCTCCCCTAACCCTTGTTCCCCGAGGGACCATCCTAGATGTTAACCCATGGAACCACAGGGGGCGGGGTGCCTGCTGAGGTGCTCCCAGGCTTGGGAGCTTTCTGGGTGCCGAGAATGGTCAGGCACCTGTAGTCTAGTTGGCCAGGGCAGGATATTCTCTGTGTCCCCCACATGGCTGCTCTGACCTTTTCTAGTAGCAGAGCACCTGGGGCTGAGGGCTGGGGGCGGTGGACAGGGTACAGCAGGCAGTGTGTGTCTCCCAGGATCCACGAGCTGCACTTCATGGACGAGCTGGTCAAGGTGGAGGCCCACGATGCTGAGGTGCTGTGCCTGGAGTACTCTAAGCCAGAGACAGGTGAGCCTATGGGGGGGCACGGCCTGCCTGGCAGAGCCACCGGGAGGGGTAGTTGGTGTCTGGTGGGACTGTGAATGACAGCCAGGGCTCCTGCATTTAATAAGAGTTCCTGTTGCCAGGCCCTGGGATCAGGGTGGCTGGGACTCCTGAAAGCAAGACCCAGCAGGCAGGACTTGACCTGCTTACCTTGGTCCCCAGCACCCCAAACAGTGCTCAGGCTAAAGAGGTCAAGGTTAATGAGTAAATGGATGGATGAGCTCCTTCTCTGCTGGAAAAGATAGATCAGTAGTCAGACATATTCTTTTGAAAAAATTTGATGCTTATAGAAAATTTACAAGAATATCATCATGAACACCTGTAGATTCTTCACAACTCCCCAGGTATTTTCTTTAAATCCTATCTGACCCTGTGAATATACATATGACATTATCTGCTTCCCCTCTTTCCTTTTCTCTCGATTTGTGCATGTATGTGTATATACACATTCATAATAAAATAATACCATGTATATAATTGTTTTCTTTAAAAAAAATAATTTTATTTATTTACTTTTGGTTGTGCTGGGTCTTCATTGCTGCTTGAGCTTTTCTCTAGTTTTGGTGAAGGGGGCTATTCTCTCGTTGCGGTACATGGGCTTCTCGTTGCAGTGGCTTCCCTTGTTTCAGAGCACGGGCTCTCGGGTGTGTGGACTTCAGTAGTTGTGGCACGTGGGCTCAGTAGTCACGGCTCCCAAGCTCTGGAGCAAGGGCACAGAAGTTGCAGTGCACGGGGTTAGTTGCTCCATAGCATGCAGGATCTCCTCAGACCAAGGATCGAGCCCGTGTCTCTTGCATTGGCAGCCAGGTTCTTTACCACTGAGCCACCAGGGAAGCCCTGTTTTTTTTCTTTCACTAAACCACTTGAGAGGAAGTTAAAACTACTTGAGAGGAAGGCATGCTGTCCTTTCACTCTGAAATGCTTCTGTGAGCATTTCCTAGCAATGGGAACCTCTATTTACCTGACCACAGTGCGCTTACCCAATGCACATCTTATCAAATCCGTCATCTCTCTTGGGCTTTTTTTTTCTTTTAGCTGTGCTTGGTCTTTGCTGCAGAGCACTGGTTTCTCTAGTTGCTTCTCCAGTTGTGGCGCTCAAGGCATGTAGGATCTTAGCTCCTCGACCCTTGTTCCCTGCATTGGAAAGAATCGAACCCTTGTTCCCTGCATTGGAAGGCAGATTCTTAACCACTGACTCACCAGAGCAGTCTGTATCTTGAGTTCTCATTCCCATTTTGCCAGTTTTCCCAGTGTCGTCTTTTGCAGCGCCTTTGTCTTTCCAGTCCAGGTTCACCCTTTAGTTGTCGTGGCTCTTTTGTCACCTTTGTTCTGGTGCTGACTTGAGGCTTATTTCTACAGCCTTATCTAGTTTCTCTTTATGACTTTGTCTTTCTGCAGAGTACAGACCGGTCATCTTATAGAATTTCCTTCCATTTGGATTTGTTTGTTACCCTCATGTTTTGATTCTGATGATACCCTTTTGGCAGGAATATAATGTTGGTGAAGTTATATACTGAATGAGGTTAATATTCTTTCCCATGCTCTTCTTTTCTCCTTCCTTCTCCCATACTCTGTTCTGCCAAATTTCCTCTGCATTTCTTTTCATCCAGTACACCTCTCCTGAGCTCCCCTCCACCTCAGATCATGTGTCAGGCCTTAGACCTAGCAGGTGCCCAGGGTAGGCACCATTTGAGGGGGCCAGCACAAAGGTCCAATGTCTGAAGGCAGGGTGGCAGCAGATGGTCAGTAGGGCCTACGTGAGGCTCATGCAACCAGAGTGCAGAGAGTGAGGGGGTGGGTGGAGTTTTGGAGAGGTTGAGAAGTTGGCAGGACCTCCTGTGGCTGCCAGTAGCTGGACTGGGTAGGAAGGCATGCTGGGCTTTGCTGAAGTGTCTGGTGTGGACACAGGTGGAGGAGTGTCCATGTGTACATCAAGATTCATCCTGCACAACCCGGTGGCGAAGGATGTAGAATGCCAGGGTCTGGGGCAAGTTGGCTGCAGTTAAGAAACCAGAGATCCCCTTCCTCAAGGCCAGGAAAGCTTGGTCACACTGCTGGCTGAGAGGCCAAGCCATCAAGCGGGTCCCCGGGAACCCAGGACCTCCCTCTCACCCACAGGGCTGACTTTACTTGCCTCGGCCAGTCGGGACCGACTGATCCACGTGCTGAACGTGGAGAAGAACTACAACCTGGAGCAGACCTTGGATGACCACTCCTCATCCATCACAGCCATCAAGTTCACTGGTAAGTCCCTGCCTTCTACATCCTGCACCTCCTTCAGTGGGCTCCTTTGGCTGCACGTAACAGCAGAGTCCCCTTCAGCTTAGAGAAAAAAGGGAGCAGCAACATCGGATTCAAGCCCGGCTGGATCCAAAGGTTGAATGTTTTTTTTAATTTATCATTTATTTAGTTGGCTGTGCTGGGTCTTAGTTGTGGTACTCAAGATCTTCCATCTTCGTTGCAGCATTCAGGATCTTTAGTTGTGGCATGAGAACTCTTAGTGTGGGATCTAGTTCCCAGACCAGGGATTGAACCTGGGCCCCTTGTATTGGGAGCACAGAGTCTTAACCACTGGACCACGAGGGAAGTCCCCCAAAGGTTGAATTTTTTAAAGTTATCCATACTGTCTCCCTCTGTCGGCTGTGCCTCTCTTGGGTGGGCAGGGTCTCAGTCATTCCTATACTGCTGGAAAGACACTTCCCCTCTTCCTGTCACTTTGGCAGAAATTGAGAGCTGACTTTCCTGGTGCTGACTTGAGGTGCCACCCCTTTCCAGGATAGTTATCTGTGCCAGAGCTTTGGAGTATCCTCTTAGGCTGGGTCTGACTCCTGTTTCTCCAGCTCCCACCCACCTCCACCTCTGATCCAGGAGAACTGGCATTAGGCGAGTGCCCCAAAAGGAAGTCAGAATGCCAGTCCAGGATGGGATGGGTGCTGGGGACCTTGGCAGAAAAATGGGTGACAGCGAAATTACTGGAGGCTAATTCCGTGCTGGGTGATGACCCTTGTGCTGTCCCAGCAGTTACCCCACTTGACAGCCAGAGTCACACAGCCAGTATTTTGCAGAAGGCTGTCTAACTTCAAAGCCGTCACTCAAACAGGCAATTGAAGGGATCCCTCCAAGACTGGAAAGATTCAGTTTGGAGATCCCTGGCCAAGAGGAGGTGAAGCAGGCCCTTGTAGGAGTTTAAATGATCAGAACCCAAGAACGTATTCAAAACTATATTCAAGAAGAATCCATTTATGGAGAGAATACATCCCTGTGCTCCATGTTCTTGACTAGGAAGAGTTTTGTACATAGAATCTTGTGGCTGAGAATGTATCCCTTGGTCTTCCCCACTTTCTGCCCTGTCTCTGTCTAAGGTGGTTGGGAGCTGAGCAAAAACAGGTTAACACTGTTTGCTGTGTTGTGGTGTGTGTGTGTGTGTGTGTGTGTGTGTATGCACAGTCACGTAGTCATGTCCAACTCTTTGCGACCCCATGGACTATAACCTGCCAGGCTCCTCTGTCCCTGGAATTTTCCAGGCAAGTATACTGGAGTGTGTTGCCATTTCCTATTCCAGGGGATCTTCCTGACCCAGGGATCAAACCTGCATCTCTTTGTAAGGACCTAATAAATGCTGATCAGCTCAACTTTCTCAGACAGCCTTAAAAAACTGTTTAGACCACCCCATTCCACAGGGGAGAGGTAGGTAGAATAGATCAGTAAATCTTGGGCTGTGCCCAGAAGTGACCTTAGCTTTAATGAATGGTCTAGATCCAGGAGAGGTGATGACTGGCCAAGAGGGTGACCCACGAGTCGGTCCTTCTGACAGTGTGGACCTCTGTTAAAGCCCCAGGTGGTGTGAAAGGATGGGCATCCTAAACCCAGCTCCTGTGAGCCCTGCTCTGGCTGAGCTGGCTCACCTGGGCATTGTGCTTGAAACGTTGATGATTTGTATAACTGGGCACCAGCCAATGGAAACTGTCTGAAGCTACCCAGCTAAAGAATGTCAGTCTTTGAACTCTTTTCTTTGAATCATATATTCCAAAAAGTGAAAAGAAAATCTGTGAATAGTTTACAGCATAATACAATGAATATCCACATCAAAGTTCACAGTCGGTAGACCTGAACTAGACACACCCCTTGTTTTTAGCTAGAGACTGTTCTGATTGATCCTGGTCCTAATCTTGCTAAACACGTGGAGTCTCCACCTCAGGTTAGAACACATGGAGTCTCCACCCCAGGTTAGGAAACAAAACATTACCAGTAACTTGCAGGCCCTCTCTGGGTCCCTCCCACACACAGGGCTCTCTCCCTTCTAGGACCAGTGACTCCCACTTGAGTAACATCTTAGCTTGTAGTGTCAGGCCTGGGAGCGTGCAAATGTCCTGTCACGAAGGAGCAGCATCCATTGTACCAAGGCTCTACATGTTTTATATTCATTCTATCTTTTCATCATCACTACA
Source organism: Bubalus kerabau (assembly GCF_029407905.1). NCBI lineage: Eukaryota > Metazoa > Chordata > Mammalia > Artiodactyla > Bovidae > Bubalus > Bubalus kerabau. The sequence goes on from NC_073640.1 coordinate 49,945,465, forward strand.
ACTCTGTGAGGTACTTGTGCTCTGATTATTCCTCTTCTATAAAGAGAGAAGCCTAAAAGCAAGAACATCGATAGTACCTACCAGGTGGCAGCCACTGTCCCAGGGGCTTCAATGCCACTCCACGGGGCAGTGGCTGATATTGGTTCATTGAACAGACAGGAAGCTGAGGCTCGGAGAGAAAGCTTGGCTTCCGAGCACAGTGTTTAATAACCAGAGGATGCCTGGATCAGCCCTGGCCTGGTCCTGACTCTCTGCACCCTGGAACAAGGACTGTGTGACTCTGAGCCCCTGGGGGTTCACATTTGCAAAAATGTGGCTGGTGACAGTCAGGAGGGGGAGGCTCAAGTGGCATAGGGCCTGGCCTGGGATCTGTGTGGATTTTTTTTCTTTTTTGGCTGTGCCACGCGGCTTGTGAGATCTTAGTTCCCTGACCAGGGACTGAACCCAAGCCCCCTGCAGTGGAAATGTGGAGTCCTAACCACTGGACTGCCAAGGGAGTCCCTGTACGGACATTCTGATCATTCTTTTTTATATTATTATTTGTGGCTGAGCTGGGTCTTCATTGCTGTGCAGGCTTTCTCTAGTTGCACCAGTGGGTGGCTCCTCTCCCTTGTGGCACGCAGCCTTCTTACTGTGGTGGCTTTCCTTGGTGCGGAGCACGGGCTCTAGCGTGCACGGGCATCACTAGTTGAGGCGCACGGGCTTAGTTGCATGTGAAATCTTCCCGGACCAGGGGTCAAACCCATGTCCCCTGCATTGGCAGGCAGATTCTTATCCACTGGACCAGCGGGGAAGTCCCTCTGATTGTTCTTGATGGCATGAGCCTCCCAGCAGCCTGCCTGTCTCCTCTTGCTGCCTGCTTCAGTCACGTCTCCACTCTGTGGCCTGAGTCACTTTTCCGAATCCCAGATTAAGCCTGGTATCCCTGCTTCCTGTATGCACTTCCAGGTGCCCCTGGCCTGTTTCCCTGTATGCTCTTGCTCTGCAGGGCCTGCCTTGCCCACGGCACTGTTCGTACCCCTTCACGCACATGGCTCACAGCTTACAGAGTCCTCCCACCTGCCAGCACTCCTGTCACCACCTCCAGGAAGCCCTCTGTGATGCCCAGCAGAGTTCCCTTATGGTAGGGTTCCCGAGCTAGGATCCCTAGCCCTAGTTGGGCTCAGAGGGGCCCAGCCCTACCTCATGACGGCCTCCTCCTCCAGGCAACAGAGACATCCAGATGATCAGCTGTGGCGCCGACAAGAGCATCTACTTCCGCAGTGCCCAACGGGTAGAGTAGGGTGGCCTCCTTGGGGGCTGGATGTGGGGGCTCCTCGGGGGTGTCCTCTGAAAACCCCATCTGCCCTGCCAGGCCTCGGATGGACTGCACTTTGTCCGTACCCACCACGTGGCTGAGAAGACTACTTTGTATGACATGGACATCGACATTACCCAGAAGTACGTGGCCGTGGCCTGCCAGGACCGCAACGTGAGGTGAGGAGCTGCCCTGGGCCGCTCGGTCGGCCTGGGCTCGGCTTGTCTCTGGGCAGGGCTTTTGTGGGTCTGTCTTCTCATGAGTTTTCTTCCCCGCCCATCACTCCCTGAGAAGCTGGGTGGAGTGGAGGGACCCAGTGGGTGTTTCTTAGGAGCTGGGCTCACCCAGGCCTTGTCTCCAGGTCAACAGTGGGTTCCCTGGCTCTCAGGAGCCTGCGTGGGGTAATCAAGAGGTGCTGACATGGCTCATAAACCTCGTTTCTTGAGTATGAGAGTGCGGGGAAGAGAGAGGGAGTCCCCAGCCCTGCCTCCGTGGAGTGCAGGCGAGGACAGACAGATAGTGACAGCGTGCAGTGGTCAGGGCTGGGATGAGGAGAGCCCAGAGGCTTCGGAGGACATCCATCCCACCTGGGGCTCAAGCAGGGCTCACAGGAAGGGATATCTGAGCTTAGACTGGGAAGGATATGGAGGAATGAGCATGTCCAAAGAGATTCTCCATCTCCTACATTTGCTTATTCAAATTGGGTGCCAGACATAACCTCCATGACCTCAGCCTGAGACAGGGTCCCATTCCCTGATACAAGGTTTCAATCTAGGCAGTGGAGGAAAAGAGGTACTGGGGGCTTCCCAGGGAGAGGAGGGCAGCAGGTAAGGTTGGAACAAGAAGGAGTGTGGGTGGGGCCATGGTAGCCACTCCTGCCCTCACCTTCCAGAGTCTACAACACCATGAACGGGAAGCAGAAGAAGTGCTACAAGGGCTCCCAGGGTGATGACGGGTCCCTGCTGAAGGTGAGGAACTGGGGCCCTGGCTGAAACCACACCCAGACACGCACACACCCCTGTCTGTTTCCTGCCCTGTTGAGCCATCTGATATATGGGTCCTCCTGGGCATGGGATCAATGGATCACATGCTGGCCAGCATCCACTCGGGCCTGGCTGACTAAGGATGCTTGGGAGCCAGGAGTGGCCCCAGCAGCTCTACATTTATTTACTGAACCCTTCCCCAAGTGGGGGCGTCCCTGGTAGCTCAGCTGGTAAATAATCTGCCTGCAGTACAGAAGACCCTGTTTTGATTCCTAGGTTGGGAAGATCCGTTAGAGAAGGGATAGGCTACCCACTCCAGTATTCTTGGTCTTCCCTGGTGGCTCAGCTGGTAAAGAATCCTCCTGCAATGCGGGAGACCTGGGTTTGATCCCTGGGTTGGGAAGATCCCCTGGAGAAGGAAACGGCTACCCACTCCAGTGTTCTGGCCTGGAGAATACCACGGACTCTGTAGTCCATGGGATTGTAAAGAGTCATACACAACTGAGCCACTTTCTTTCACTTTCCCCAAGCAAGGACATTTAAGTAGTTTCCATCTGAGTGGCAGCAGAGTGTGGTGGAAGAATCAGAGAGGTCTGGGGTCCCTCTTCAAATTTTCCCCCCTGCCTGTGTTATCCAGGATGAGAGTCTCTGGACTAGGGGAGTTGTTAAAACGCTCCAGAGTCAGATCCTCTTAAAGTTCTGCCTCGGGCTGTCTGTGACCTTGGGCAAATGTCATCTCCTCTCAATCCTGTTTCAGCATCTCTAAAATGCAAATAAAAATAGCCTCTAGAGGAACCTCTCTGGAGGTCCAAAAGCTAAGACTTCGCCTTCCAGTGCAGGGGGGCAGGTTCAATCCCTGGTTAGAGAGCTAAGATCCTACATGTCTCATGGCCAAAAAACCAAAACATAAAACAGAAGCAGTATTGTAACAACTTTAATTAGGATTTAAAAAAAAATTTTTTTAAGCCTCTTTCACAGGAGTCTGTGGGGGAAATAAATCCACATACATACAGTACTTAGCACAGGGCCTGGCCGCCATTAGTACCATTGTGATGGTTGTTAATTTCTTTACCTGTGAATTGGGGACAGGAGCTTCTACCTACCATGGGTGTGTCGTGAGGCTAACTTGGGATGAGTCCACGTACCTAGCGCCCAGCACAAGGGGGTCCTTGGTCAGTGGGGCTGTGATATTGAGACCCCAGCCTCTGGGAAGACGGAGGCCACCCCAGTGTCACGTGGGCGCTCTTCTCGGCAGGTCCACGTGGACCCCTCCGGCACCTTCCTGGCCACCAGCTGCTCTGACAAAAGCATCTCAGTGATTGACTTCTACTCAGGCGAGTGTGTTGCCAAGATGTTTGGCCATTCAGGTGGGTGTGCCTCTCTGCTTGGGACCCCTTCCCACCTGCCCTCACCCAGCCTTCTAGCTCAGAAGGCCAGTGCAGGACTTCCTTGGTGGTCCAGTAGTTAAGACTCCCTATTCCCAATGCTGAGGGCCTGGGTTCGGTCCCTGGTTGGGGAGCTAGATCCCACAATGAAGATTAAAGATCCCACATGCTGCAGCTAAGACCCGGTGCAGTCAAATAAATAAATGAAAAAGACCAAAACAGCTTCTCTGCTCTACTTGCAGAAATTGTCACTGGCATGAAGTTCACCTATGATTGCCGTCACTTGATCACCGTGTCCGGAGACAGGTGGGAAAGGCCTGGAAGCTGCCCGGCATGGCCTCCCTCTGGGAGTGGGTGAGACCTAGCCTATGGGGAGAGCCAGGGCTCAGACACTAGAGCCCGGTGCCCACAGCTGGAACTCAAAGCATGCCAGCTTACTCTCGCCAGACAGTGTGCCAAGCCCTGAGTTCAAATCTAGACCTGCCACTTAATTGTGACCGTGAGGCAGGGCATTTCCCCTTTCTGAACCTCTGTAAAAGAGAGATGAGCCCGAGACTTCCCTGGTGGTCCAGTGGTTAAGACTTCAAGCTTCCATGGCAGGGGGCAGGGGGTTCAATCCCTATTCAGAGAACTAATATCCTGCATGTTGCATGGTGGGGCTAAAAAAAGAGAGAGATGACCCCATCTGCCTTGAGAATCATAGGTGAGAGTCAAATGAGATGACATATGTCAGTTCCTTAGCACCTGGTTGGTGTCCTAGGGCGTCCCTTTTGTCACTGTTCGATTTACTACCCTCCCTCATGGCTGTCTTCCGTGTTTGAGGTCTTCAGAGCAGCCTTGGTTTACTAGGGGGCCCTGGACCCCACCAGGGTGTAGACCTGCACTGAGCTGATGGGAGCTATTTTCCAGGCCAGGGAGTAGGGTCTTGGCTATGGTGACGCAGGTGGCTCCAGGGTCGGATGACTTCTGTATTCACCGTTCCTCCTCCTTCCACATCTCTCCTTGGCCTCTGCAGCTGTGTCTTCATCTGGCACCTGGGCCCTGAGATCACCAACTGCATGAAGCAGCACTTGCTGGAGATCGACCACCGGGAGCAGCAGCAGAACACGAAGGACGGGAAGTGGAGCGGCCACCCCAGGTCCTGGCAGCCTCCTATCCATTCACCAGAGGGCTGTCTTCTTGCCCCGGCCTCCGTAGGGAGTGAGGCTGCAGACACAGGCAGGGCCCGGACCCAGACCCTGCCCCTTGTGCCCTCAGGGCCTTGAAGAGCAGATGAACTTTGTGGGGTTTTGGTTTTTGTTTTCATTTATTGGGGTATAGTTGTTTGACCATGTTGCTTTAGTTTCTGCTATACAGTGGAAGTGAATCAGCTGTATTTTTGCATGTATTCTTTGGGAAGTGGACTTTGAACACAAAGTTACAGTAACACACGTGAGAAAGGCTTTGCAGTGTAAAAGCGCAAGTGCTAGGAAAGCCTGTGAGCACTTGGTGAGGAGCCCTCGGGGGGCTGTGGGGACTAGAGGAGGCCCCCGACCCAGCCCTCGGTGCAGAGGGAGGAGGTCAGGGGAGGGTCCAGGGGAGCAGGGATGTCTTCTTAATCTTTAAATGGAAGTTGTTCTTTCACTTACATCCCTGAGTTTCCTAAACCTATTTCTTAAGTCTTTAAGTTCCAAGACCAGTTTTATTTGGAGTGAATTCCTATTCTGGTCTTTGATTTGGGATTTTGGTTTGGAAGTTTCACTTGGAGTGGGAGGTTTTAAATTTTCTTCTGTTCCTGGAGCTGTCCCTGTCTCTCTCTCTCTCTCTCTTTTTTTTTTTTCATTTATTTATTTTTGGCTGCCCTGGGTCTTCATTGTTGCACATGGGCTTTCAACTGGGGCTGCTCTCCCTTGAGGTACACACGGCTTCTCATTGCAGTGGCACCTCTGTTGCAGAGCACAGGCTCTAGGTGCGTGGGCTCCAGTAGTCGGTGGTGCACAGGCTTAGTTGCCCCACAGCATGGGGGATCTTCCCAGCCTAGAACCCCTGTCCCCTGCATTGGCAGGTGGATTCTTAATCACCGGACCACCTGGGAAGTCCTCTCTCTCTGTCTTGAGGCTTTGCCGTTGCCTCCCCCTTGGGAACCAGGCCTGACATGGCCTCATTTTCTGCAGTCATCTTGAGGTGATGCAGATCTAGGCACCAAGGGAGTGGACAGCTCTTTGGCCCTTGAAACTAAAATCTCATTGCTAACCCTGCTTTCTGGAACAGAAGCCAGCAGCTCAGGACTTACGCCCTACCATCTGCTTTGCTTTCTGTTCCATTGCTGTGGGCCTTGAAGAGTGTGTCTTATTTTTTGAGCCCAACTTTTGTTGTTTTTAGTTGCTAAGTCATGTCCAACTCTTTTGTGACCCCATGGACTGTAACCGGCCAGTCTCCTCTGTCCATGGAATTTTCCTGGCAAGAATACTGGAGTGGGTTGCCATTTCCTTCTCCAGGCCAGCCTTTGTTACGTGTCATTTATTGTGACAGTATGTTTCTAGCAGAGGGGTTGTAGCAGGTGAGATCTCCCAGCCCCGTGTTGACCAGAAGCCAAGAGTGTGTTCTTATGGACCCAGCCCTAGGTAGGTCCCCTCTCCCACCCCATTAACCTGTGTTTCTCTCCTGCCATCCTTTTTCTTGTCTTCAGGCAGGAGATACATGCATCCGTGCCTAGTGAGATTTGTTCCCTGAGCCCTGGAGAGCAGACGGAGGATGAGCTGGAGGAAGAATGTGAATCTGAAGAGCTGCTGAAGACCCCATCCAAGGAGAGCTTGGATCCAGGTTGGGAAAGGGGCCCTATTTTGAACTCTCAGCAGAGGGATCATTGCTGGGTTTTGGCCACTACTTTCACAGCCTGACACATATTGAAACTCAATAATCACATCAGTCAGGACTCCTTCAGGGTCATAGCAACTAGACTCTCACTGGCTTAATTTAGAAAGAGGATTTATTGGTTCCTGTAATGGAAACTTTGAGAGTATGGGTTCATGCATAACTGGATCCTGGTAGTCAGGTGACGTTAAAGAAACAGATGTTTCTCCATCTCTTGGCTCTGCTTTCCTCTGTGTTGACTTTGCTGTCAGGCAGACTCTCCCTGTTAAAGGGGCAGAGTATCCCTTGCAGCTCAAGGTTATAACACTAGAGAAGAAAGCACCTCTTCCCCAACAGTTTGGAGTCCTCTGCTCATGACTTATGTTCCTGCTATAAGTCACCCACCCGTTTCTGATCCAGACACTGCGATTGGCCAGCCCTGAGTCGTGTGGTCATCGCTGAGGGCAGAGGCTTTAGTCAGCTCCACTTGAACCATGTGATCAGAGGCCAGGGGTGAGTGTAAGGGGCTGTCCCAGGGGAAAAACAGGGTGATGTAAGCCAGAAGACAAACCAGATTCTCTTGTTCAGGCAGAAGGGAGAGAAGTGGCTCAGCGAGTTTATGAGAGGCCAGGCCCTCCATGAATTCCTGCTTCCTTGCATATTGCTTTGGCTTCAGCCCTCATGTTGCAAGATGGCTGCTGAAGTTCCAGCCATCAGAGACATGGTCAAAGAGGACATTCCCTCCTGGAATAGCCTTTATGGGGCTTCTTCTTTCCCAGAAGCCCCTGTAGGCTTCTTGCCGGTCATGTTGGCCGTGATAGCTCCAACTGTGAGAGAGGTTGGGAATGGTGGCTAGCCTCTGTGCTCTTAGTGAAGCTGGTGGGCTCTGCCAACAGGGAGGAAGCAGGCAGGGGCCCCCTGGATGGCTGATTGGTAGGCAGCAGCCATGTAGCATTCAACCTGGGGAAAAAACTAAAGAGTAAGTTCATTTTCTTTGTCACCACCCTCACATCCAGTCCAACGTCTCTTCCAAGGTGGTGTGGATCCTTTCAGGCCTTTTTCTGAACATTAGTATACCTAATATACACAGGGAGCATCTATGTCTATAAATTATATTAGACTGCAGATATTCTTCTTTATCTTTTTTTCTCTCAAAATGATCTCACTGACTACAAAGCAGAGGCCTCCCTCTTAACCAGTAGCATCGCCACTGATTGTGCTCCAGGGGGACACTGAGATATTTTCTTTTTTCTTTTTAGCTTTATTTATTTACTTTTATTTTTTAATTGGAGTATAATTACTTTACAACATTATGTTAATTTCTGCTGTACAACACCGTGGATCAGCTATATGTATACATATACCCCCTCTTGAGCCTTCTCCCCCATGTGGGTGTTTTCTGACTTTACACTGTTGTGAACGAGGCTGTGCTGACTACCCACCCCCACCCAATGCCACCTCCTTGGCCATGTGTGAGGGTGTTTCTCTAGGACAGAGTTCAAGGACAGGTGCTGCTGGATCCCAGGATTAATACACTTCTTATTTTAAAAGATAACCCCAAGGGCCCTCCAAATCCAGTGACTGCCCCAGCCAGCAGTCAGTATTAAGCCTGCTATTTCCTCATACTTTTGCCAATACTTGATAGTTTGAAGCCTTTTAATTTTGGTCAATCTTAAGCTAGTGGTAAAGAACCTGCCTGCCAATGCAGGAGATGTAAGAGATGCGGGTTCAATCCCTGGGTCAGGAAGATCGCCTGAAGGAGGAAATGGCAACCCACTCCAGTATTCATGCCTGGAGAATCCCACAGACAGAGGAGCTATGGTCCATAGGGTCGCAAAAAATTGGACACCACTGAAGCGATTTAGTGTGCATGGGGAAAACATATCCCATTGTTTAAATCTGCATTTCCCATGAGACTTCCCTGGCGGTCCAGTGGTGAAGACTTCGCCTCCCAAGGCAGGGAATGTGGATTCGATCCCTGGCTGGGGACTTAAGATCCCACGTGCCTCACATCCAAAAAGAAACTGAATGTAGACAGCAGAAGCAATATTGTTAACAAAGTCAGTAAAGACTTTAAAAATGGTCCTCATCAAAAAAGAAATCTTTAAAACAAATGTGCATTTCCCCGACAGCTAGTGAGGCCAGCCATCTTTGGATGTGTCATTTCCTGTGTGGTCTCTGGAGAGCCGCCTCTTTATGTTCACGGTGGTCTCTTGACTTGTTTATTCTCTTTTCATGGATGTCCTGTGTCTCTTCAGATCCTCAGTGCCTTCTGACCAACGGCAAGCTGCCGCTCTGGGCAAAGCGGCTGGTGAGTCTGCGGGGGAGCGGGACACTTAGAGGCTAACAAAGTACAGGTACCTTTTCCCCCTTCATATCTTTACTTTCCATGGAGAATCCTTATCATGGTTTCAGTCTCTGTTTAGACAGCTCTTCATTCATGCCACAGGTATTTACTGCATGCCTATCCTGGTGGCTCAGTGGTAAAGAATCCACCTGCCAAAGCAGGAGACACAGGTTTGATCCCTGGATCGGGAAATCCCCTGGAGAGGGAAATGGCAACCTACTCCAGTATTCTTGCCTGGCAAATCCCATGGACAGAAGAGCCTGGTGGGTTACAGTCCATGGGGTCACAAAGAGTTAGATACAACTTAGCGACTAAAACAACAATAACAATTATTCACAGTACACTTGCTCTGTTCAGGTTCTGTTGAGTCTTTTATATGTATTATTTAATCAACATTGATGTCTGGGCTTTTCATATCCCCTGTTATTTCACAGATAGGAAACTGAGGCCCAAAGCGGTTAAGTAACTTGCCCAGGGTCACACAGCTAGGAATTAGAGAAGGTGGGATTGACCCTAGAAGGCTGGCTCCAGAACCCAGGTTCTCAAGCACCCACCCTTCCACTGTCTGCCAAGCAAGTCTTAGTAGGAGGCAGTGGTAAGCAGGATCAGGGAAGCGGCAGAGAAGAGAAGTGTACATATCTTGGGTGTGTTTGAGTGGCAGAGTTGCAGAAATGTGAAGTGTGAGGACAGAATAAGAGGAACAAAGGAGGACCTGAAGGTTTGGGGCCTGAGTAGCTGGGAAGAATCACTGAGATGGAAGACTTGAGGTTGAGTTGGTTTAGGGGGAAGGGTCAGGTGTCTTCAACATGTTTGCTTTGAAAGATTGCTAAACATCTATGTGGAGATGTGGAGCAGTTGCATGAGGACTTCTGCAGTTTAGAGGTAGGTCTGGGACTTCCTGAGCAGTCCAGTGGTTAGGTTAAGACTCCTCTGTCACCACTGCAGGGGGTGCAGTTTCGATCCCTGGTCAGGGAACTAAAATCCCACAAGCCACATGACATGGCAAAAAAAAATAATAATAATAACAAGGTTCTGCTGGAGACAGATACCTGCAAGTTGTTTCTGAGTGAGATTTAAAGCCACAAGGCTGGAAGAGGGGTCTGTGCAGTGTTCCTCACCCTCAATGGAATTGGTGAGCTCTTGGCCAGCTGCCTGAGCATCCCCTTGTCCCCTCAGCTAGGAGATGACGACGCAGCAGACAGCACGGCCTTCCATGCCAAGCGCAGCTACCAGCCGCATGGCCGCTGGGCAGAGCGGGCTGACCAGGAGCCTCTTAAGACCATCCTGGATGCCAGGGACCTGGACTGCTACTTCACCCCCATGAAGCCCGAGAGCCTGGAGGATTCCGTCCTGGATGCGATGGAGTCGCAGAGACTGGCAGGCCTGCTGAGCGAGGTATGGACTGCTGGCCCCAGCCCCACCCATAGCACACGCACCACGACCGCCGGTCGAGGAGCTGGGGCTCAGCGCGCATGCATTTTGAAAATAAGGTTCACCATCCCACTCTAGGAGAAGGACATGGCAATCCTCTCCGGTATTCTTGCCTGGAGAATCCCTTGGACAGAAGAGCCTGGTGGGCTACAGTCCATAGGATTACAAAGAGTCAGACACGACTGAAGCAACTTAGCAGGGAGATGCCACTCTAGGGATGTGAGAGGGTAACGAGATAGCAGTGAGCAGGTGGATGAGCCCTGGGCCTGGTGCACAGGGAAACGTCCCAGAGCAGACCAAGAGTCAGGGAGGCGCTCCCCTGGGGGTGAGAGCTTGGGCCCCAGGGCAGGCCTGTACCTGAGTGGAGGGCATTTGAGCAGGTGGTGCCCTGGACCTACCCACTCCTGGCTATGTAACTTGCAGCAAGGCTTGATTCTCTGGTCTTTGGTTTTCAAAAATACAGTCATTTCAAAACAGACAAAAAAAAGATGGCCAAGAAAAAAGATATCAAAAAGTCATTTTTTAAAATGGTCATAGGGACTTTCCTGGCGGTCCAGTGGTTAAGACTCCACGCTTCAAGGGACTTCCCTGGTGGTCCAGTGGCTAAGATTTCTTTCAAGCTCACAATGCAAGGGATAAGGGTTCAATCCCTGGTCAGGGAACTAAATTCCACATGTTGAACTAAGGATCTCTCACGCTGCAGCAAAGACCCAGCACAGCCAAATAAATAAAAACAAATCAATATCTTAAAATAAGACTCCACACTTCCAAAGCAGGGGGCACAGGTTTGATCCCTGATCAGGGAACTAAGATCTCACATGCTGTGGGACAAGACCAAAAAATAATTAAAAAAAAAAAAGTTAAAAATGGTCATTAAAAAAAGAAGCCCTCAGAGGGCTTTTACAGTTATCCAGGGCCATAAACAGAGTCTGGGCCCAAAAAGGTGCTAACATATCTTTAGATCTTATTCTTTTATTTTCCAAACAAAATTCTTTTTTGATATAAGTTTTCTTATGTAAGTTTTCCGATCCTGCAGCTAAAGCTTCAGTACTTTGGCCACCTGATAGAAAGAGCCAACTCATTGGAAAAGACCCTGATGCTGGGAAAGATTAAGGGCAGGAGGAAAATGGGGGCAGCAGAGGAAGAGATGGTTAGATGGCATCACTGACTCAACGGACATGAGTTTGAGCAAGCTCCAGGAGACAGTGAAGGACAGAAGAGCCTGGTGGGCTGCGGTCCATGGGGTCACAAAGAATCAGACCCGACTTAGCAACTTAACAACAACAACATAAGTTTCCTTATGTGGCATAATATAAGTACAGTTAGGTACACAGATCATAAAACCACAGTTTGCTGAATACCTGTGTACACACTTAGGTATCCACCCCCTAAGTCAAAGTATGTAGAGCATTTTCTGCCTCTTGATCTTGGAGGACGACCCCTCTGCCCGCGCAGTCAGTACCCTCAGTGAAGTAACCAGCATGCTGACCTCTGTCACCATGGATTGGTTTGCCTGATCTTGAGCTTCATGTGAATAGACGGGGTGGGGGGAGGGGGGGAGCCATACCTATTCCTTATCTGTAAAGGGGCAGATGAAATGGAGGAGCAGCAGGAAGTGAGCTCATGACGGCCCCGCCTGGGCCTTGGCTCACAGGGAGCATCCAACAGCGAGGCCTGCCATCTTTCCCGTCGCCACCGGTGTGGGTGGAAAACCTTGCGGCTCACAAGGGCCCTGGGGCTCACGGCTGCCTCTGAGAGCTGCGCTGTCCTCACCCACAGTCCGAGAGTCCCCAGGAGGATGGCTGCGGGCACCCTTCCTTGTCACCCCCACAGCAGGAATCTTCTGAGGCCAGCGAGCTCATCACCTGTCCCCTGGAGACAGAGGTGACAGTCACAGGGATGGACAGGTGAGTTCCTTAGTTGGAGAGAGGAAGCCTCGACTGGTAGGCACACTCTGGAAGAACCGCGCTCTGCTTTCTCAGTGGGCCTGAGGGAGGGAGGCAGAGGGGTGAGGCTGCAACCTGCTTCCCTGGTTCCAAGAAGGGGTACGTGGAGGGCGCCTTTGGTGCTGGTAGGAGAGGCGAGGCTGTGCTCCCAGCAGGAGCAGGTGCAGATGCCCAGGGCTTCTGGGTAGGGGCCAGGTGTTTCCTAACCATTGTGTCATTTTCCCCTCTCCCCACCCATCCCTCACCCCCGGCATGCAGTGAGTACTGTGCGGAGGAGGTAGTGGAGGCACGCGGAGACCAGCAAGGGGACCCCTTCCTCCCGGTCTCCTCAATCAGCTCGAAGGACCGGAGTCCACCTGAGGGTGAGTGGGCACCAGCAGCACACCTTGCAGTCATCTCTTCGTCTGGCCAGACCCCTTTCTGGGCACTGATGGTGACTGTGACCCAGTCTTCCTGAAGCTCAGAGTCTGTCATAGAGACAGACATCATCCCTGCTGCCTTCACCCTAGCCTTCTGGAGCCCAGCTGCCCACCAGTGGGAGCCCAGCTCTGCATCTCTCTTGAAGTGTAGCCTTGCTGGTCCATAAAATAGGGCATGGGTCCTATGGTCCCCCTTCTTCAGATGAGGGAACTGAAGCCTGGAAACCCGTAGCCTCCTTACCTGACTCACCCAGTCAGGGCCCGGCTTTGGGCCCCTGACCCCACCCACTCTCTTCCAGACTCGGGGGAGTCAGAGGCTGACTTGGAGTGCAGCTTCACCACCATCCATTCCTCCCCTCCACAGCCAGACCCAGAACCTCAGTTTGACACAATGCCCCCCATACCAGGTAAGCAGCGGCCACATGCAGAAAAGGGCGGTGCGTGGGCCTTGCCGGGTGATGGCTGTAACATATAACCACTGGCCATACATCAGTCCTGCACCCCCAGTTCCCTCCCCTAGAAGACAGAGCCATTAGCCCCGCCCTCTCCGCCTGGTGGCCACAGGGTGTGTGATGGGCGAGTCCAGCTTCCTCCATTGTTAAGTGGCTGGCGGCTCTCTCAGGGCGTCTTCCATGACTCACGGTGTTGACAGTTCTCTCCTGCCCACACCCTCTGCCCAGGATGCCCAGGGACTGCAGGAGAGTTGCCCCGGCCCGAGGTGCCAGGCATATCCAACAGCTCCCTGCCCCAGACCCCTGAGCAAGAGAAGTTCCTCCGCCACCACTTCGAGACGCTTACTGATGCCCACCCTGAGGGTAAGCCCTGCCCCTCTCTGACACCTGCCTGGGCGCACCGAGGACTGGGCTCAGTGTGGACGTCCCCAGGGTGTGGCTTTGCGTGGCAGGGCTGGCGAGAGTGGTGGGAGGGTGTGCATTTTACTTTTTAGTTAGGGGCTGAGCAGCACGGTATCCTCTGCCAGCTCGATTTGCTCCCAAGGTGTGTGTTGTCTGCTTTTTATTTTTGACTGCATCGGGTCTCAGTTGCATCATGTGGGATCTTTTCCTGGACCAGCAGGGAAGCCCCGTGTTATCGGTTGCTGAGGGTCTCTGAGGATCTGTCTGCTGGTCTGTGGGGTCTGCCTGGGCCCAGGGCTGGCTGGCTGGAGGGTTTCTGAGGGCTCCCTTGGCATCTTGCCCTAGAGCTCTTCCTCGGATCCCTGAGAGACCTGAAAGCCCCTGAGACCGAGGATGACTTCTTCAACCCCCGACTGAGCATCTCAGCCCAGTTCCTCTCCCGCCTTCAGAAGACATCCAGGTAGGAGCGGGTGACCAGTGACCTCCCACCCGCTCTCCGTCTCCCTGCAGGGCGGGGCTGTGTGCCCCTGCCACCCTCAGGGCAGCCACTGCCACCTGTTTACCTGACAGGTTTCCCCACGCCTTCCCTTCCCGACTGCCCCGGCACCTCGTGAAGTCCTCGGAGGTCAGACTCACGGACCTCCAGGGCGAGCCCCCAACAGCGGGTGCTGGCTCCACCTCCCCAGTCAGGACCAACGTGAGTACTGGGGCCACCTCCCTCGAGACACGGGGCTTGGGGGCCGGGAGGCCTTGTCCTCACTGCAGGGCCGTGTTTACAGGTCGTCCCTGGAGGAAAGGCTGAGGAGACGCTGGAGGTGTGGTCCCCACTGTGTGAGTGTCCCCGTCTCCCGGTGGAAAGCCCTGGGTGGCTCACTGAGCCATGGTGGGGCTGGCCAGGGGCCGCTCGGACCATGCAACCACGCTGGGTGGGGGGCCCTGTCTGTCAGCCCTGAGCTGGGCTGTGAGAGCAAGCCACCTGCTTCCTTTCCAGCCCCCTGCCTCACGGGCCTGGCGCCCTGCATCCCCTCCTCCTCTGCACTGCCCACAGACAAGAAGCCACCAGCACCCACGGCCCTACCCGCTGCAGGCCTGGCTCAGGTTCTCCACACCCCCACCACCTGCTCCCACATGGAGGCCACTGCCAGTTCCCATGCCAAGATGTCCCGCAGCATTTCCCTGGAGGAGCTGGCCTCCCTGAGCAAGGAGCTTCAGGCTGTCACCACCACAGTGACACACAGTTCTGACAGCGAGGGCCGAGAACCTGCCCTGCCCTCCCGGGGCAACCATGAGGCCCGTGCCAGCCTGAAACTCAGCCTGTCGAGCATCTGTGACAGGCTCTTGCTGCCCCCACCCCAACTGGAGCCTCCCACCACGTGTGTCTGGTCCCAGGAGCCTGTGGATACTGAGCGCTTTGTCACTGTTACGACAGATGGTTTCCCAGCCCACAGCCCTGCAGATGGGATCGCCTCTAGGCTCCACAAGTCCGCCTTTCTCCCAAGGTTCCTGGCCCCTGTGCGCCTCGATACCCCTGTCCTCCCCAACAGTCCCCCGCTCCCAGAGGCCAGGCCTAGGGTCCTTGGCAGCATCGCCTCTCTCCGGGAGCCCACCCCTGGTGAGTACCATCCTTAGGATGAAGGCTTGTCCCCTAAGCTCATCCCATGTAACAGCTAGCTCAGCTCCAAAGGCTACAGGCGCTGTGCCATTTATTCATTGATTTCCTTACATATTTAGTGATTACTTGTATATATTGGGCTTTGTTCTGGGCCCTGGGGACATGGGTGTGCTAAGTCACTTCAGTCATGTCCAACTCTTTGCAACCCCATGGACCGATGCCTGCAAGGCTTCTCTGTCCATGTAATTCTCAAGGCAAGAATACTGGAGTGGGTTGCCGTTCCCTTCTCCAGGAGATCTTCCCAATCCATGGGAGCTGGTGGTAAATGAGACTACAGAAAATAACACCTTAACTGGGGGGAGATACCCTGTCTAAATTTTTTTTTTTAATGGAGGAGAGGGAAAGAGTAGCTTTATTACTTTGCCAGGCAAACAAAGGGGAAACGCAGTAGGTTAGCACCTCAAGAACTGTGCCCCACTCCCTGACCAGACTAAATCTGTAAGGAAAGGGTTAAGTGTACCATGAAGCAAGGTGCGCTATGGAGAGAAGGAAGAGAAAGAAAGGGTTTAGGGAGTGACAGGTGGCTGATGGATGGTGAATGATGAGAAAAGGTTTCAGGGAGAAGATGGCATTTGAGCAGAGACCTGCAGGAGGGTTGGTAAAGGAGCCCTGGGGATTGAGGAAAGTGTCCCAGGAAAGGGGACAACAGTTGGGATCGGCCCAGCCACCCTGGCCTCTTCAGATCAGCTGGAGAGTAAAAGTGTCTTTCTCATTTCCTCCCTTGCACCCCCAGAAGTGCCCAGTCCAGTCCAGGACTGCCCTGGACACTGGGAGGACCCCAGGGCGCCAACCAGCTTCCTGCCCCCAGACCCCCTGGAGCTGAGCAACGTGGGCACTGTTGTGCACAGACTGCAGGCCGCCTTCCAGGAAGCCCTGGACCTTTACCACCTGGTGAGCCAAGCCCCAGGGTCAGGGGAAAGGGCTGAGGGGCTCCCTGGCACTGCCTGGCCCAGGTGGCCCCTAACAAGGTGGGCGCCCCTTGCAGATGGTCTCCAGTGATGAGGTGAACGCCGAACAGCGGCAGGCACGAACTGAGCTGGCCTCCACTTTCCTCTGGATCCACAGCCAGTTAGAGGCCAGCGACTGGCTGGTGGGGATGGATGTGGCCACAGTCCAGGCCCCGCCCAGCCCAGGTGCCCCCTCCCCGCCTACCCTGTGCCCCCTGGCCAGCCCAGATTTGCGTGCCCTGCTGGAACACTACTCAGAGCTGCTGGTGCAGGCCGTGAGGAGGAAGGCGCGTGGGGACTGAGGGCCAGCAGCCTCTCCGCTGCAGCCCTGTGCTTCTGAGGAAATAGGTATTTTAAGCAAATAAACAGACAGCTTGCAGAAGTGGCGCCTGGTGCCTGTCCTGGCGCATCCACAAAGCCCCATTCAGACGGATGTGGGGAGAGAGGGGAGGAGGACAGCCCAGGGAACTCACCAGCCGTGGGGCACACAGAACCGTTTGGGCACTGCAGGAGTGATGACCCCAGCACCTGGCTCTGATGTCGCCTGTCCCCAGCCCACTGAGCTGCTGGCCCCTAGGGAGGGGGCCAGCCCTTCTTCCCAATGCCCAAGAACCCACTGGAGCCACTATGACCACCGTGTGCCAGACGCTGGCCACCAATTCACGTATCCCCACAACACTCTCACGGCCTCTGGGCCACGCCCACGCTGGATCCTATGAGCTCAAGGCTTTTGTTCCCATTTGCAGCAGGGGAAAGTGAGGAAGAACAAACAGGCTCAGCTGCTGGACAATCCAGCTCAGGCCACCCAGCTGCTGGAGCCAGTAATTCCTTCACCAGCAGGACTATGTCCAGCTCCAACATCCCATGGGCTTCGAGCTCTGGGACCAGCCTCCCCAGGCAACAGGCATCTAGCCACATGGTGTATCTGCTGAGAAGACACTACTGGGACCACAAAAGCCCTCACTGTCCTGAGTCTACAAAAAGGAAGCGCAGCAGGAGCAGGGCCCTCCCCTGAAGCCCAGTCCTATCCCGTGTTCTGTGGGGCCCGAACCCCCACTTGCCTGTGAGTTCCTCCGGGCTCTAATGTGATCATGGCTCTCCAGAAACAGGTTCAGAGAGATATCCAGGGTCATGCCTAGGGCCCCACGGAGCTGAGACTCAAACCCAGGCTTGCCTGGTGGTAGAGCCAGGCCCTTCAGCCTGAGGACGTGGCCCTCTGTTGCCCCGGTAAACACTGAACTAATTATGCAGTTGAAAAGTCTTCCCAGCCCCCAGGAATTCCTGGTCCCATCTCTCATCACTGTTCTACACATTAGGAGTAGAGCAAGGAACAAGCAAGCGACAAGCAGAGCATCGTGCATTCACCTAGAGAGCAAAAGATAGGAATTAATACGATAACTGTGTAACTGCAGGTAAACGGAGGGATCTCACAGTCACTGTGCTGGTTAAAGGCCTTTCTTAGGTGACATTGGAGCAGAGGCTTGATAGAGGGGACAGGCAGTGTGGACAATTGGGCAAGTATCGAGGCAGAGAGAATTGCTAGTGCAAAGGCCCCATGGCAGGCTGAGATGTGAGGATGAAAGGAATAGCAATGAAGCCAGGAGACTGGAATGGAGTGGGCTCAAGGAGATGGTAGGAGAGGAGGTGGGAGGGAAAATGGGTCCCCCCAGCCAGGGCCTTGATGTTTTAAGTCATTTTAATCTGGGACTTCCTGATAATTCAATGGTTAAGAATCTGCCTGCCAAAAAAAAAAAAAGAATCTGCCTGCCAATGCAGGGGACAAGGGTTCCATCCCTAGTCTGGGAAGATCCCACATGCCACAGAGCCTGTGCTCTAAAGAGCCCTCGAGCCATGACTGCTGAAATCCATTTGCTCAGAACCTGTGCTCCACAACAAAAAGAAGCCACCGCAATGAGAAGCCCATGCATCACAACGAAGAGTAGCCCCTGCTCGCCACCATTAGAGAAAGCTCTTGCACAGCAGCAAAGACCCAGTGCAACCAAAATTAAATTTAAAAAAAGAAAAAAAACCTTAAATCCAAGACACGTTCACAATACAAGTTTTTCTCTAAAATCCCTGATCTTGGTGTTTGTGAGATGCCCAGTGTTGCTTATTTCACAAGGTTCCCTTCTTTCTTCCTGCCTTAGGGAGCCCAGGCAGCCCAGGACATGTAGGTGGGCTGCATTTCTGTCGAGAGGCTCCCTACCTGGGTTCACAGGCCACCCCTGAAGACTGAAGACCACTCTCCCCACCCTGGCCTGGCTCAGCCAAAGCTGTAAAATCTCTGAGCTGACTGGACACCAAGGGGACCACCTTGAGCCTCTGTCCCTCGTGGATTTTCCCCCTCCTTCCACCTTGTATCATAGTTAAGATCTTCAACTCCAGGAAGCAAACACCTGGCTTAAGGGGCCCCAAGCTGTAGGGACATTTGTTACTCTAGATTCTGTTACTGCTCTATTCCACCCTTTGTGAGTCTGAGTTTCACTCCCTGGCTTAGGCCCTCATGGTGGCAACACAGTTGCCGTGGTTCCCAGTGTACACCCTCACCTAACTAGGAGCAAAGGCACAGAGCTGGGCAACCACCAAGGTTGTAGGGGAAAAGTGCCAAATCTTCTTAGACACCCTTCCCTTTCAGGGCAATTGCAGGCATCAGGAATGGAAATAGCTTTAATTTACTTGATTCAGCCATTCTTTCCTGGGCATGTTACTGTTTCAACAAAATTGGATTCTCTCAACACAAAAGGAGGGTGGGCTGGCAGTGAGTCTGCCAGTCTCCACCTTCGCCGAGCTCTTCAGTCCTGGAAGGACAAGACTTTCCTTAGACAAACCAACTGGTTAAGAAACCACTGCTGGAGCTTCCCTGGTGGTCTAGTGGGTAGGACTTCGCACTGCTAATGTGGGGGACCCAGGTTCGATCCCACATGCCGCAACTCGAGTTTGCATGCCACAACTAGAAGATTCAGAGTGCCACAACTAAGACCCAGCACAGCCAAGTAAATATTTTTAAAAAGAAACCTCTGCTGGGGAATGTGTGTGCACGAAGCAGTGTCCCAGCAGGAAGCGTGCTCATGTGGGATATTTCAAAGAGAGTTCAGCAGAGGGATCATTTGTAAAGAAGTGGACAGGGGAACCTCAGGGCCAGTACAGTACCCTAGGATGGTACTAGAGGAGAGCTATTCCTTGCTGCTCAGGCCAGAAGGCACAGGGAGCAAAGTGGAACCCAGAGGAGAGGGGCTGCCCTGAGGGGAACAGTGACCCTGGCAAGAGGGGCTCCATCTTCTGTGGGGCCCCCCGTTACCAAATCCTACTGAAAGCCAGCAGGCACAGGGGTCCAGGTGATGCTTCCCACCCCGGTCAGCCTCCAGGACCCAGGACAGAAAGGGGACTGGGGGCAAGTAAAGACCCCCAAGCCCAAGAGTTCTTCCCTAATGTGTTTTCAGCAGCAACTCAGGAACCAGTTGTTCCAAGAGACCTGGTGTTGGGCATGGAAAACTAGACACCAGAGAGCCACAAAATGGCTCCCATAACCCATTCACCAGCTCGTTCTTCAGTGCCTCAGGGCCCTGCACTCCACAACCGACAGGTCCTAGATACTGGGCCCCCAGACCTGGGCCAGGCATGCCAGGCACACTGCGTAAAGTCCAGCAATTGAGAGATGGAGACACCTAAAAATCACATTTCACGGGCTGATTGAAACTCAGATGCTTGCCTAGCCACCCCACCTTTCAAGACCCTGGTGGTCCAGTGGTTAAGATTCCCGAGTTTCCACTGCAGGGGAGGCAGGTTCAATCCCTGATTGGGGAACTAAGATCCTGCATCATGACTGCTATGTGGCCAAAAAAAAAAAAAAAAAAAGACTTTCAAATAACCCCCATTTATCTCTGTCACATGCCAGATTCTATGCAAAGCATTCCCACCTGGTGATCTACATGGATTTTCAACACAAACCAGTGGTAGGAAGACTCATCAGTCCCATTTCCAGATGAAGAAACAGGCTCAGCTAGATATGGCTTGGCCCAGGTTCCGTGGAGATAAAATAGCAAAGCTCTGGGCCCGCAGACTTCCAGCACTAAACTCCCTTGTTTCTGAAAATGCATTAGCAGGACTGACTCACCAGGAATGTGAAGAAATGAATAAATATTGCTTCATTCACCACCAAGCCTTTTACAGACTGTTCCTCTGCCTGGAGAGCCCTCCCTGTTTATCAGAAACCTTTTCTCCATCAAGTTTCACACCTGGAAAGTCATCCCTGAACCCTTAGACTGAATCAGGAGTCTCTTCTGGGTCCCCTGAGCCCCCTGGCTTTTCCCCACTGAAGCTGGGTCACTCTGCCTGTGCTCCATAGCCTTGGTCATTCTGGGTATCTCCCCCATGGACTAGGTTATGTCTTCATTTTCAGTGCTAAGGTAGGCCTGGCCTGTTGTTGGATCTCAGGAAAATGTAGGTGAATAAGTGAAAAAAAAAACTGCAAGGGAATATTCAAAATTCTTAACCCCTGGCTAAGAAACCAATGACCAATCTAGAACAGAGCCTGGCCAGAGTGCTGGGGTTAGGGTCCTGGGAGCCTCTGGCTGTGTCACGTGACCCCTCCTTTAGTTCCTGAACCGTAGGAGGGTGGGGGAGTGGTGTCCCAGACAATTACTAGGAGCTGGACTAGTGTGTGTGCGTGTGTGTGTGCACACGCAGGTGCACATTCAGTTGCTCAGTCATGTCCAACTCTGTGACCCCATGAACTGTAGCCTGCCAGGCTCCTCTGTCCGTGGGATTCTCCAGGCAAGAATACTGGAGTGGGTTGCCATTTCCTTCTCCAGGGCATCTTCCCGACTCAAGAATTGAACCCAAGTCTCCTGTGTCTCCTGAATTGGCAGGCAGGTTGCTTACAACTAGCACCATCTGGGAAGCCCCTGGACAACGAATAAACCAGTATTGTAATGTCCCCTACACTTGAATGCTTCCGGCCGACCATCAGCTCTTATCCTCTGAGGATCAGAAAAGTAGAGATTCTTCTTGACGATGCTCAGCATGGACTCTCACTTTGATCTTACTAAGTAGACCCTGCTGTCCCTCCACCCTCTGGAGCAATCACAGTCACCCCTCCCCTGATTCCTCATACAGCTGCTGTGATTTGAATAACCAAGCAGGCTGGTGAATGCCCGGTAGTGACTAATTTGCTTGGCAAACAGACCCTGTGGTCCTGGGCCCTGCTGGTACTGTGGAAAGACACTCAGCCTCACTGGGTTCTCTGTTCCCTCTCCCCACGCCCCAAGAGCCACCTAGGTTCCATCTTGCCCTGCTGCACCTCCTCAGAGGACTTAGGGCTTGTCTTCCCCTGGAGGCTGGAGAGTGCCCTGGGAAACCTGGCAGAGGAGAAGCGGGAGGAGTGGCAGGACCCAAGGCAGAGGTAACCAGAGCTGGCTAAGTCTGCCCCCAGGGCCTGTCAGGAAATTTGCATGGAGAGAACAGGGCTTCTCTGGGGCTTCCCCCTCCCTTCCCACCTGGGAGAGTCATCCTGGACCTGAGGTCTGACAGCAGGTGGAGGAAGCAGCCGCGTGTGTGGAGCTGTCGCCCTACTCCCAGAGGTGATGCCCCGTGCCTTTCTGGTCAGGAGTCGGCGTCCACAGCCACCCAACTGGGACCACCTGCCTGACCAGCTCCGGGGAGATGCCTATGTCCCAGGTGGGCTCCTCCCTGGGCCTGGAGGTGAGGGGCAGGGGAGACATAAAGCATGACCACCTGGTTTCTCTACTCAGACTGCAGCAACCTGGGGGGGCCGCCGGCACACCGGACTTCCGGCCTCGGGGACTCTTGGGCAGCGGTGAGTCTGCGGCAGGCGCCCAAGACCCTGCTTAGTTTCACCTCTGCCCGCTCTCAGCCTCGAGAGACCCTGACTGCCCCTTACTCCCACAGACGCCTCCAGCCTCAGGACCTACCCCACCCACTGCCCTCTCTACTGGGAATGCCTTTCCTTTCTGAGTAGTGGGCTCATTGTTAGGCCTTCCCCTAAGCACTGTTTCTCCAGGGATTCTGTGCCCAGTGGGGCAGAAGAACAGATTCAGGCCCATAAATGGATGGTGATCTATGTCAGAGAGTCGGACACGGTGACAGGAGCAGGATGGGGGGGTGGAGGAGGAGCTTGGGGCCTCTCAGAAGAGATACTCAGCTGTGAGTACCCTGGAAGAAGGAAAGCCCTAGGCGGGATGTGAATGTGCTGGAGTTTTATTTCAATTTTTACTGGAAGCCAGGACTGTTCTAGGCTATGGATGTTTAAGAGTAAGACAAAAACTCATTCCTTCCTGAAGCTTATCATCTGGTGGGGGTTGCAGGTATAGATAATAAAATTAGGGGAAAAAATACATTGGAAGATGGTATGTACTATGGAAAACTATAAAACAAAGTAAGGGAGATGGGGGCCGGGTGACCAGGGAAGGCTTTGTGGGTGGCGTTTGCTCACACAAACTGCAGTCTCCGGCCTTACCAGACCTCCGTGGTTCCAGGTTCTAGGCACTTCATTCCATCCAGTGGAGGGGAGTTGGGGTCCTAACCCCCCTGTCCCTCCCACAGCCCTCCCAGGGCACTCTGACTGCCTCCCCTAGTAGCCCCGGGACCCTTGGCTGCCCGCTGTGCCCCAAGGCCTTCCCACTGCAGCGCATGCTAACCCGGCACCTCAAGTGCCACAGCCCTGCTCGCCGCCACGTATGCCACTGCTGTGGCAAGGGCTTCCATGATGCCTTCGACCTCAAGCGCCACATGAGGACACACACAGGTGAGCCGTGGCAGGGACTGGGAGGGGCTGCCGGCAGGAGATGGGAGGAAATGGAGGGAGGTGCAGGGGACTCAGAGACTCCAAGCACCTGAGTTCTGTGCACAAGTGGTGCTTGTGTTTGTGGGGCAGGACTCAGGCCTCAGCGGGCTAGGAACACCACGCACCTCAGCTCGCAGCCAGGGGTTGTCAGGCAGTGCCAAGTTGGGGGCCTGCTGAGGGATATGGGGAGAAAACAGATACTGGTTACAGGATTCAGGTCCCAGACTGCAGGGTGCAAAAGGGAACATCATAATGAGGAGGGTGGGGACACAGGTGTCTGGTCCATGTTTGCACTGGGCGGAGAGGGAGCAGATGATGGGATGCAGGCCAAGGTCTGGCGAATTTGGAGCAAGAATGTGTGTGGGGGGGGAGGGGGATGCTCACGGAGGGGAGGGGAGGGAGGCTCTGGTATGGGGATCATTGCCCTCCCTCTGGCCCACCTGAGCAGGGATCCGGCCATTCCGCTGCGGAGCTTGTGGAAAAGCATTTACGCAGCGGTGCTCACTTGAAGCACACCTCGCCAAGGTGCACGGGCAGCCGGCCAGCTACGCTTACCGCGAGCGCCGTGAAAAGCTGCACGTGTGCGAGGACTGTGGCTTCACCAGCTCACAGCCCGACGCTTTCGCGCGGCACCGCGCTCTCCACCGTGCTGCCTAGACTGTGTACCCGGCGTCCAACCCATGAGACGGAAATAAATAAAGAAAAGGCACTCACAGAACACAGCATTTATTACACAAGGGAGAGAGGGTCACTCGGTCCAACGATGGCCGCAATGCGGGGCCGTGCACACGTAGTACAAGCGCATGGCATCCTGGCAGAAAAGATACATGGTTAGGAAGGCTCTCGACCCACAGCAGGGTACAACAAGCAACCTCCATTCAGAGAAGCCTCACCCCAAAAGAACAGACAATAGAGGGCTTTCCTCACTGCTAAAGGTCCATCTCAGGATACCCGGAAGGGCAGGGTCTTCCCCAGTATAGGTATCCCCACTCCTCGGGAAGGACCAGACCAAGATCACCCAGAAAGTTTTGCTCGCGCCACTCACCTCGGCCCGAGCACTGTGTGACTGGAAGAACACCGCCTCCTTGTGGCCGCACCTGAGGGGACAGTCACTCAGAGCCTGCCATACCCTCCCCTCCCCGCTTCTCGGTTTGGTGAGGATAAAAGCCAGCCACCTCCCCTCCCCAATACCAGCTGCGCACTCACTTTTGGCACGGGTGGTCTTCGGTTCGCGGCAACGTGGGGTCCTGGGACACGTCAGCGATGATCTGGGTCAGCTCGCTAGGGGAATAGAGAGTGAATAAGTATGCTTGGTCCGGCCTCCCAAGCCAACAACCCCGTCCCAGAACTCCGGTCGTGCCACTCACTCCACTTCGTGCGTGATTTTGTTGACGTAGATGCAGCTGTTGTCGGCTTCCTGCTGGTAATCACAGTTCCGGCACTGCGAGAGGGAGTGTGCGGCGAGAAGCGGGTCAAGGGGTGATACCCGAAGGGAGTGGAAGGAAGGGCAGGGTCTTTCCCGGAGGGCATGACTAGGGCACGGAGTCTTGGAACTGGGATCATGGGGTGTAACCGAGGATCACCTCCAGGATGGCAAAGACAAAGTCTAGTTCATTTGGGGGAAGTTCATTTGGGGGACAGTCTGGCGTTTAGACCAGGAGGGGTCGGGGCGGCACCGGGAGTAGGGCGGGGCCGCGTTGGGTACTAGGGGGCCGGTCCCGGAATACCCTGCGGGCGGCGCTCACCGCGTAGAGCAGAATGCGGTTCTCCTTGTCCTCCTTGGGGTAAAGCATGTTGTTACTGTGAAGAGGGGAAGAGGGAAATCAGAGGTCAGTACTGAGGCCATTACTTGCTGCCCTTCCACAGTGCTGGCCGGGCCTCACCATTCCTGGCAGAATCGAATACCCACGAAGCCTGGCTCGTAGGTCCCGTCGGGTTCCATAGCGACTCACTGCCTGTCCAACTTCCGCGCTTGCTCCGCCGTGCGACAGGTCGCAGAAAGGGTCAGAACTCCTAGCTTCGCCAAACTAAGGGCGGAGCTGGGCACGTGTGCTGGTGCCCAGCGGCTTTGTGCTCGCCTGTCTGTCCTGAGGTTTGATTAATTACTTGCTTCAGTCTCTTGATACCCTAGAATAATTGCTTCCAACTTCTGGGCCGTGCTTCCCTAGTTCACACAATAGTGTAGTACGAGAGCCAGCAAAACGATGCGTCACGTAACGCGAAAAAACTAAGCATTAATGAAGACGCCCCAGCTCTTTGCAGGCTGAAGGCCAGTGCACATGCGCGAGTTTACCCTTCGCGGACTGGGCTAGCTTTTGCCAGTTCTTCCTCTCGGCTTCAGCCTTCGCCCGCCAGGCCGTTTCCCGTGCCGCTATTGGAGGAACTGCACTATGAGAAAGGCCGTGGAAGGCCTTTCAGGATTGGCTGGGCCTACCCAAGCCTACCCGAGAACCCTCTTCCTGCCGACGGCGAATAGACGCGGCGATTGGCGGACTCCCCTGACGGGAGGGCGTGGATTCGCCAGGTCCGGGAGCAGGGGCGGGGCTGATATCCCAGAAGCGGTGGCGGCTGCGGAGCCGGCGTGAGGCGGCTGTCCGGGCTGCGGGCCGCCACAGGGCGCGGCGAGATGGAGGTGACGGGGTTGTCCGCGCCCACAGTGAACGTGTTCATCAGCAGCTCTCTCAACAGCTTTCGCTCCCAGAAGCGGTACAGTCGCAGCCTCACTGTAGCTGAGTTCAAGGTGTGGTCATGGGGGCGGGGTCCGGAGAGGCGGGGCGTTGAGGGGGCGGGACCAAGAAGAAATGGAGGGTCTTCCACAACGCAGGAAAGGGGCCAGAAATGAACCCAGGTTGCAGAGGTTGGGAACGAGACCTCAGCGGGGCGGGGCCAGGTGGAACCTTAGGTTCCAGAGAATGGGTGCGGGGCCAGGGAAAATCAGAGGTTGCAGGGAGTTAAGGGCAGACCCGAACGGGGTGGGGCCAGGAATACCTGGTGGGTCCCAAATGGTAGGTCTCTTGGAGGAACTGGGAAGGGATGGTGGCTGTTGATGCAAAGGACGGAGCCTCAGGGCAGAGGGTGGGGCCACTGACAGCCTTCCACCTCATCCCCGCCTCCCCCATTTTGTATCCTCACAGTGTAAACTACAGCTTGTTGTGGGCAGCCCTGCTTCTTGCATGGAATTGGAGCTGTATGGACCTGACGACAAGTTCTACTGCAAGCTGGATCAGGATGACGCGCTGCTGGGCTCCTTCCCCGTAGACGACGGCTGTCGCATCCATGTGAGGCCTCCCTACCTAGGATCCCTCTCTTCCTTCCATTCATTTATTTATTCAACGGATGTTTGCAGTGCTTTGCACTGTGATAACCAAGATAGCCTCTAACCTCATGAAGTTCCCAGTCCAGCAGGGAGAGAGACAGACCCATCCCCAGTCATTGGCACTCAGCGGTCTGGACTGGGCTGAGAAAAGCCTAGGGGACTGGAGGCATCCAGCAGAGGTGCTTGACCTCACCCAGGGGTATATGAAGGGGATTCTTGAAAGGCGGGTTGCCTGAGTTGAAATCTGAAGGATGAGGCAAGGGCCTCCTAAGAATAGAGGTGGGAGGGACATGCCAGGCAGAGGGAACAGAGGGTCAGATGGGTCAGGGTGAGTGAAGAGGCTCCTGTGTCAGAAGCCAGAACACAGAGGACCTCTGCATGCATCAGCTCACATCATCCTCTCTGTTCTCGGTGTCCCCCACAAAAACTCAGACGAGCCAGCATCCTGGGTGAGCTTTGCAGATGCTAGTCCCTGTGCCTGAATGGTTGTTTTTTTTATGCCTCCATGGCTTGCTTCTTCCTTCCAGTTTTTACATAAATGTCACTGGGTGTGAGGGCTTCATGGCCTTCAGTATAACATTTAAACCTCCTCCCTTTCCCACTTGATTTGATTTTCCTTCTTACTAATCACCCTGTGACATACTGTGGAGTTTTCTTCAGTACCTGGAACAGAGCCTGGCACACAGGATGCTCAGTGATTCACTGTTGAATGATGAATTGAATCCAGAAAATAAGACTTAGAAAATCGTATAATTAACACTATTTTGCAGAAGAGAAAACTTAGCTTCAGGATGGAATTGACTTTCCTAAGGAGGAACATGGGTAGATTATCTCTTTCATTTATTTATAACTATTCATTGAGCATTCGTGATGTGCCAGGGGTATAGCCATGAATCAAGTTTGAGAAGGTCTCTGTTTTAGTTTTGTCCAGTATGTGAGGTAGTTGTTAGCTAAACATTTACAGAAACAAATGGGAAGGGTTAGTGAGATGAGGGCCATACAGGAGGACATCACAGAGCTGGAAGATCATATACTGTGGAGCCTGACCCATCAACAAGATCCAGGAAGACTTCCTGGAGGAGGGGCTGACTGAGTAGAGACCTGAAGAATAGGAAGAATTAACTAAAGACGGGAAAAGCATGCTCCAGGAGGAGGGCACAGCATGTGCACTCTGAGGTGGGAGGGAGCAGAGTAGGTATGGGGGCCGAAGAGTGACCTCTTCTGTTGTGGAGGGAAGTGGCAGCCAGGGGAGGGTCCTGGTGTGAGTCAGGTGTTAACAGGTGTCCTCTGACTGCCTATGGGGAAATGATTGGAGGGCAGAAAAGTAGACCAAGGAGGAGGCTGCTTCCATAGTTGGGTCCAGGACCCAGTTGAAGTGATGGGTCCTGGACCATAGTGGGAGTTGGTCAGGACTGTGTTGGGCTCACAGTCCTAGAACTGTGAACTAGAACTCACAGCCCCTAGAACGGACTGGGCTGACCTAGGCAGTCTCACCCTAGGGATGCTGGGTGGATCACGCAGGGCTGTGGCATCTCCAACAGGAGGGTTTTACACATGGATTCAGGTACAGGCCAGCTGCTGACTGACGTGGCCACACAAGGAAAGTTTCCTAAAGGTGGAGCCTCTGGAGAATTTATATTTTTTTAATTGGTTAATTTATTTTAATTGGGGAATAATTACTTTACAATATTGTGATGGTTTTTGCCATACATTAGCATGAATAAGCCACAGGTATACGTGTGTCCCCCTTATCATGAATCCCCCTCCCACCTGCCTCCCCTGTATTTTTTCTAAAATTCTTTTTCTGTTTCTAAATATCACCCTTATTTCTTATAGCAGTGAACAGCAGCAATCTCAAACTTACAAAAATCCCTAATGTAGGAAATAGACATTCTTAGTGATCCTTGGCCAGAGATAAGGGCCATTTCTATTTTCCCAAGCGACTCCAGCCGAACATTTTAGGGTGTGCCTGACCTCTGTCTTTCTCCCACATCCACATCTAATCTCTCTGCAGCCCCTGTTGGCTCCACCCACAAAATCTATCCAGAATCTAAACTCTGCTCCCCAGTACCCCCATACTGGCCCCACCTCCATCCTTCCCTTCCACACACCGCCCCCACCCCACCCCGCCACAGGGCCATCACATAGCCTCTCCCTGCCCCCATCCCGATGCCTCTCCATCTGCTTCCCACACTCAGCTGAGGGAGCCTGGGAGCCCCTGAGTCCGATCAGAGCCCTCCTAGTGGAGCGCTTCCATAGCTGCCTCTCGTTGTGGGTAAAAGCCAAAATCCTCAATGGTCTGTGTCTCCCACTTTACCTGTGGCTCATTCCACTCCTACCTCGCTTACCCTGCTGTTCCTCAAAGGAGAAAGACATTTATACAGCTGGGGCTTTGTGCCTGTTGTTCCTCCTGGCCTTGTCTCAGATATCCCTTCCTATCAGAAGCCTATTCAAGTTGTATTTGTCTGCATAGAACCTTGTCGTTGTCTGGTGTTTAATACACATCTCTGTGCATTTGTTTCCAGTTGGCCTCCCAACAGAATGGTCACTTCTTGAGGGCAGGGATTGATGTGATTTTGCATGTGGTCCTAGTACCCAGCACAGGCTTCTCAGGTGATGCTAGTGGTAAAGATCCTGCCTGCCAGTGAGGAGACATAAGAGGCATGGGTTCAATCTCTGGGTCAGGAAGATCCCCTGGAGGAGGGCATGGCAACCACTCCAGTATTCTTGCCTGGAAAGTCCCATGGACAGAGGAGCCTGGCAGGCCACAGTCTATGGGATCACAAAGAGTTGGACACAGCTGAAGCGACTTAGCACTAGTACCCAGCACAGGGCCCACAGGGCACCCTGGAGGAACAAGTGAGTGGATGTTAGGGACAGTACAGGAAGAGGTGCTCCAAGACATGGAAGCTGGGGTTAGTGTAGGGTCCGGAGAGGACAGACATGCTGCCCGGAGGGTGAGCAAGGCCTGAGCTCTGCCCTTGGGTTCCAGTGGCCTGGGGCCATCAATCATGTGGATGATGGCGTATGGGGTAGATGGGAGGCAGATGCAGCCTCCAGGGCCTCAAGATGGAGTGCGGAGGGTGAGACACCTATTGTAGGCACCTACTGTAGACCCCTTGTCTACCTATTGTAGACACCTGCTGTAGACCCCTTCGGCTGGGCTCCAGGGAGGACAGGAGGCTGGGATAAAGGTGAAGGTAGGGGAATGTGGCTTTTCGGAGGCAGGAGAGACTTAAATCTGCAGAATGTGCATCTGCACTCACCCCCGCAGCATCCTAGGTCTCTATGCCCACACCCTGATCCCCACTGACCTCCCTCACCTCATTCCAGGTCATTGACCACAGCGGTGCCCGCCTTGGGGAGTATGAGGACATATCCAAGGTGGAGAAATACGAGATCTCACAAGAAGCCTATGAACAGAGGCAAGGTACAGGATGCCCAGCAATGGATGGGGGCCTGTGGGGGCTAGAGGAAGTGTGGGGACAAGCAGAGGTGTGTGCAGGGGCACACAGGATAGACAGGGACACTGAGGGGAAGTTGGTGCTGTATGGGGTGGGGTGAGGCTGGCATGGGGACAGATGGGTCGTGGGAGAGCAGTCCGGGTGGACAGGCGTGAGGTATGAATGGAAGCTGGGAGATGTGGGGCATGTGGGCAAACAAACAGGGCCATGGGGAAGGCTCAGGGTGTGGGGCCTGGTCAGGGGCCTGGTCAGGTGTGGAGGGCAGAGCATGGTAGAATATGTGGACCAGACAGAACAGTGGAGACCAGTGCGGTGACAGATCAGAATGCGGGGGGAGGGATGAGGAAGGTTTCAGGGGTCAGATGGAGGTAAGTGTGAAGTTGAAGGGCCAGGGAAGATGGGATAACATGAAAGGCTGCAGGCAAGCACCTTCTATTTATTTTCAGGATTATGGGGAAGCCCAGGGGTTCTGTGGAGAGGTCAGGGCTCTGGTGGGAGACCTGGGGGGCTTGATGACAGCCCTTCAGCACCCAGAACAGGAGAGTTTGTCTCTGGATGTTGGCCCTGTGGGGATGGCAGGTTATGTTCTCCGGCCAGAGGTCTCCCAGGTCTCTCATGTCTGACCCCCCCACCACCCACTCCACCCACAGACTCAATCCGCTCCTTCCTGAAGCGCAACAAGCTAGGTCGATTCAATGAAGAAGAGCGGGCCCAGCAAGAGGCCGAGAACTCCCAGCGCCTTATCGAGGAGGAGGCCCAGGCCAGCACCATCCCTGTGGGCAGCCGCTGTGAGGTGCGGACACCTGGGCAGCCCCCTCGCAGGGGCACCGTCATGTATGTAGGTAAGTGGCCCATAGAGGCCTCATGCCCTGCCCTGCAGTGGGCAGTGCTGGGGACTTAGCCTTCAAAGGGATCTCAGTCCAGGAGGGGAGATGGCTCCAGGGGTGACTGACAGCCTAGTATGTTCACAGAAGGGAAGTGGAAAGCAGAGGCCATGTAACCTGGCATGTGACAGAGGAAGCAGAGGCCAGAGGGATCAATTCTAAGGTGAAACCCTGGGGTGCAGTGATCAGAGCTGAGATGGGGAAACAAGCAGAATTATTAGGGCTGTGATGGGGGAAGCTCAGGCTGAAGTGATCAGAGCAGAGATGAGGGAAACTGAGGGGGCCGTGTGAGCTGCAAGGAAGTACCAGACCCTTGAGAGTAACCCAGGAAGGCTTCCTGAGGGAAGGGCTATCTGAAGGAAAGGGATGAGTGAAAGTGGAAAAGGGGAAGAGGGAGCTTAGGGAGTAGTGAGTGCAAAGGCCATGAAAGGGCTTGGTCTGAGCAGGAACAAGCTTGACTTGTTTGAGGCAGAGAAAGGAAGTCAGCATGGCTAGTGGGGAGTGACAGGAAAGATGAGAGTCGAGGCCTGGGGCATGGGCAAGGCTGGACTGTGCTAGGCCTCAGGGACAGGAGAGAGCAGTGTGGGTTGTGTTTGTTTTTATAACAGCTTTATTGAGCTATAATTTATATACCATATAAAATTCACTCAGAGTACCATTCAGGAATTCCTTGGCAGTCCAGTGTTTAGGACTGCTACAGGGGGCTCAGGTTCACTCCCTGGTCAGAGAACTAAGATCACACAAACCAAGCAGCATGGCTAAAAGAAAATAAAAATGAAAGAAGCGTACCATTCATTATTTTTTAGTGTATTCACGGAATTGTGCAACCACACCACAGTCAGTTTCACGTTTTCATCACCCCCTAAAGAAATGCTTTAACCATTAGCAGCTATTCCCCATTTAGGAAACCCCAGCTCCCCTGGTCCACATCGGTGGCCACTAATCCATGTTCTGTCTCTAAAAATTTGCCTTTTCTGGAAGTTTCATACAAATGGAATCATATGTGGTCTTTTGTGACTGGCTTCTTTTACTAGAAGCATAATTTCAAGGATCATCCATGTTGTAGCATGTGGCAGTGTTGTGTTTTTTTAATACTCGTCTGTGTCGGGTCTTAGTGGAAAGACCCCCATGAAGCATGTGGGATCTAGTTCCCTGACCAGGAATCGAACCTGGGCCCACTGCATTGGGTGTGTGGAGACTTAGCCTCTGGACCACCAGAGAAGTTCCAACATTATGGTTTTGATTTGCATTTCTGCATGGCTAATGATATTGAGCCTCTTTTCAGGTGCTTAATGCCTTGTGTATGTCTTCTTTAGAGAGACAGATTATTCGGCTCTTTTGCCTATTTTTTAGTTGGGTTGTTTGTCTCTTTGGTTTTTGAGTGGTATGTTCAGATCAGATCAGATCATTCGCTCAGTCGTGTCCGACTCTTTGCAACCCCATGAATCGCAGCACGCCAGGCCTCCCTGTCCATCACCAACTCCTGGAGTTCACTGAGACTCACGTCCATCGAGTCAATGATGCCATCCAGCCATCTCATCCTCTGTCGTCCCCTTCTCCTCTTGCCCCCAATCCCTCCCAGCATCAGAGTCTTTTCCAGTGAGCCAACTCTTCGCATGAGGTGGCCAAAGTACTGGAGTTTCAGCTTTAGCATCATTCCTTCCAAAGAAATCCCAAGACTCATCTCCTTCAGAATGGACTGGTTGGATCTCCTTGCAGTCCAAGGGACTCTCAAGAGTCTTCTCCAACACCACAGTTCAAAAGCATCAATTCTTTGGCGCTCAGCCTTCTTCACAGTCCAACTCTCACATCCATACATGACCACTGGAAAAACCATAGCCTTGACTAGACGGACCTTTGTTGGCAAAGTAATGTCTCTGCTTTTGAATATGCTATCTGGGTTGGTCATAACTTTCCTTCCAAGGAGTAAGCGTCTTTTAATTTCATGGCTGCAGTCACCATCTGCAGTGGTATGTTAGGACTACCATATCAAAGTACCACACACCCTGCATGGCTGAAACAACAGAAATTTGTTTTTCACAGTTCTGGAAGTCTTAGATTAATGCCTTAGCAGATTTGATTTCTTCTTGGGCCTCTCTCTCTGGCTTATAGACGGCCCTCTCCTGTCTTTGTCCTCACATGCTCTTTCCTCTGTGTGTAGGCACATCCCTGGAGTCTTTGTCCAGATAATCTTTATGAGGATGTCAGTCAGCCTGGATTAGATCCCACCCTAATGGCCTCCTTTTAACTTAATTATCTCTTTAAAGGCCCTGTCTCCAACACAGTCACATTCTGAACTACAAGGGATTAGGGCTTCAACATTTAAACTTGAGGGAACACAATAAAGCCCTTAACAAGTTGTTCTTTGTATACATTAGGTACAGTTCCCGTATCAGATTTATGATTTACGAATATATATCTCCCATTCTGTAGGTTGGTTGTTTGTTGGTTTTTTAGTATTTATGTATTTGGCTGCATGAGGTCTTACTTGTGGCCTGCAGGATCTCTCGCTGTGCACGAACTCTCTGTTGTGGTGCACAGCCTTCTGCAGTGCAGTGTGCAGGCTCAGTTGCTCTGCAACATGTGGCATCTGAGTCCCCTGACCAGGGATTAAAGCTATGTCTCTGCATTGCAAGGTGGATTCTTAACCACTGGGCCACCAGGGAAGTCCCTTTTTACTTTCTTGATAGTGACTTTTGAGGCACAAACATTTTTAATTTTATGAACTCCAATTTATTTTTATTTTTGGCTTGTGTATAGGGTATTATATCTAAGAAACCAGTGCCTTAGACAAGGCCACAAAGAGTTATTCCTGTATTTTCCTCTAAGGGTTTCTAGTGTTATAACTTACATTTAGGTCTTTGACCCATTTTGAATTAATTTTTGTGTATGGTGTGAGGTGGATGTCTAATTTCAATCTCTTACATGTGGATATCTAGTCGACCCAATATGATTTGATGGAAAGTCTATTCCTTCCTCATTAAACTGTCTTGGCTCCCTTGTCAGAAATCATTTGGCCATAAACATTGTGGATTTTATGCTGAGTGGGATAGGCAGCGTTTGAGGAATTTGGGGCAAGGTCAGGATAATCCCATGGACAGAGGAGCCTGGCGGGCTACAGTTCATAGGGTTACAAAGAGTCAGACATGACTGAGGGACTGAGAACCCCAGTGGTGCTGCTTCCCTTTGATTTTTACAAAGCCCCCTATGACTGGGGCTGTTGAGTGAACAAGGGGTCAGAGGTGGGAACAGGGAGACCAGTGAAGGGACTACTGTATTCGAGTGGGCTGGAGATGGTGGTTGTCCTGGGTGGTAGCAAGGAGTGGTTTTTGCCTGGACAGGCTTTACAGTCAGTGGGCAGGCACAAATCTGGGGTGAGCTGCGAAGGGAGGCTTCACAGGGATTTCTCCCCCGGGCAGGACTGACAGATTTCAAACCTGGCTACTGGATTGGCGTCCGCTATGATGAACCACTAGGGAAAAACGATGGCAGGTAAAGATCCTCACTCTAGTGTCTGTGTGTGTGCCTGTGCACACACGTGTGTGCGTTTATGTGTAAGTGCATGCGTGTACTACTGGGGGAGCCCACCCGTGCTAGCATCTGGAGTAGGAGCTCTCTGACACTGCCTCCCCATCATGTCCTGCAGTGTGAATGGGAAACGCTACTTTGAATGCCAGGCCAAGTACGGCGCCTTCGTCAAGCCATCAGTCGTGACAGTGGGGGACTTCCCTGAAGAGGACTACGGTTTGGATGAGATGTGATGGCCAAGGAAGGGCAGCCCCCTGCTCCAGCTAACTCGCCTACTCATTGCCCTTCCCTGTGTGTGCCCATGGCCCTCTCCCCGTGAGCCTGTTTTTATTTTATTGACTACCCTCACCATTGACTTTTGAGACACATGTATTAAATTTGCCGAAAACCTGGGAAGTGTTTGGAGGACTCAGTGATTATAGGAGGGGCTGTGGACAGCTGGATGTGTGAGGGTGAAACAGGAGGCCAGGCAAAATCCAAGTTGGGCATGGTGAGGCTTTAGGTTTGTGACGAGTGCATGCAGCCCATGCGTTCTAGAAAGTCTGATCCACCCTGTTTCTGTCTGCATGTGCAGTAATCCCTCATTAGCTCCTTGAAGGGATTCCTGACTATAATATTTGAGAGATTCTACTTAATTGTTGCAGTTAATTATAACTTGTGGAGAAGAAGTTGGCAGTGGTAGGAGCAACCACAGTAAGCAGAATGAGGTTGAAATGCTTAGGAGCTGAAGGGGTCCTGGGGGAAGGTGCTCACATGTACCTACAACCTGATAGATACATTCTCCAGTGCCTACTGTAATGTACACAGACTCACTCAGATACTCAGAACATTCACACACCTGGACTGACTTCTGGAGAACACAGACACTACAGATCATACGTAGAGAAATAGTCAGTGCACAAAGATTCTCTCCTCCACATAGGAGAGTGAAGCACACAGGATACACTCAAGAGACTGACATCAAACGCCTTTGATGGGTAGACATACAGCTACACACACGCGTGCACACATGCAAGTCAATGAAGTTGTCTATAAAACAAAACTGGCTGTTTTTTATTTTTATTTGTTTTGGCTGCACCAGGTCTTAGTTGCAGCTCCCAGAATCTTCATTGCAGTATGCAGACTCTTAGCTGCAGCATGCAGGATCTAGTTCCCTGACCGTGGGCCCCCTGCATTCAAATCGAGGAGTCTTACCCGCTGAACCACCAGGAAGTTCCCTAACTGGTTACTTTAGAAAAGGACCCCAAGGCTTAGGTCCCTTCCACATAAGGGAGTTGTCAGAGCAAGGAGCATTGGGGGGGTGTCCTCAAATTCTCAAATAAAAACTACCAATCAAACTTCAGCCAGAGTTCAGCAGAATTAGCTAATGGGTTGGCATTTGAGGACCCGAGGCTCACTTTAAAATCAGGCCCACTATGCACCTCCATGTGATGAGGCTAAAGAACAGGGACAGGAAGATCACGTGCTTTCCTGGACACACTAACCGCCCAAAATCACCTTTGAGCTCCAAGCACAGGTCACAGCATCAGCGAATATGAGGATCTGTCCAACTGCAGTGGAAGATCTCAGCACAAACTTCCAGGGTGTGCTGTAATGGCTTCCAGCTGTCAGCATGGAAGAAGCTGTCCCCATCAAAGGACAATGGAAGGGATCATGCTGGTGATTTCTAAATACGAAACACTTGCTATGGGCTTCCCTGGTGACTCAGACGGTAAAGAATCTGCCTGCAATACAGGAGACCTGGGCTTAATCACTGGGTTGGGAAGGTCCCCTGGAGAAGGGAATGGCAACCCACTCCAGCATTCTTGCCTGGAGAATTCCATGGACAGAGGAGCCTGGTGGGCTACAGTCCACGGGGTTGCAAAGAGTCGGACATGACTGTGACCAACACGTCTGTGTGAAAGTCAACCACAGTTAGGGATTGGGGAGACACATTTTATAGAATAACCTGGTGCTTAAGCTTTAAGGGGGGCCAGAAAGGAAGGGGGACAGTGGTCAATGTGTTAAGGAAATACCAGCTGCTGTAACCAATATCCCCCTACCCACACACTCCAATGCAGAGGTTCTGGTTAATTGGCAGCAGTCTCCATGATTGACACACCCAGACTCCATATTGGGGCTCCACCATTTTCTTGTGTTCGGAATTACCAGCTTCCAGGTGGCAAATAGGGGACATTTCACCATTTTCTTAAAAAATCTATGTGTTCCATTTCTGCTTCAATGGGTGAGAACTTGTCAGTCATGCAGCCACTCTGATGCAGAGTGGGCTTTGGAACATACTCCTGGGCTGAGTAGCTCCCTCCCAGCTACTAACTATGAAAACCAACTGTGAATGTTGGTGGCTCTAGCATTGACCACCCTTTACAGGGTCACTAGATCCGCAGTCTCAGGGGAAGCAGCAGGAAAGGCCTGTGGGATCCACCAGACCCATTAAATCCAAAACTGCCCATGCCTGACCTGCACCATCCACCAACCTCCTCTTAATCCTCGGGTAAATGCAGGTGGAAGACAGTGGATGTCTAGCACTCTTTCTGCACATTTTTGGGGTCCTCCCCACCCCCACAGTGTCAGACTTGATGCTGGTTACAGGCTCATGAACACCATACGAGCCTGGGAGTTGAAGGCAGACAAACACATAATTACCAAGTATTTTCTCTTATTTTTTTGACTGTAATATTTCATATGAAAAAGTTTACTGACCGTAGGGGAAAGGAGAATAAAATCACTAAATCTGCCAGGTGGTGCTGGCATGAAGGAAGGGATGAGATGGAGGATATTTGAATAGTAGTCATATGAACAAAAGAGGACTAGGCTTTGTGGGCCTGAAGTAATCCTTTCGGTGATTCATGCTGACCAGAAACTTGATCCCAGTGCTAAACACCAAGTTAGAGTGAATGCAACCTTTTCCCTGGTTCCTAGAATTGTGATAAATGGCTAACTCAACATGCTAATGGGCTCACTTGAATTCATTTGCGTACCAGTACAAACTTGGGATAATTCAATAGGTTAAGAGGTAGTGTAACTTAATGAGAAAGAGCCAAACAGCCTTGGTTCAAACCTCAGCTCTGTCCCTCACCAGCTAGGGTACTGAACAAGTCCTTCTCCCTGGGTGTCAGCCTCATTTCTATTAATTGGGGCCAATAATAGTAACCACCCGAAACGATTTTATGAGCATTAAATGAGCTAATACATCTAAAGCACTTAAATTCAGAGCCAGGCACGCAGGCAAGTGCTGTATAAGCCATAGGAATAAAAATGCCTGTATACGGTCAACAGTTACAATGCTGGCTTCCTTTAATCCTCATAGCGGGTCCTGGCTCCAGTTTCTTCGTTTTCTTCTTCCCATCCCATCTTTTCTGGGCCAAGTCTGGGACCACTCTCTCCTAAAGAGTTTTCCAGGCTGGCACCGGCCTCCCAAAAGTCCCTGAAGCCTCAGGACCCCTAGCCTCTGCACGGTCCCAGATGCGGGCAATGACCTGTCTCTCAGTCGCCGCGGGGGGCAGCAACGCATGCATAGGCTCGCTGTCGCTGGGCGGTGTCTCGCAGTCTGCCGCACGAACTGAGTTTCCCAGAAAACCAAGCGATACCCTGGGTCTAACCTTGTGCAAGTCTGGAAGCGAAGGTCTTGCTCCCTTCCTGCGGCACGGGGAATTCTGGGGTGAAAGGATTTGGCTCCCTAGCGGAGGACTGGGCAGTGCAGACGCAGGAGACCTACCGAACCCACCGTGGTTTAATCAGAGACTAAGAACCAATGTCCTGGCGGGGGCGCCAGAGCTCACTTTCTGGCTGCACTAAAAGAACAGAGGTGACTTCGTGGCCGGCGTGTTCTTACCTCCTGCTCGCTTTCCTGCATCTCAGCCGGTCACTCTCCGGGCTCCTGATTAGCTCTCAAGCTGGGTCAAGGCGCACCCATCTTAAAAAAATATGTTTTCCCCCTTTTTCTTGTCACCCAGCTTCAATGAAAAAAGTGAAAAGTGAAAGTCGCACAGTCATGTCTGACTCTGCGATCCTATGGACTGTAACCGGCCCGGCTCCTCTGTCCATAGGATTCTCCAGGCCAGAATACTGGAGTAGGTTGATATTTCCTTCTCCAAGGGATCCTCCCCACCCAGGGATCGAACCCAGGTCTCCTTCATAGCTGGCAGATTCTTTGCCAACTGAGCCAATAATTGTCCACGTATAGCCAATCGTGTTCAGTTTTTCTGGCCTCCTCCTATTTCTCCCATCATTATTTTAAAGCACGTTTCAGGCAACATATCACCTCATCCAGATGTATATCTGTATTCTAAATGTATCTCTAAATGTTATGAGGTCTTCACACCAAACAAAATTGCAATAATTCTTTAGTATGACTTAATACACAGTCAGCATTATTATATATGAAACAAAGTCCCCATTTGTTTCATAAATGACTTTTTACTGTTGGCTTGTTCAAATCAGAATCCAAATAGGGTTCAGGCACTGTGTTTGGCTATTAATCCTCTAAATCTTCTACTCTACAACAGTTTCCCTGTGTGATTTGCCACAGTCTGATTTGGCTGGTTGTACCCGCTTATGTCCTCTATCCCTGTGTGTTCTACAAACTGGTAGATTCAAAAACTAGGTCAGCTTCAGGTTCAATTTTGCAATAAATACACTTTCTGGGTGGTGTTGCATTTTTGCCTCAGGAGGCACATGTTACTAGGTTGTCTTTGTCTTTGTGACATGAAGATCCAAGGTTGGATTCTTGTGTTGTCAGCCTTATCCATCCATTATAAAACCCCAACCAAACTTCAGGAAAGAGATGTCTAGGTGGTCCTTCCTGCAACCCTCTCCCAACTCCACAAAAACTAAACTTTTTATTGCTGAAGCCCTTCCTTGTTGCTAAACTCAGGAGGCGACTCTTCACCTCAACTTACTGATACAGCAATGACAGCTGACATTTAGACCAGTGGTTCTCAAACTTGTGTCTCAGGACTTTACGTTCTTAAAAATTGTTGAGAACCTCAGACAGCTTTTGTTTAGGTGGCTTATATCGGTAGATATTTACCACTATGGAGATTAAACATTTTAAACTTTCATTCAAAAAATAATAATCCAGGGACTTCCCTGGTGATCCAGTGACTAAGACTCCACCCTCTCAATGCAGAGGGCCCAAGTTCGATCCCTGATCAGGGAACTAGTTCCCCGCATGCTGCAACAAAGAAAGAAGGCCCTGCTTGTGGCAACTAAGATGTGGGCCAGCCAAATAAGTAAATAATTAAAACAAACCAACAAAATAAACGTTACCATTATTAACATTTTTATTTAAAAAAATAACTTTTGAAAAAAACTAGCAAGAAGAGTGACATGTTCTGAAAATCTTTTTAGGGAATTCCCTGGTTGTCTGGTGGTTAGGCCTCTGAGCTTTCACAGCGAAGGGCCCAGGTTGGGGAGTTAAGATTCAGCAAGCCCACCATGTCAGGCTTAAGAAAAGATAGCTGGGTTCTCACATCTGCTTCTGCATGTGAACTACTGAATATTATCATATCACCTCTGAAACCCCCCTCTGTTCACTTGTGAAAGAATGAGTGGAAAAGAAAAAAGTCTTAGTGGTATTATGAAAATAGTGTTAACTTCAAAGACTCCCTGAAAAGATCTCAAGGATGCCTGGGTGTCCCCAGCGTTTGAAATATCCAAACATTCCCTGTGACAACCCTGGTCTCTGGCTTCTGCCACACCGGGATATCTAACAATACAGAGTCCATGTCTCTACTAGCCCCAGTGGGCTGGATCTGCTGTATCTGCCAGGACCTAACTGGCATGCAGAAACCACTCCTATATGAAAACTGAGGGACATGAACACATGGAGGTGGTTACACAGTGGATGGAGGAGCTGAGCAGGAGCCAGTAAGCCAAATGGAAATTAGTGCAGCAGGAAGCTGCTAAAGTTCCTAGCTCTCTCTCGTCTATTGTCCACATTTCCTGTTGGCAAAAGCCCAGGTGCATCTATGAAGAGGAGACTGGGGAACTACTGTGGCCTAGAGCAGTAAGGGGAGGGCAAGGAGCAGATGGGGCAGTACAGCCCAGAGCAGCAGAGCCTGGGTTCCCCTCTGCACCAGGGTTCCCACCCTGACCTGTTGTTCTACACCAGGCTCTGCTCACTGATTTACATGATGTGTCTGACTGCTTTAGGATTAGAATTAGAGGTTAAATTTGTAATCCCTGTTGTGATTTTAAAATATATCTACAACACACCTGAAACTAACATAGTGTTGTACATCAACTGTATTTCAGTTAAAAAAAAGAGAGAAAGTGAAGTGTTAGTCGCTCAGTTGTGTCTGACTCTTTGCGACTCCATGGACTGTAGTCCACCAGGCTCCTCTGTCCATGGAATTCTCCAGGTAAGAATACTAGCAAGGGTTGCCATTCCCTCCTCTAGGGGATCTTCCTGACCCAGGGATCAAACCCCAGGTCTCTGGGGTTTGGAGTATGTATTTTTTATTTAAAGAAAGAGAACATAAATAACAAACAAATAAATATATACATAGATAAAATATGTCCACAAATTTTTTGACACATTTCTCAAGAGCTTTAAATTTGGGACTTTCCTAGTGGTCCAGTGGTTAAGAATCCACCTTGCACAGTGGATATATGTCTTTGTGTATTGGTCTAAACCCACAGAATGCATAACACTAAAAGTGAACCCTAATGTAAACTATGAACTTTGATAATGATGTATCAATGTAGATTTATCAATAAATGCACCTCTTTTGTGGGGCACGTTAATAAAGGGGAAAGCTATGCTGGCAGGGAGTGTGTGAGAATCTCTTTGCCTTCCACTCAGTTTTGCCATGAATCTAATAAAACTCTAAAAAAAAAAAAAAAGAATCCACCTTGCAGTGCAGGTGACCAGAGTTCAGTCCCTGACTGGGGAAGTAGGATTCCGCATGCCACGGAACAAGTAGGCGTTGAAACTTCTGAGCCCAGGCACCACAACTTGCATCTGCACAAAAAACTTGCAACTGCAATTTTTGTTGCAACTGCAACAAAAAATGCTCCATAAAGCAACTAGGGTCCAAGGCAGCCAAATAAATATATATTTTTTTAAATTCAGTAGTTTGTTAAAAAAAAAAAAAAGATCCTCTCATTGAGTGAGGGCTGGACCTAATGCCTTCCTTCTAAGGAACAGAAGACTGTAACAGAAGAAATTGTGCGGGACTTCTAAGATCAGTTCACAAAAGGTATTGTATTTTCATCTTGCTCTCTGGGTTCACTGGCTCCAAGAGAAACCAGCTTTCCATATGTGAGAACCTGTGGTTGAGAAACTGAGTCCTGCAAGGACTCAGTGAGCAAGGAACTGACAGGCCTCTTGCTAACAGCGTAGGCCTGGAGTAGGCCAGTAGGAGTAAAAACTCTGAGTTCCTGACCCACAGACAGTGTGAGATAATAGATATTGTTTGAGGCTATTCAATCTTGGTTTTAAACTTGTTAACAGCCG
Organism: Bubalus kerabau; assembly: GCF_029407905.1. Classification (NCBI taxonomy): domain Eukaryota; kingdom Metazoa; phylum Chordata; class Mammalia; order Artiodactyla; family Bovidae; genus Bubalus; species Bubalus kerabau. The sequence goes on from NC_073640.1 coordinate 49,987,031, forward strand.
TAGTTAATGTAACTGTATTCCAATTATCTATAACTGCATTAAATTTTATCTAAACCTCAGCAAGTTAAAACAGCCACTTTATTTTTCCCATTTTTCTGTTTTTGTAGATCAGGAATTTGGGATGAGCTTGACTTGAGATCTCTCTTGTGTTTGAGTCAGAAGTTGGCTGAGGCTACAGTCATCCCAAGGTTTGAGCAGGCTGGATGTCCAAAGTGACTCAGCAGCTTGGCAGTGACACTAGCTGTTGGCTGGGAGCTGAGCGGGGACTAGAACTAAAGCACCTCAGATGCTCTTTCCATAACGGCTGTCCCAGTGTACATGAGAGCTGGCTTTCTCCAAAGCAAGTGTTGTAGGCGAACCAAGGAAAAACTGCATGGCCTTTTCTGACTCAGCCTCAGAAGTCATTTCTGCCACTGTCTATTGATGAAAGTGATTACAAATCCACCCACATTCAAGAGGAGGCCACACAGATCTGAATTCTTCTTTTTTAAAAATTATTTATTCGGTTGTGCCGGATCTTAGTTGCAGCACCCAGGATCTTTGATCTTCGTTATGGCATGAGGCATCTTTAGTTGCAGTACACAGAGGGATCTAGTTCCCTGATCCATTGGGAGCATGGAGTCATAGCCTCTGGCCCACCAGGGAAGTCCCTGTAATAAGTCTTTTTCTTTCTCTCTCTCTATATCCTATTGGTTCTTTTTTTGAAAACCCTGACTAATACACTGGTGAGGTAAAAGTACGGTAAACTGTATTAGTCATCGTGGAACAATTTGGCATCAACTACGTTTGGGTTCATACCTGACTCTGCCATCCCCTCAGGCAAATGACTCTACCTCTCTGAACCTCCACTTCTTTTCATGTTAGTTCTGTTCTAAGACGGTTGTGAGAGGCCTGGCAAGACATGTCTATAAAAATGCTGTTACTTCAGCCTGGTCCCATCAAACCCTCAGGAAACATGAGCTAGGGTAGTTATGACTATTTTGAGTTTATTAATTGGTGGTGGCATTGTAACATTAACATCGTTGAGGCAGCAAATTGTAAGGATTAAAAGCATAAGCCACAGGTCTTCCCTAGCTGTCCAGTGGTTAAGACTCCATGCTTCCACTTCAGGGGATGCAGGTTCAATCCTTGATCAGGGAACTAAGATCCCACATACCAGGCAGCATGACAAAAAAAAAAAAGCGTAAGTTACAAAGTCAGTCTTCCTGGGTTTGAATCTTGACCCTGGTACTTCCTTGCTGTATGATGTTGGACAAGTAATCCCATCTCTCTGGTTAACTCATGGCATCATAATTACTTCTACGTGCATCAGTCAGAATAGGCTAGGTTATATGGTGGTGACAATGAGTTCTGGCCCTCAGTGGACCAAAGCTTCAAAATTGATTTCTTGCTCACAGAAATTGGCAGATGTGCTCCTTGCCATGGCTTAGGGATCCAGCTAGCTTCCTTCCTGTAGCACCTCAGTGCTTGCATAGCTTCCAGGGTTGCCTAGGCAACCTGAGAGCATCAGAAGATTAGAGCTTTGAGCATCCTGCACTGGCTTTTAAATGCTACTGGGAAGTCAACTAGATCCCCAATTCCTCAACTAAAAGATGCCTCGAGCCTTAATTAAGACCCAGCACACCCAAATAAACAAAATATTTTTCTTAAAGGACCAACCTAGGGTATTTGATCTCAGTCACTGGAATGATAGAGATGCCATTAAGTTAGTTGGGGAAGGTGAAGAGGAAGGTAAAGATGTCCCAAGCTCGACACATCTCTAAGACCCCTGTGGAGACAATGAGTAGGATACAGAATGGAGGAGCCTAAAGATAGAAATATCTGGGTTGAAGATAGAAACCTGGGCATAAGCTGATAGCCTAGAGATGGAATTTATTTATTTATTTTGCCAAGCTGTGTGACTTGCAAGATCCTAGTTCCATGACCAGGGGTTGAAACCTAGCCCTTGACAGTGAAACACAGAGTTCTAACCAATGGGCCACCAAGAAATTTCCTGGAGGTGGAATTCAAGCTAAAGGAAATAAACTCAATATTTATTGAAAAGACTGATGCTGAACTCCAATACTGTGACCACCTGATGGGAAGAGCTGACTCACTGGAAAATACCCTGATGCTGGGAAAGATTGAAGGTGAAAGAAGAGGGCAGCAGAGGATGAGATGGTTAGATAACTTCACCAACTCAAAGGACATGAATCTGAGCGAACTCTGGGAGATGGTGAAGGACAGGGAAGCCTAGTGTGCTGCAGTCCGTGGGGTCACAAAGAGTTGGACACAACTTAGCAACCGAACAACAACAACAACAAAAGAGGGAGATCCACGATGGCATGAGTGGGCTAGAGAGGCAGACTAAGATTTAGAGCTGGTCAGAATTGAGAGATGAGGGAGCCAGACCTAGATGATTGTAATTGGCAGTGAGTGCTATGAGAATGTATGCGACAAGCATGGAACTGCAAACTTCAGTTTCAGTCTCAGGCTCAGTCAGGGAGGGCTTCCTAGAAGAGGTGACTCCTAAGCTGACACTCAAAGCTTGAGTGGTTACAACACCAGGCAAACAAGGCAGAAGTGTGTTCCAGACACAGCCCGTGCAAAGGCCTGGCAGCAAGTGAGCCCAGGAAAGGGCAGAGGAGGAAGCTACTCAGACTGGCAGGGAAGAGTGTGGTCAGAAAGGAATCCAGATCAGTCATCAAGCAAACTTTTGGCATCAGCCAAGCCCAGGTTCAGATCTGGTCCTGCCACTCTCTGTGAACTCAGGCAAGTTGACCCAGCCTCCATTTTCTCTCCTGTTAGATCCTGTATCATAGATAAGGCCTGCTTAGCAGCCCCAACAAGCCCTCAGGAAGCATTGCTGTGACTGGGGTTTTGTCTGTTGTGACCTTGTTACTTGGGCTAGTATTCATTAAATGATCGAAGAGTCAACACACTCGGGTAGTGACGACAAAAACTGGGCCTTTGTGCACCAGCGCTGAATTGAATCTTGGAGACAGAGTTTTAGGTGAAGTAGAAAAGAATAGCTTTATTGCTTTGCCAGGCAAAGGGACACAAAGAGGGCTCGTGCCCTCAGAACTTGTGTACCAACTCAGGAGGACGTGGTGAGGAGTTTTAGAGCGATGGTTCAAGGGCAGGGTTGCTGATAAGGATCAGGGAGTGTGCAGAGCCTGCACTCCTTTAATCTGACCTCCTGGTGGTCTCCTGATGAGCTTCTCTGGAATGAAGAATGCTTCATCAAGCATCTAACATCTTCCATTGGGTGGAGGTTTTAATTCTGCAGAGCTCAAAGGTATTATCCTGGGATCCTGTCCCAAAGCTGCACTATTGTTTCTTTTTTTGGCTGCATTGGGTCCTTGTGTGAACTTTGTTGCATCATGCAGGGTCTTTCATTGCAGTGCTTGAACTCTCTAGTTCTGGCTTGTGGGCTTAGCTGCTCTGTGGCATGTGGGATCTTAGTTCCCTGACCAGGGATTGAACCTGTGCCCCCTGCATTGCATAGTCAATAAAGCAGAAGTAGATGTTTTTCTGGAGCTCTCTTGCTTTTTCGATGATCCAGCAGATGTTGGCAATTTGATCTCTGGTTCCTCTACCTTTTCTAAATCCAGCTTGAACATCTGGAAGTTCATGGTTGATGTACTGTTGGAGCCTGGCTTGGAGAATTTTGAGCATTACTTTGCTAGTGTGTGAGATGAGTGCAATTGTACGGTAGCTAGAACATTCTTTGGCATTGCCTTTCTTTGGGATTGAAATGAAAACTGACCTTTTCCAGTCCTGTGGCCACTGCTGAGTTTTCCAAATTTGCTGGCATATTTAGTGCAGCACTTTAACAGCATCATCTTTTAGGATTTGAAATAGTTCAACTGGAATTTCATCACCTCCACTAGCTTTGCTTGTAGTGATGCTTTCTAAGGCCCACTTGACTTCGCATTCCAGGATGTCTGGCTCTAGGTGAGTGATCACACCATCGTGATTATCTGGGTCATGAAGATCTTTTTGTATAGTTCTTCTGTGTATTCTTGCCACCTCTTCTTAATATCTTCTGCTTCTGTTAGGTCCATACCATTTCTGTCCTTTACTGTGCCCATCTTTGCATGAACTGTTCCTTGGTATCTCTAATTTTTTTTAAGAGATCTCGTTTTTCCCACTCTATTGTTTTCCTCTATTTCTTTGCATTGTTCATTGAGGAAGGCTTTCTTATCTCTCCTTGCTATTCTTTGGAACTCTGCATTCAAATGGGTATATTTTTCCTTTTCTCCCTTGCCTTTAGCTTCTCTTCTTTTCTCAGCTATTTGTAAGGCCTCCTCAGACAACCATTTTGCCTTTTTGCATTTCTTTTTCTTGGGGAAGGTTTTGATCCCTGTCTCCTGTATAATGTCATGAGCCTCTGTCCATAGTTCTTCAGGCACTCTGTCTATCAGATCTAATCCCTTGAATCTATTTGTCACTTCTACTGTATAGTAATAAAGGATTTGATTTAGGTCATACCTGAATGGTCTAGTGGTTTTCCCTACTTTCTTCAATTTCAGTCTGAATTTGGCAAGAAGGAGTTCATGATCTGAGCCACAGTCAGCTCCTGGTCTTGTTTTTGCTGACTGTATAGAGCTTCTCCATCTTTGGCTGCAAAGAATATAATCAATTGACTCATTGGAAAAGACTCTGATGCTGGGAGGGATTGGGGGCAAGAGGAGAAGGGGACGACAGAGGATGAGATGGCTGGATGGCATCACTGACTCGATGGACGTGAGTCTCAGTGAACTTCTGGAGTTGGTGATGGACAGGGAGGCCTGGCGTGCTGTGATTCATGGGGTCGCAAAGAGTCGGACACGACTGAGCGACTGATCTGATCTGATCTGATCTGATTTTTGTATTGACTATCTGGTGATGTCCATGTGTAGAGTCTTCTTTTGTGTTGTTGGAAGAGGGTGTTTGTTTTGACAGTGTGTTCTTTTGGCAAAATTCTGTTAGCCTTTGCCCTGCTTCATTTTATACTCCAAGGCCAAATTTGCCTGTTACTCCAGGAAATCTCTTGTTACTCCAGGAAATCTCTTGTTACTCCAGGAAATCTCTTGACTTCCTACTTTTGCATTCCAGTCCCCTATAATGAAAAGGACATTTTTTTTGGGGGGGGGAGGGTGTTAGTTCTAGAAGGTCTTGTAGGTCTTCATAGAACCATTCAACTTCAGCTTCTTCAGCATTACTGGTTGGGGCATAGACTTGGATTACTGTTATACTGAGTGGTTTACCTTGGAATCAAGCAGAGATCATTCTGTCGTTTTTGAGATTGCACCTAAGTACTGCATTTCAGACTCTTTTGTTGACTATGAGGGATACTCCATTTCTTCTAAGGGATTCTTGACCACAGTAGTAGATATAATGGTCATCTGAGTTAAATTCACCCATTCTTTTCCATTTTAGCTCACTGATTCCTAAAATGTCGATGTTCATTCCTGCCATCTCCTGTTTGACCACTTCCAATTTACCTTGATTCATGGAGCTAACATTCCAGGTTCCTATGCAATATATTCTTTACAGCATCAGACTTTACTTCCATCACCAGTCACATCCACAACTGGGCGTTGTTTTTGCTTGGCTCTGTCTCTTGATTCTTTCTGGAGTTATTTCTCCACTCTTCTCCAGTAGCATATTGGGCACCTACCAACCTGAGGAGTTCATCTTTCAGTGTCATATCTTTTTGCCTTTTTATACTGTTCATGGGTAATATGTATGTTTCATTCTTCCCTGATTAGCAACTGTTTGAACTTGCCCTTTGGGAACTCAAAGAAGGTCAAGGAGGCTGAAGCCTATTTCCTACAAACAAGTAATGGGGAACACAAAGGCTTCCATGTCCAGGAGCCTCAGAGAGTCCCGCTCAGTTTCAGTAGTGCTTAAGAGTACAGGTTAAGGACTTTCCTGGTGGTCCAGTTGGTAAAGAGTCTGCCTGCAATGTGGGAGACCTGGGTTTAATCCCTGGGTCAGGAAGATTCCCTGGAGAAGGAAATGGCAACCCACTCCAGTATCCTTGCTTAGAGAATTCCATGGACAGAGGAGTCAGTGTGCTACAATCCATGAAGTCACAAGGAGTCTGACACAACTGATTGACTAACACTTTGGTGGTCCAGTGGTTAAGAATCCGCCTCACAACGCAGGTTCGATCCCTGATAAGGGAACCAAGATCCCCCAGGCTGAGGAGCAACTAAGCCTGCATGTCGCAGCTACCGAGCCCACATGCTCCAGAGCCTGCACACCACAACTAGAGAGTTCATGGGCACAACGTAAGATCCCACATGATGTAACAAAGATCCTGACACAGTCAAATAAATTTTAAATAATTAAAAAAAATAAGAGTACAAGCTAGGGAGTTTACCCTCAGAATCAGTTTACTTATTTGTGAAATGCAGATAATATATAGCACCCATTCAAAGACTGTTATGAGGACATATGAGCTGATACATGTAAAGTGTCAGTAGCTCAAGTCACGTCGGACTCTTTGCACAGATGGCCATAAAGTACTGTATTGTAATAGGTTTATAATACTGCTCACACAAAAAACACAAAACAAACACAAAGAATAAAGAAAATATTTCTTAATTTTAATTTTTTATTTAATTTTATTAAATCAAATTAAATTTATTTTTAATATTTTATTTATTTTTATTTTTGGCCACACTGGATTTTCATTGCTGCACACGGGCTTTCTCAACTTGTAAGAAAACATTTTTAATCTTACAGTACAGTACCTTAAAAAGTACAGTAGTACCAGGTACATCATCACTGCTTTTATGCATGCTTCCGGACATCCTGGGCTGGAAATAAACATACTGTACTACTGTACTCTATACAGTGAGTGAGTGAGTGAGTGAGTCAGTGAAAGTAGCACAGTTGTGTCCGACTCTTTGTGATCCCATGGACTGTCCAGTCCATGCAATTCTCCAGGCCAGAATAGTGGAGTGGGTTGCCTTTCCCTTCTCCAGGTGATCTTCCCAACCCAGGAATCGAACCCAGGTCTCCTGCATTGCAGGCAGATTCTTTACCAGGTGAGCCACAAGGGAAGCCCACTCTATACAGTTCTGTAAAGTACACAAAAGCAAAACAGCTTATAGAGGATACATGCACCTGACAATGTACACCAGACAGGTGAACTAACTTAGGTGATTGGACATGCAGACACATATTTGCATCTTTGAAAGTTTGCAACTTTAGGGTTTGTATGTAGGGGACTTACTGTATTAACTAAGGAAGAGCAAGAGTCTACCTCAGGAACCCAAGAGGGCTCCAGGAGGAAGGAACAGACACAGAGGATAATGGTTACTATTTGACTAAGCGTTTACTGCTTCATTCTGTTAGGAGCCTAGAGAGTGGGGCATGGAGACCTTTATTTACATTTTACAGATTAGAAAATCATGGCTCAGGTCACTGTTTTGGAATTCCAAGTTATTAAGGGGCAAAGTCAGGATTCAACCCCAACCTGAGTCAGCTTCCAGAGTAGCGCCTAAGGGCTAGAGAGACAGACTGACAGCTTCCTCCGAGGGACCCTGAAAAAGTCCTGGGCGCTTACAGGTTGGAAGCAGAGAGCAAGCGAAAGGGTTCCAAAGGTGGCCTCCTTTGCCATTTTCCTTCCCAGCTGCACTCCCCACCTTGGCCACCAACCGACCCTGGGAATGTCCAGCCTCAGAAACCAGGCTGTGGGCAGCGGATTCTTCCTGTATCCGGGCCCCTCTTTAGAGACTGGAAGACTGAGACTACACTTGGACCCGTCCAGGAAAAACAATTCTAGGGGTCTTGGCTCAGGGGGTCAAGGGGTGTGGATGCAGGAGGCACAAGGCTGTCTGATTTGTAGGTGAAACTGGACCACCATCAGGGCTTTGCCTGCAGGATCCCTGCCACAGATGCGGGCACTTGTCCCAGGCTGTGGTCCCAAACTGTGGCTGTTTGTCGTGACAAGGCTGGGATAGGAGACAAGTCCCAAGTCTTGTCCCAAGACAAGTATCAGGAGTCCTTTTCAGAGGAAACCGAAAGCCACATCTGTGAGACGATGGCAGCAGGCTTTGGGGCGAAAATCGACACTAGGTCGCCTTGGGCACGATGACTGCCCAAGTTCCCTCGGAGTTCTAGTTCCCCAGGTGCTTGCATCCTGGGACTGCATAGAGTAGAGAAAGACCTCAGATCTGTCAACTCAGGGCGGTGTCGGGAATGCAAGGCACTGGAAACGCAGGATGGAGCCTGTGCAGCCGCACCCAATCACAGGAGGCGGGACCAACAGGCGCATGCGCAGTCTTAATGTCGGCTCTAGGACCCGGCGGATGCGGGCTGGGCCACCCAGCAGAGCCTAACCCGGCCTTGGCAGCCTGAGTCACCCGCCCCGCCCTGCGGAGCCGGACGCAGACGGAGGCCCCAGAGCTACACCGACGAGCGGACCGGTGGACGCGCGAACGAGGCGGTGAGCGCCCAGTCCGGACTCCCCCTGCACTCTGTAATTCCGGCCCTGGAGGCCTCCAGACCCGAAGAGATCCTAAAATCTTAGCCTCAGGGATCCACCACACCCTTGACCTCAGATTCTAGCTCCCAGATCTGTCCGGCCTAGTTATCCTGCCCCGGGGACTCTTCCACCCTTCCTCTCAGGATCTAAAATAGGAGCCCATGGAGAGGTACCCAGTAAATCCAGCCCTGGGTGCAGCCTCTGGGACCACGATCCGTCCTCTCAATTCTAACAGGAACTCCGTTATCCCAGGCCCCGGGGCTCAACACTTAAAATCTTAGACCTGAACCCACAGACCCAGCAATGAGTCTAGTCTCACTGCTGGTTGCACCTAAATCCTTAAACCCACATTCTGGATTTCCTAAACTCTGTTTCAGGGGCCTCCAGGCGGAGAATTTCTAACCCACGATTCTGACCCGCCTCAAACCTCTAGGGCTCTGGATCTCAGATTCGAGCGCTAGCTTGGGACGCCCCCACCTTGAGACTCCCACTTGACCTGGCCAGTGCCTGGTACTTCATGATGCCTATGCGTAGACTCAGTCCAGAGTTTTTCAAGCCAGATGCGGACCTTTGGAACGGAAGGAGGTTTCAAACCCGATTTTCTGTCCCTATGCCACCGTCCAAGACCTACCTCCCCCAGAAGCCCAGACCTCACCCCGAATGGGCCCTTAAGCCCCAGCCGGAGGATAGGTCTCCGCCTAGAGGCTTCATATTACTTCCTCACGTCCAGCAGTCAGAAATGCGTATTTTTGTGGGGGAAGGGGCGGGCTCAGGGACGAGACAGCCATCTGACCCCTTTTTCCCTCCTCAGGAATCAGCCATGTTCCTGGTTAACTCGTTCTTGAAGGGTGGCGGAGGCGGCGGAGGAGGCGGGGGTCTAGGGAATGTGCTTGGAGGCCTTATCAGCGGGGCTGGAGGAGGAGGCGGAGGCGGCGGCGGCGGCGGCGGCGGCGGCGGCGGCGGAACAGCCATGCGCATCCTGGGCGGGGTCATTAGCGCCATTAGGTAAGGCGGGGCCTGATGATGGGCGTGGCCTGAGGAGGAGGCTTGTCCAGCAATAGAATGGGGTAACCTGGACACTGACCAGGAATCTTAATTAGGCTGGGCCGGGCCTGGGCTAGGAGACCCGCTTTGAGGGGGCCGACCTTAATGAGTTCATGGGGGCGGAGCTTGACATGGGGGTACTCTGATTATTGAGGGGACACAGTCTGATGGGACCACTTGGGCTTTGGGAGGTGGGGCTTAATGGGGCTGGCGTGGCCTGCTTCCGCTAACCTGGAGACAAACGTTAAGGGGGCGGAGCCAGTGAGGCTGGTTATCACTTCATGGGGGCAAGGCTAGCCTTGTGCGCGCGGCGTGGCCCTTGTAGGTGGGTCAATGAGGTGTGCTCAGAAGAGGTCTTGCCCTTACAGGATTGGGGAAAAGTCCATCAAGGGGCAAGGCTGGGCTGGGAACTGATTGGATTAAAAATGTCCTAGTGAAGGGGTACGACTGAAGTGACTTAGCAGCAGCAGCAGAAATGAAGGGAGGGTAGGGGTCGGTAGGTGCCTGGTAGGTCTTAGCCACTGAGTATAATGCTTTGAAGGGGTGAGAACTAATGGAGCTGGGGTGGGATATTAAGAAGACACAAACGTTAGAGGCCATGACGATGGAGTAGGTTCTTACACAGGTGGAACCCAGGAGGGTGGGGCCCCGGGAAGCTGGGGCCAAGCTTCTATGAGGCGAGCCCTCGAAGGGGCTAGGTCTTTTGAGGAATCTGCCATTATGTAGGTGTGCTCTGGCAAGGGGGATCTTACTGTGGGGGAACAACCAGGGAGGCAAGGATAGGGACAGGTGAAGACAAGGACTGATGAGGGTGGAGGGAGCAAGTAGGTAGGGTGGCGAGCTAGGGGTTGAGGGATGGGGTGTGGGGGCTGGCTGCCGGTTGGAGGCCCCGCCCCCTGGCATTAACTCCCCCGCCCCCATGTTTTCCTTCAGTGAGGCGGCTGCGCAGTACAACCCAGAGCCCCTGGTAAGCCCCACCTGTTTTCTCATTCTGAGGCCTTTTCCAACATCCATCCTTGTCCCTTTGAAGAAGCCCCATCCCTTTCCTTATGAAATTTATTTCACTTAATGTCTCCCTTGTAACATCCTCAAACTTAGCTATTATTTTCCAGTTGCTAAGTCATATCCAACTCTTGGAGGACTTAGCTATATCCATTCCTATTCATTGCCCACCTCGCATTCATTGGTCACTCACCACTCAGCCCACTCAGACTTTCCCAACCTACCGCTGTCCCGGTCAGGGCACCCTTCCCCCTACCTGCTCTGAAATCTCCTCCCTCTGCAGCCCCCTCGCACACATTACTCCAACATCGAGGCCAATGAGAGTGAGGAGGTACGGCAGTTCCGGAGGCTTTTTGCACAGCTGGCTGGAGATGTAAGTAAACAGGGAACCCCAGACCCGTCTTTAACCCTTCCATGCCTTCCCTTGGGCTGCCCTTTACATGTACACTCCACCATGGCAATCCCAAAGTTCCTATCCTCCTTCATCACACCCTCAGACCCCTTTCAGTCACCCCTGACCCATTCCTAACTTCTACCCCCAGGACATGGAGGTCAGTGCCACAGAACTCATGAACATTCTCAACAAAGTGGTGACCCGACGTGAGTGACTGGGGTCAGCAGACAGGGCAGGTTTGGAGGCATGGTGGCTGGGGTAGTTGTGATCTCTGGCCTCTGACCTTCAACCTGTATCCCACAGATCCTGATCTGAAGACTGATGGCTTTGGCATTGACACATGTCGCAGCATGGTGGCTGTAATGGATGTATCCTTGAGGGTAGTCTGGTGGAGAAGTTGGGGATGAGGGAATTTTCTTTGGCCACGCTGTGAGTCCTAACCACTGGACTGCCAGGGAATTCCCAAGAAGGGATTTTCTGCAAGAGTGGCTGGGGCAGTCAGGGTGTAGCTTTCATACCCACAGATGTGGACATGTGTACATTAGAACACACACCCACCTATGGACATGTGGCAATACATAATAACATCAGCTGTCGTAACTGGCACTTTACTTACATTTACTTGACAGCCACCTTGTTAGACAGGTATGATTATTATATTCCATTTTACAGATGAAGAAACCAGGACCTAGAGAGGCAATCATTCAACTGACCTTATAACCTTATAACCCCACCTTGTAACTGCCATAGGTTTGCCCACACGCACACACACACACATACATGAAGATATGTAGAGGCGTGTGCATGGGAACACACATCATTCACTGATTTCGGGCGCAGGCACATACTGCACAAAGCATTATAGACACACATATATGCATGTCATGTTATGACATACATGTGTTGTCTAGGGTGAAACAAATGCAGCTCAGCCCCCTAGCAAGGTTATTGAACCTCTCTGTGCCTCGGTTTACCTCTTGATAAAATTGGGTGAATGATAATGGTGATACCAAATTGTCATTTCATGCAAAAGGCTTAGCACAATGGGTAGCACAGAGTAAGTGGTCTGCACACACTAACTGTTATGATCTCACCCGGGTAGATTTTTCAGCTCTGAAGCTGTTTCTCTGTCACCCAGATGTAACACTGATGGGGCTGGTATCTTGAGGATTTAGTGAGACAAGTGATGCTCCTGAGGAGTTTGGCAGTATCTGATGTCATGTGATAAGTCTTGGCCATTGTTGCGATTTACTGAGAATTTATCAAGTGCCAGCCCTTGAGTGAGGGCTTTATACCAATATCTCATTCACTTTTTATCACAAATGCAATAGGTATTTACTCTTATCACCTCATTTCCCTAGAGTTCTAAGATACCCTGGTGTTTTACATGTCCTAACATTTATAAGTTTGAATTACTATCAAAGAATGTTATAAATGAGGATTTCATGTGATTATGTGTAGAGAGAGTCTTTATCATTTAGAAATACAAACTAAAGTACTTATGGGCAAGACGAACAGTGAAGCCACACGCAAGGTGGCAGCAGGAGGGTGGGATGGGAGCTGGGGTTCTAGCCCAGGCTCCCCTGCTTGGTCCTAACCATCATCGTGTACACTGTCCACACTTCTGGGTATGGCTATTCTTAACACCCTTCCACCAGAGTGACACGACTGGCAAACTGGGCTTCGAAGAATTCAAGTACTTGTGGAACAACATCAAAAAGTGGCAGGTGTGTTCAGCCTCTGAAACTCCTGGCACAAAGACAGTGCCCCAAGCCTTGGAAATGCCACGCCCCATGAGGCCCAGTTGAATCCTGACCTCCTTGTCCCCACAGGCCATATACAAACAGTTTGATGTTGACCGTTCAGGGACCATTGGCAGCAGTGAACTCCCAGGGGCCTTTGAGGCAGCAGGTGTGGCTGGCAGGAACATGGTGGGACTGGGGGTGGGACTGGTGAGGCAGCCCCCACTGATCTGGTCTGAGCCTGAATCCTGGGGCTGGGAGAGGGTTTGGCTAGGTGGCCCCCACACCTATTAACTAAATCATTCGCAGGATTCCACCTGAATGAACATCTCTACAACATGATCATCCGACGCTACTCAGATGAGGGAGGGAACATGGATTTTGACAATTTCATCAGCTGCCTGGTCAGACTGGATGCCATGTTCCGTAAGTGACACCCTAGCTCTCTTCCCAGGTGGGGATTTGTCCAGCCTCCTTGGGCCAAGCCTCCTTTGAGCCTGACGCTGAGGTGGGCAGTATTAGGGGCACAGCAGTGACTGAAACAGGCCATGTTCCTGCCCTTATGTTGCTTACAGTCTACAGGAGAGGCAAATTACCAGACAGTGACAGCTCGGGATGGTTAAGTCTGGGATTGGGGAAGCCTTTGCAGAGTGATGGGGGCTGTGAGGGGAAGATCAGGGTAGATCAGGTTTAGACTTGTGACTGGGAGCTCTTCAAACTTAACTAGGCAGCTGATGTAGCTTAAGTGATCAAGGAGGCCTTCCTGGAGGAGGGAGGGCATGTGTGAATTGAGACCTGATGGGTAAGAAGTGACTCCAGCAAGTGAGTGGGGAGCAGTGTTGCATTGGGAACAGCCTGTGTGAAGGCCTAGAAAGGAAAGAGGAGACGGTAATCTTGGTGATTTGGGTTAGAATATTTCATGGAGGAGGAACCTAGGGTTCAAGGAGGTGAATTTCTTGCTCACAGCCACTTAGCTAGAAGTTGCAAAGTTAGAATTTGAACTCACATTTGTCTGAGAGAGGGGGCAGGAGCAGTGGGATGGTCAGGCCATGCAGGGCTGTGAATGCCATGTTTGGAGGTGCTCAGACACTAATGGGACAGTGAACAGGGTCTAGGCAGGGGAAGAACAGGGTCTCAGGTTTCCTTTAGGAAGATCTCCTGGCATGCCAAGAGCCCAGGGTGGACAGTATATTAAGAGCATGCAGGGAAGAAAAGAGGCAGGTATGTTGGGGACATGAAGGGAAGGTGAGAGAGGACAACAGGGCAGATGATGCTAAAAGCCATGTATGAGAGGGTCGAGAAATGGCCTGGGATTTACCAGCAAGAGGGCCAGCTGCGAGTGGAGTGTCCAGGGTACCACACGCGTGGATCCTTGAGGGTGGTAACTGAGCCGTGAGTGAGAGAGAGCCACACAGGCTCTGTGGGCACCTGTTTACATACTGGTTTGGCTATGGCACGACTGAGCGACTTCACTTTCACTTTTCACTTTTATGCATTGGAGAAGGAAATGGCAACCCACTCCAGTGTTCTTGCCTGGAGAATCCCAGGGATGGGGGAGCCTGGTGGGCTGCCGTCTATGGGGTCGCACAGAGTTGGACACGACTGAAGCGACTTAGCAGTAGCAGTTGACTGTGAGTGGGGACCATGGAGATGAGTTTCAGGGCAGGAGTGGGGACTACACAGACTGTAGGAGCAGGAAATGCAGAGCCTCCTTCCAGTAGCTTGTTTCAGCTGGAACTGGAGGGTGTGGAGCTTAGAGGTTGGTAGGGGGCTGGGGCTTGGGCAGAGGGTGATGAGGGGTGTGGAGGTCAAGATATGGAGGCCATTATTGAGATGAGTAGTAGTCTGGGTTCCAATCCCAGTTTCCTTTTTCTCTATGTAACACAGGCACATCACTTCACCTTTCTGTGCCTTATTTTAAAATGACACTTATCTCCTAAGATCGGATTAAATGAGTTCATACATGGAAAGCACTTTATACAGGTGCTTGCCAGAGTAGACAGACTACTAGCTGTTAGTATTATCATATATTAGTATATTTTACTCCTAAAAGCCAGTCCCACCAACCCTTCCTTTCCCCAGGTGCCTTCAAATCTCTCGACAAAGATGGCACTGGACAAATCCAGGTGAACATCCAGGAGGTAAGAACCCCCATCTCCACCCCGGGATGTGGGATCCTAGCAGGGGGCCCCTCCCCTCAGCCCCATGTACCAGCTTGGAGCTAGGGCTCCCTCCCTCCCATTTTCCCAAAGACCCCTGGGTGAGAGCAGAGAAGGGCTCTGGTATTCCTGGGTTCCCTGCTCCTCACTGTCTGTCCCTTCCTTTCCCCAGTGGCTGCAGCTGACCATGTACTCCTGAACGGGAGCCCCAGGCCTGCCCCCTCATCACCTCGCTGTAGGAGTCACCTTGGACTCTTCGGTCTCCCCCAGGGCTGATTCTGTCTGCAGTCACATCTTCGTGGGTCCTGCTGACCCCTTTCTGTCCTCTCAGCCCTTGGCACCTGGATTCTCAGTCAACAGTCAGGGCCCAACATGCTTCAACACGCCTTGCCCCTCGAGTCACCCCCACCCAGCACACCCATCTCGTCTACTCCATAACCCTTCTCTTGCACCTGTGCCAAGCCCAACATCTGTGTGGCTTCCACACCCCAAGGGCCCTTCTCCTAGTTCTGGGAGGATCACTCCAGTCCCTTCACACCCAGGCACACCCATTCAGTTACCACCCCGGCACCTGAACTCCAGGCCAAAACAGGGCCACATGCCCCAGTGCCTTTGTCTGTATTCTGCTCCCAGGCTGCCAGGCCCAGGAGGAAATAAATGTACCCTAGTTGCTGCTCTCTCCGAGATCTGCCTCCTGTTCTGAGTTGGGGGGTGGCTCTGCCTCTGAGGCAGAGGAAGCCTGTCTGTATGTGTCTCCTAGTCCCAGTCTTTTTTCTCATTCTGGATCCCAATTGAGCTGTAGCCTTATTCTTGCTGAGATCTCGCTCAGATCCCATGGAAACCAAGACTAGAAGTCTGGACCATCAGTGGGAGGTCTCAGTGTCCCCCTGGCTGTGCCCCCCAGGGCCATGTTTGCCCCTCTCAGCTTCTGTGCTTGAATGAGTCTGTCTTCACTTGCCTCTACCTCTCTGGTGTCCCACACTATGCTCAGGATCTTCCTCCCCACCCCCGGGCCTCTGCAGGGAGAGGGGCTGCCATCCCAGGATACAAAGCAGGTCCCCAGACCCTGAGGGGACAGCCCAGGGATGCTGTTTGGGGCTTCTGGGAGGGCTGAGAGGCAGTGACATCCTAGGGATAACCCTGGTGTAGTAGGAGGGTCCCAGGGTTGTCCACAGGGCAGAGATGACTTGCTGGTGGAAGGATGGGCTAGGAGGCACAAATAGGGAGCATGGAGCTGGGCTGGGTTCCCCAGGAAACCAGCACATTTATTGATGCCTGTTCGGGTCCTGCAGACTTCTTGGTTTCACTTCTTGTGAGGGAAGGAGGCCCAGCCAAGGCAGTACAGGCTGTAGAGAGTGCCTAGGGAGGGAGTGTGGGGGATACTGAATGAGGCCCCAGTTCCCTCCCTGAGCCCATCTTGCTTATGACCCCATGCTGCAGGCTCGAGTCCCTTCCCAAACTGCCCTTCAGCTGGGGAAATGCTGGACTTTGATACAGACCAGGCTTCAGGCTTTCTCCCCAGATGCATCACTAGCCCAGCCACCTTCCTGGGACAGGAGCCCAAGCCCTGGGGTGCTCCCTCCGTATGTGTCAGCCCAGGCTCCCATAGGGTCCCACACCAGCTCAGAATCCAATTCTCTGGTGAAACCCTACGGCCAGAACCCGCCCCTTCCCCTCTCCATCTCGAGCCCCGCCCTGCCGCCGTTCAGGCCGAGTCTGGCCCTGCAACTCACCCCCCAGACACAGAGTCATCGTCACTCGATACAGGATATTGTCTGTTGCACCGCCCTTCAAGTGCACCGGGAGGCCATTGTCCTCCTGGAAGTTGGGGGCACACGATGAGAAAGACGTTGTCAGCACCGCAGACCTTAAGCTCCTGCCACCCCCAACTTCTCTTCGGGACCAAGCGGGCGACCCAGGCTCCTCCCCCGCTCCTCCCTCGCTCCGCCCACCTGGAAGAGCTTCTGTTTCTCAGCTACTCGGTTCTCGAAGCGGTTCCGGGCGGTTGAGCTAAAGGAGCGGACCAGCGCTTGGGAGACCTGTGCAGAGGGGATGGGTTGGACATTGGGGGAGTCTGGAGGGGCGTCCCGGAAGAGGTCCCTTTGGGGGGAGGTTGTCGGACTTTCCGAGGCTCTAACTTGGGGACACTTCTGTCCCTTGGGAGCGTCTCAAAGGCAAGATGCGAACTGACCGCGCGAGTTGGGGAGGGTGTCCTGGCAGGAAAGGCCTAGATGAACGGGACTCGTGCCTAGAGGGTCTGGCTTGAAGGTTATCGGACCGTCTAGAGAATCGGACCCAGAAGGCTCACGTTCCGCGGGTCCCAGTCCCGAGAGGTTTTTTGTTTTTTTTTTTTCTTTTCGGTTCCCAGGGTTAATGGGAGGAGCTCAGGTCGCGGGAAGGGCAGGGCTGGATCGGGGTGCTTAGGGAATTTCCCGGCAGCCTAAGAAGTTAGGGAGAGGGGAAGGAATGCTAAGGGAGGCCTGGATGAAGGGAAGAAGTTCAAACTCTGGGCTTTCGGTCAAGTTAACGGGTCCCCGGCTGTCTCAAAAGATTTTGGGTTGGGAGCTGGGGAGAGGGGCCCCAGGCTTATTAGGAGGGAGTCCCGAGCCCTGAAGAGGGCTCACGTTCCAAGTCCCCAGATCCCGGAATTGGGGGAGAGTCTCAGATAGGGGTGAGAGTTTCTGAGAGTTTCCGAGTTGGGGGCCGCAACCCGACCCTTGGGGGCCCTCACCCGCAGGGCCCTCATCCTGCGTCCTCGTCTTCGGCCGGAGTCACCTCCCCTCTCTGCCCAAGGACAGACGGCGCCCTCCCCTCTGGGGGAGTCCCAGGCCACGCCCCCCGCGCGCCCCAGGACACCGTGGCTCCGGAGGACGCTTTCCGATTCGTCCAATAGGTGGGCGGGGAAGACGCTGCAACCCCATCCCCGCATCCTAGTGCCGAATGGTTGGAGCACCCATCTGTTACTCATCTCAGAATTCTGTTGGTCCACGCGGAGAGGAAAGCGGTCCCAGAGAATACATTTTTGGGTTGTTTCTGCGGAGGTATCCGGCTAGGGCAAAGTGCAGTTCTTCCGTTGGGTTCCTCGGATCTCTCCCTATTCGGTTGATGTTGACAGCAACTAAAGGAAGGTAAGACACCATCTTTCATTATGCCATTTTCCTCCCACGTTGTAACAGATGGCTGTGGCTTTGGCTAAATGTCAATGTTCATTTTTGGGTTCAGGGACTACGTTGTATGGAAAGTACACTCAACTCACACTACATCCAGGTGAGATACAAGACCCAAAGAAGTAGATTACGCCCATTTCTCATACAGGAGGGAGCATACGCTGCTATTAAGTGGAATGAAAGGCAGGATAATTTGCTTGTTTAAATAATTATTTTTCATTATCTTTGTTTATTGTGAACCCATGTAGCCGACTGCCTAAGTTAAACATGCGCACAAAATGACTGCGCTGCATAGCAACCGTCTTTGCTTCTTCATCTTACCCCCACCTCCACACTCAGTTCTTCACCCTGGAAAACAGTGTAGTTGCTCTGTTTGTTGACTTTAGACTCCACTGCATCCCCAGCACCTGACAAATGTGTGGATTTGATAAATATTTGTCAAAGGATATACAATATAAGCCAATGTTCTCTAACTTGGTCACTCCCACCTACTTAACCAAGAAGGGCTTCAGGGCTCCTCCTAGATTCTACTCATTTAGATATTTCCAGTCATCCAGAAAGTGGCCACACATGTGCTCATTCCCCCAGCTGTCCCCTGTTATCTGCAGCTGTGTAGGATCAGTATTCAGGGAAGAAAACAAAAATTGCTCTGGGTTGCTGCTGCTGCTAAGTCACTTCAGTCGTGTCCTACTCTGTGTGACCCCATAGACGGCAGCCCACCAGGCTCCCCCATCCCTGGGATTCTCAAGGCAAGAACACTGGAGTGGGTTGCCATTTCCTTCTCCAATGCATGAAAGTGAAAGCTCTGGGTTGGGATACCAGAAAGGCTGGAAAGGCTGAAGGAGTGCCCTCTAAGCAGGACTGCGAACTGATGTATGGGGCCCTGTGCAAAATGAAAATGTGGGACCCCCTCGTTCAAACAGCAAATAGCAGGAAAGAAAAAAATTGGGAATTGCCTGGTGGTCTAGCGGCTGGGGCTCTGCGCTCCCAGTGCAGGGGGCACGGGTTCGGTCCCTGGTCAGGGAACTAGATCCCACATGTTGCAACTAAGACCTGGCACAGCCAAATAAATAGATATTAAAAAAATAAAAATACTAAGATATAAAGCATTTTCCTTTCTTCCATTATTGTTCTTAACCTGTCATGGTGTTGTTAATGTGCTATTCATTGTCATGCTCCCTGGAGCAAGGGATACCCTGGGGTGAGCCCAAGCTCTCAGAGTCACCTGGCTGACCTGCCCTGCAACTTTGTGTGTCTGTACACATGGCTGCTGGCTGCCAGGTTCTCCTTCTCTCCCCACCAACCACTGGACCAACTGGTGCCTTGGCCTGAGGTGAAGTCAAACAAGGCATCTCTCCTTCCCACAGGCTTGCTCCCTACAGGGGGATGCAGCCTGTCTTCCAAGAAGACATAGGAACTGGGATCAATGGTGGGCAGGACACTCGCCCCTGCTGGTCACCTGCTGAATATGCCGTGGACTGCCAACTGAGGAGGGAGTAGCTGCCTCTGCCCTGCCCTCAGAGGCCAGGATGTGTGTAGTGGACCTTGACCCTCCTGAAGCCCAGGCCCACAGGAGGCAGAACTGCCTGCCTGTCTCAGGGAGACAGAGTGGTGGGAAGAGAGAATGCACACAAATCAGGCTCTAAGTTCCCGATGCCTGCTCCATTGTCCCAGCAGACTTCACTTATAAAACACAAAACACAAATTCAAAGATAACATGAAGAATTACAAGGTGGCGCGCTTCCCTGGTGGTCTAGTGGTTAAGAATCTGCCTGCCAAAGCAGGCGATATGGTTCGATCCCTGGTCAGGGAAGATTCCACATGCTGCGGAGCAACTAAGCCTGTGTACCACAACTACTGAAGCCCGTGCACCTAGAGCCTATGCTTCACAATGAGGAGTAGCCTCCACTTACCACAACTAGAAAAAGTCCGGGTGCCATAAAGAAGACCCAGCGCAGCATATAAATAAATCACAAAGATGTGTGTTGCATGAACAGCAGTTCATAAAAAATAAAAAGGAATTAATTACATGATGGCAACTGCAGAGGATTAGACTCCCCACTTCTGAGGGTGGGGCTCTGTGTAGCTGCACTAGACACATGCCTCACTTTTAGGCTAGTCCTATAGGACTGACACTCAGGACATGTAAAAACTGAATTAAGAACGCTGTTCTCTGAAGCTGCCCCTACAGGGACAGAGTCCAGAACACACTCTGTAGCACTGACCTTGGTCAGGAAGCCCTAGTCACAAACTGCTGCTGGGACTCCCCTGGTGGTCCAGTGGCTAAGACTCCTCACTCCCAATGCAGGGGACCTGTGTTCGATCCCTGGTTGGGAACTAGATCCTACATGATATAACGAAAATTTCTGCATGCAATAAATAAAAGTTCTGCATGCTGCAACTAAAAAACAAGACCTGCATGCTCCAAGGAAGATCTGTATACTGCAACTAAGAGCTGGTGCAGCCAAATAAAGAACTAAAAAGAAATATTAAAAAGAAAAAAGAAGCTGCTGCTGCCATCACTCAGGTCTCCTTTAGGAATGGGTTCATCAGCTTGCAAGACTAAAGAGTTCAACTTCAGGATCAAGAGCCAGCTGGGGGATGTAAACTCTGTTGCCCTGGATTAGCATGAACGCTTATTGATATAACAAAAAGGCACCCAAATTCTGTGATTTGAAGAACACAGAACTTATATATTTACCAATCTCACTCTGTGGATATTATTTGGATCTTGATATGGGCAAACAAAAAAAAACTGCAACATTTTTGAGGCAATTGGAAATTTAAACAATGATTGACTTAAAAAAAATAATTTAAAAAAATGTGTTTATTTTTGGCTGTCCTGGGTCTTTGTTGCTGCACGAGTTTTCTCTGGTTTCAGGCTTCTTATGTCAGCGGCTTCCCTTGTTGCGGACCACAGGCTCGAGGGCTCTGAGCTTCAGCAGTTGCAGC